>NC_012878.2:48708275-49018251 GCF_000003195.3 Sorghum bicolor
GAAAAATTTTGCAAAATTTTTTGGGAAGTAAACAAGGCCTTAGGCAGCCTATGTCGCTATTTAATTTTGCAAAAAGTTTAGGACCAAAATATTTTAGACATGTTTACTTCCAAAATGCAAAATAGCAAAAAATTTTACATTTTGCCCAAAATATTTTGAAACTAAACAAGGTCCTAGGGTATGTCATCCACGTGCAGCCCATTAAAACCATCTTTAAAGCTTGTTTGGAGCCGCTTCCTCTGATTCCAAGATGGGGGGGTGGTTGCTCCACGGAGCAAACCAAACTAACCCAAAAATCCATTTGATTAGCGTAGGAGCACCGGATGCTCTCTTTTTATTACTTGTTGAACCAATAGGGCCCAATAGACATATCGCTCCACTTTGGATCAACTCGATGAGGCAGTGCGTCGAGGCATAGCCTTTATGACAAACGGCAGCACGCTCGGGCTCGTCACCAGCATGTTCTGTCGCCGCTTCACGAACAACATACTGTCGCACGGTCACAGCGCAGCTTCGCGTCCCAGGGCTTTCAACTTGCCTGCGCTTACACAACAGCAGCTCGCATGTTCCTATTACTGAAGGGCTTGTTTGTTTGGCACAACTCAACTTCATTAGTAAAGCTTTTTTTTTAGAAATTAGCTTCATGAGTGACTTTCTAGATGAAGCTAAACTGTTTTAGAAAAAGTGTTTGGCAAAATAATTTCACCAACTACTTCATAGAGAAATGAGGGAGAAGGCTACTTTTTTTCAGCTTCATCCAACTTATGTTTTTGTGAGAAGAGGGGAAACACAGCTTCAACCATAAAGCTGTTTTGAAAATAAGTGTTTGGCAAAAAAAATAGCTCACAACAGCTCATGAAGCTGTTGTGAGCTGTACCAGGCTCGATCGGTTGCTTCGGGTGGTTCTAATCCATTGCTCCTCTGCAATGTTATAGATTACATTAGGGGACCATTTAATTCTATTGTTTGGGTCGGTTCAATGATCCTCTGGATCGACCCGCTCTGCTCTACCCCCATCTTTACTCCGATTCCTCCGGAGCCCGGAGATGTTTTGTAGTGAAAAACAGAGGAGCAGAACCGGAGCCGAAACTGAAGTCGGAGGTCACAGTTCATCGGAACTCTTCTCCTGTCAATAATTGCCGCACACATTATTCCCTTGAGAATGTCTCATGCTGCCTATAAAGCCTGTTCTGATGATAAATCATTGTTGCAGCCAATTCCTCCATTGTTTGCGTTAAATCATATGGCCCAAGACGAAGCCTACCCAAAGGCAAGTTTTCAGGTTTTGGCACACTAGGATCGAAAACGCCATCGATCCTACGTTCTTCGGTAGTGGCTGGGCAGAGTTTCTGACGGCTCATGCCTCATGGCCACCTTCTGCTGTTCGAGTGCGAAGGGGAACATGATGTTCACAAATCTCAATGGTAGTGTTCAAGGCAAATGGGATGCAGAAAGTGTACAAAGGCACAGCATTTTTCAGCAGATGTTGCTGATGAGAAACACCGCGTGATTGACCACAAACACAGACAGGTAAGCAAATTCTCTGACCGGAAGCTGGAATAGTGGAGATGATTGCAAATCATGTGCTCAGTTGTATATTTTATTTCACACCTTTTCTTGAAAAAAGAGAGAGCGCATAATTAGAAGCGCAACTAGCACAGTACAGGAGATAAGAAGCCAGAATGCTTGCTAACTTATGTGCATAAACTGATGGCAAATCAAAAGCCAGTCCATTTGATCACCAAGATTATTACTGCTGCTGCCCTCAAACAGATTCCTGAGCTCTGCTCTGTCTCCTATTCGCCTCCAACTCGATAATGCAGATACAGAACTAGAGGTTCTTTTTCACCACACCCCAAGGGAATTCGATCTGCAGAAATGTCTTATGATAATCCCTCATGCAGTTCTAATTCACAATGTGCTTTGGTTGACCTACAAGATGTAGGGTCACATTGATAACATCAGCAAGGAGCAAGAGATCATTAAGGCAAACTTCAGGGACAGTCAACACCTACTGCGCTTCAAATAATGGCCTATTTTGATGAAGCCAATTGCTGGCTAGCTAAAAATTAATCAAAATTAGCTCTAATGCGTTCAAACAGAAGAGCTAATAGACAGACTAATTTTTTAGCTAAGTCTTCAGCTAGTTGTTAGGCAGCTAGGTAACCAACCACGACTAATTTAAGCTGCCATAGCCAGTAACTAGCCACAGATATACCTTCCCATACTTATATGGCATCCAAACACAGCCTTAAGGTTGGAAGGAGTTCCGCAGGGATAACAACATGATTGATGGCAACCAGTGCACCATCAAGGTTGTCAAAAGAACTCCCTAGCATGCCGAAGCCGACACCATCAACGCGAAAGAACTCTTTGCCATGCCAATATCAGGTCAAAGAAACTCTGCTAGTCTTCACACATTCTTGGTTCTATATTGTTACTCAATGCTCCCTCCTAGTCAGATATTAGTTTCTTATCATGACTACACTATATGAAAATGGATTCGGCTGAAACTTTATGTACACAGTCATCTAGATGTCAGGTAATGCTCGATGAAATGAGATGCAATCAAATGACTATAATATAAATGCCCTGGATTGGGCAACATTAATCTACTACGCTGCTAGCTAACGACGACACCATGCATATACTGAACAACAGAAGCAAAAATTATGGAAGCACAGTTTAAGGCCTAAGCAGCTGATTATAAAAGAGCAGGTCTACACTCTACAGCACTTATTAAACATCTCAGATATCCCCCAGGAATTAACACGCAGGGGCTTGGTTGCAACAGAGCATGCAGAGCCAAATCAGCGAAAAAGACCTACATTAACTTCAGTCCAGATAGACAACTATACTAGACAGGATGGGGCATGATCTTGAGGGGACTATCACCTAAACATAGCACAGGCACGGTTCAGAGCATCAATCACTTTTGTGCCTCTGCCTTCTCCTGCTTCTTGGCCTTGGCAGCCTTCCAGGCAGAGTTGTGAGAAACAGTCTCCTCAACAACCTTGGGTGGTGCAAAGCTGAAATCTGAAACAGATATGCTGTTTTTGTACTCTGGATTTGCCTCCAGAAACTTATCCACATCACCAGCACACCTTGCACGCTTCCCATTGGGCATTACATAATATGTGTCCATTTTGCTGTAGTCACTCCTCAAAATCACTAGCCTCTCTGTCCCTGGTGGAGGCTTTGGTATGTTGGGCTTGTCCAAAACCCAGATGCGGCTGCTGTCATACTCAATGTCAGCATCATCTGCACAAGAGCAGTCTGGTCGTCTGCTGCAGAACCATGGATCCTTAGTGAAGTTCTCACGAAGTGTCTCAAATTCTTCTTTTGGAACCGTACTCCATTTGTAGCACTTATAGCATTGCACTGCATACAAGGCAACAGAATCTTTGGTAGAACCCCGCTTTCTCTGTCAAATAAAATGGGTCTTTGTTATTTTCTTTATTTATTTAAAGACAAAAGAAAATCTCACTCTAATCAGCAAAGATTGTGGCAAAAGGAACAAATGCGACAGAGATGTTTGCATGACAAAGCAGAATAATAGAAAATCTTTACAACAACCACAGTGAAAATGAAAGCTGCCATACAAATATATAAATATATAATACTACAACAGACCATTTCCGTAACACAGGACAATGAAATGAAACTTGCTAATATTCCATTGCATAAAATGGCTTTAGCTTAACACCACTTTATGCTGCACAGTGTTTATAGCAACCTTTTGCATATAGTTGCACAGAAGTCAATATTCCATCGCATACAAGTAACTGTGGCAAAAGATCTAGCCTGGAATTAGGTCAATCAAGGAAAGAAGTGCTGGAGAAATATGGAATACAAGATCTGGCTGCTGCTGTGGAGATGGAGGTCAGCTTTCAAGAAAGGAGGATAGGATTTCATAGCCCATATCTGTATAGGAGAGTACCTAGAGGGAAGTGCTGGAAAACTCAAAAGGGTGTCAAGCCCACTGCATGCAGAGGCATTGGCTGCGTACTGGTCTACTGGAGTCTGTCGTGCAGCTGATCTTGGCATGACAAAGGTAATTTTGGAGACAGATGCTCTTAAATCAAGAGACATGGATCAACATCTGTGTGGTGCTTTGTTTAGGAACAAACAGGAGCTCATGTACCACTGTGAAGTTTCTGTATGCTCTAGAAGCAAAAATCTGGTTGCTGACTGCTTAGTTGCCCTAGTAATTTAATCCCTGGATCACAAGAGTTCATGAGTCAGACACTGAACTTTGTAGAACACTTGGGCTCCAGCAACAAGCTTGCCAGTTGTTAATGGAAGCATATGTTTCCGTTAAAAAAAGGCAAAAGAAGAAGAGGAAGTGGATCCAACTTAAAATAAGGTAGAATCCCCCAATTTCTTCCACCATTTGTTCAAATTATGCTTAGAACACATAACTAAAGTCAGTGGCAGAGCTGGTCAATTTTCACGCCTAGGGCCAGCCACTAAGTATGTAAGATGTCTATATTGGGTCAAATACCAATATTTCCATAAAACTAATGCATAAATGCATGATTTTAGATGATATTTCATTCATACGCTTGAACCCACACCATATATAATTAATAAACTCCCATTTCAGATCTTGTGTAATGGGTGAAATGCCCAAAAATATTGAATAATAACAGTACCAGTTTATTGTTAAAAAACATCTCATTCATTCATATATGGGAACCAACATGAGAATGTCTGAATTGGGAAATTAAACATTAAAATACAACTTGGGTTGAGAAATTGGGAATTTATCCTCTCTAGCTGCCTTATCAAGTACACACAACATTAAAATTAATTTTCAAAAAAAAACATTAAAATTAGCCAGCCTCTAGCTACTGTTGTGTGAGGTGTACCAGGTTGTCGGCCATGCGCCGCTGCGGTGTGCCCGCCACAGCTCCGAGCCGGTGAGCCCCACTGCAGCCGTCTGCCGCCAGCCGCCCACGCCTCATGCTGTGACGCTGGGTCACTGGCCAGCGGTCGTGCCTCCCAAGAATGCAGGTGGAATTTGGCATCGAGCAAGGATGCACTTGGTGGCCGGGTGGGGAATTGTTGATTGGGGAGGGTCTATGTGCCTGCATGTGTCGCGGTGGTCGCTAGGGTTTGTCGATTTCGCGATGGTAATAGGGAAGTGGGTGAGTCGCAAACTACTGTGAAGGAAATTGAGGGAGGCAACAAGAACACGGGGTTGACGTAGAGCAGGCTGATGGCTGAGATGAGGAATGCGATGGAGGTATGGGCCTTTTCCCTTTGCTGCTGGGCTGTTGACACGATAAAAATTTCAGAGGACTATATGGAGTTTCTATATCACGGCCCTAGTGGCCCTAGGCCCATATCCGCCCCTGACTAAAGTAGCTTCACAAACAAACATTGGTGTAAGAGCTATGGCATAAACAACTTTTAAAGTACCTAAGCTTTCAGTTGTTCCTCTTCCATCTCCCAACTGTACATGATTGGCACAAAATGTGTATGCCTTGTGTCAAACAACATAAATATGAATACATGCAGCATAGTTACCCCTTCAATGAAAACAAAATGGTGCATGCCAACCTCATGAACATCAAAGTAAGGGAAATATTAAACAAATGATGAATATATTGCAAATACATATTTATCTTCCATAGAACAGGTAAGATAGCAATGATCTATCTATACTGTTGTGCTCATTTGCCTAAAACATCCCTAATTTAGCCATAGTGATTTCCTATATTATTGTCTTCTGTGTAGCTAAAAAAAAGCACTTTTGGCAAACTAAACCACTACTTTTATTTCATACTCTACTGCTCATTGCTGGTTATAGAACGTAAATTATCTTGGAATCCTAAGAACTGCTGGGTGCCCGGGTCACAGGAACACATGCATTTCAAAACCTGCCTAAATGGATTTAGACTATGAATCACTTGAATTTCTAAGAACAGCCTTTGTTCTCTTAAATTCCTCCCTTCCTGTTACTAGCAAATAGCCTTAAACATTTACACCTAAAATCTGAAACAACGCATAACAGCACACCAGCAACTTCTGTAACAATAGATGTAAAACATATCAAGAACTCAAAGCCAGATTTCTCGTCTGCATCGATTCACCTAATAAAAACTGTCCATGACATGAAAGCAACAGACAATTGATTATACAGCACTCAAAAGAGCAAACCATTTGGTGCTTTAGAACCAATTTCGAAAAGATACTTTTTTTTATCAAAATGTATTGCGGAAGAACCTACGAGTGAATCGACCCAACCCTAATCCCCATGTCTTTGGAACTAAAATTGTACACAATATTTTCCAAATGCATACCTACGATCTAGCGCCCGCACAAGCCTCTGCAAACAAAACAACCAGATGAACGAACCACCCACATAATATACAGGCGGCTAGGACCGCAGGGCAAGAAGGGACAGGGGAAGAAGCCAACGCTACACCGCATATCAATCCACAAACAAACAAGGTACCAGCGATCTGTGGGGAAGAGTGCGAGGGAGTGCAGACCTGAGATCCTTGAGAGGGTGGCGAACCCGGGGTCGACCCCGTCGTCATGCCGGCGGCGAGGTGGCAGGGGGCACAGGCGATCGAGGCGATGCGGGAATTGGGGAACCGACGGGCTCTATCTGTATATATGTGAGGGGAGGAGGGCCTGAGAGGGTCCGGAGCTCGTATTTCTATGGGTCTGGACTGGTATCTCCCTCCGTATAAAAAAGAGTGACTTTTTTACTTTTAAGACATCGTGTTTAACCGTTCATTTTATTCAAAAATTTTATCTAAAATATAAAATAAATTAATCATGAGCAAAATATCTCTAATAACAAAATAAGTCTTAACAAAATATATAATGTTTATGTAAAAAATTGAATAAGACGAATAATCAAATAAGATGTCTGAAATTCTAAAACGACACTCTTTGGGACGGAGGGAGTATATGTATGAGGGCAGTCCCAATGGTAGAAACGAGACACATATTCCATGATACCACGTCAGCAATAGAAACTATCTCACACAATGGAGAGTATGTTCTAGTAGTAATAAATGTTAGTTATTTTTTCTCTTCCTTTCTCTTTCTCCACCAACCAAATCAGATGGAGAAGGAGCACACAGCAACTGCTAGTTTATCTTCGTTCTCCACCAACCAAATCAGATGAAGAAGTAGCACACAAGCGCGAGTGCCTGCAGAGCCAACAAGGTGAGGTGCGGGCGCGCGCACGGGCTACGCAGCGCTGCCGAGCGCACACGGGCGACCGCATGGGGCGGCCAGCACGCGAGCATGTCACTGGTGACCGCACGCGAGCGCGGACCGCGGAGGACGGAGGCGCAGGCGGGCGCGTGAGTTACTGGGGGGCGAGCGCACAGCACGACGAGCGCGGCGGCGTCGATGGGCGAGCACGGCGCTGGGCGGGCGAGCGAGCGCGCAAGATGGCATGGGCGAGCGGCGCCAGCGGACAAGCGCACGCGACCGTGGAGGCCCAGGCAGGCGGGCGAGCGCACAGGACGGCCGGCGAGCGTGGACGAGCACGAAGAAGGATCCCACGAGCACTTCCGGTTCCATCTCGGGCTAGAAATCACTGGTTTCTTCCCAACGGTGAGATGGTCATTTCTTCTCGCCTCGGTTCAAGAGTAGACGTGGTTTCTTCCAGTTCAAGAGTTGACGTGGTTTCTCTGGATGAAACGGTTTCTATTATTTTTCTTCTCTTTCCTCGTTAATCAGGCTGCCATCACAACATTTTTGTCTAGCTGGCAAGTTATTAAATGAAGATAGAAACCATCATTAATAGCCATTGGGACTGCCCTGAACACATACAAATTACAATAATACTACCATGTCTAATTACAATAATGCTACCGTGTCTAATTACCTTTTTTTGCGAAATACCATGTTTAATTACTTGCATAGCTGTGGCTAGTTAGTCTAGCTGAGTTAAGATGATGTTTGGTTGTTCGCATAAAAATTACTGTATGAGATAAATGAAGTAAATAAACACAATTACCATAGTTATTATTTATAACCATTTTTGTTACCCTTAATTTATCTGATTATTTCTTAATATTATTTGAATATATATTAATATTATTTAATGATCGCTGTCACGCACTAACAATATTATTATTTGGTAATTGCTCGTATTTGCCGAGTCTATCTCTGAGGAGCGCTTTTGCATGAGCATAGCCAGCCCATAAAGCCTAAGAAGCAACCAATTAGTAGATACCTGCATTCTAAGGCTTGGCTGGCGTATATGCTGTCAGCTGTCAAGCATCACTCATAGATAACAACGGGCGAAAACACGCACTAAAGCTGGATGTAGAAATTAAAAATTCATCACCATCCACATCTTAGCACACATGTTTTTTTTTAAAAAAAAAGCGTGCTTGGCACGTGCTTCATTAAGAGGGGAATGATCAAATACACAGACAGTGTTAGCTACATCAAGATACCATAGCTAGCAGCCAGAAAACACTTACAAAGGGCATTGGCTCAAACAGCGGGGCAAAGAGGCTGTACTAACTAGAAAACTGAAGCGCAATATTAGGTGGCCAGCAGAATCAGCGATGCAAGGGAGCGGAAGCCTGCAACGATCCAGTCGTCTGCCTTCTTTAGGATGAGGGAGGTCACCTACATCGGTGTACTTGAGAGTTTGTCGAACGTCCTACAATTTCACTCTTTCCAAATCATCCAAGAGACAAGGAGCATGAGCGAGTCGAAGCCTCTTTCTTAATTGCTTCGGGAGAGTCACTCTGGTGTTTTACCACCAACCAGTTAGGCAGGAGGGATTAGGTGGCACCAACTGATGCATCCCTACTCGACATAGCAATCGGTGCCACACCTCGCGGGAGAAAGACGCAGGAGATGAGCAGGTGATCGGTGGTTTCATCAAGTTGATCACAGAGCGCACAGGTAGCATCTAGCTGCACGCCGTGGTGCTTGTGACGCTCAGCAGTCCAGAGACGGCCATGTAGGGCGAGCCAAAAAAGAAGAACTTCACTTTGGGTGGCACCGCAGCCTTCCAAATGTGCTTGGCACTGGTCATGGACGTCATGTGCTTGGCACCGCAGCCTTCCATCCACTTCCAAACAAAAACGGTCAGACACCGATGGAGAGAAGAGGATGGCATCGAGCTTTTCCCAGAGGAGGACGTATTCACAGAGCTGTCCGTGCACCGGTGACACCTCTTGCCCATTGGTGGTTGAGCAAGACCTCCCGCACCATGCGATTACGTCGATGAGCACTGATGGCGCGAAACAGGTTGGGCGCGAAAGAGCACATCACACTCTCTAGAAGCCAAGCATTTGTCCTAAAGCGAGCAGTGGCGCCATCCCCTGCACGGACCGTAACTGAGGCATTGAACATGGTGGTGACCACGCGCTCAGGCACAGTTGTGCCCAGGCCGCGTTCGAGCATGTGCGCCGTAGTCATTCCCAGAAGGCGTAGCACGAACCTAAGAACTCTAAGGTCAGGCATTCCTAGGCCCCCACGATCCTTGGACGAGCACACAATGGGCAATGCCACCTTACAACAGCCACCGGTGATAGAGTCAAAGCCTGTCCACAGGAATGCCCGCCTCCTCTTATCGATTTTCTTGATGGACCAAGCCAAGAAGTTGCAGCAAATTGAAACATGGATTGAGATGGCTGAGAGTGTTGTCTGAGTAAGCGTAGCCCTTCCTGCACTTGTCAGCAACCCACCCTTCCAGATTGGGATTCGGGCTACTATCTTATCGACGACGAGTTGCTCATCATCGCGACTGAGCTTGGACAAAGAGAGGGGCGCACCTAGGTACTTCGTCGCGAACTCCTATACCTAGCATGGGAACACCTGCTGCACAGCCTGGATGTGATCTGGGAGCAACGAATGGGTGTCATCATGCATTTGTCTAGGTTGGTGGAGAGGCCTGAGGCTCTCGCGAACAATTCGAGAATTTGGTGAATGCAAATGAAGTCTTGGGCGGAGGGGGTGTAAGAACACCACAAGGTCATCCACATAGATCAATGAGTGACATTTGACGGTCTTCTTATGGTAGGGGTGTAAGCATCGCACGACGGCCACTTCAGCAATCAGAGCATTCAGAACCTTCATCACAATAATGAGAAACAGGAAGACGTTCACCCTGCCTAAGACCACGAGCATGGCAAATGTGGTGTCCAGGGTGCCCGATGACAAGGACCTTGGTGCTGCGAGGAGGCCAGGATGGAGGATATCCGGTCACACCAACGCAGCGGAATTCTTCCCGTCCGAACGTTCGGACGGGAACCGTCGTCCGATGATTCCCGCCAATATTTCCCGCGTGTGACTGTTTTCACGTGGTGGAGACCTGCCGCGGGAGCCGGAATAAGCGCGGAATCGGCGGCCTTCCGTTAGTTCTTTTTCTTATTCTCTTATTCTTTCTTTTCCTTTTCTTTTCTTTATCTTTTCTTTTCTTTCATATTTGATTTCTCTTTTTCCTGTTCGTGCTTCATTTTTATTTTTTATGTAGTTATTTTTATTATTCTTTTCACTTCTTTATATTTTGTGTGTCTCTTCTATTTCTTTTTCTTTTCTTTTATTTTCTTCTTCTTATTATTTATATAAATTTATTTTTATTTTATCTTTTACTTCTCGTGTCATGTTATTATTTTCATATTTTATTTTCTATGTGCCCAACACATGTATGTTTCTTTTCTTCTCTCAATATAGGCTATATTTGGCATCTTTTTTTCTATTTATTTTATTCTTAATTAACTCCTAGTAAACTGTTACGTTAGTCGCTCTTTTTTATTTCTTATTTTTCTTATTTTTCTTTTTTCTCTTCTTATTTTGTATTTTATGTTATTTTATTCTAATTAATTATTATTCCATATACTATTCATTTTTTATTTTCTTATATATTTATTAATTGTTATTGTACGTTTTGTCTTCTTTGCTCTTCTTTTTATTTTTATATTATTATTTTTTTTACTATAATTGATTATTTTTATGTTTATTTTTTTTCTATTCTACTTCCATGATGTTATGTTCATTTAATATATGATGTTTTTTTGATATTTATATAGTATATAGTGTTGTTCTGTGATTTTTTATGATGTTTATTTAGTATAAATGTGATGTTCCGTGATATTTTTTATGATGTTCACGTGTTACAAATATGATGTTCTATGTTTTTTTTATGTTCACGTGGTATAAATATAATGTTCTATGATGTATTTATATGATATTTATGTAGTATATATGTAATGTTCATGTAGTATATAATAGTGTTCTATGATGTATTATGTGATGTTTATGTAGTGTATATGTGGTGTTCTATTATGTTTTTTGTGATGTTTATGTAGTGTATATGTGGTGTTCTGTTATGTTTTTTGTGATGTTTTATGATCTATTTAGCGGTGTTCACTTACTGTATACATGATGTTCTATATTGTATTTGTGTGATGTTATATAGTTTATTTAGTGTTGTTCACGTAGCATATAATGATGTTCTATTATACTTTTTTATATTTACACAGTATACATGTGATTTTTTTGATGTTTTTACTCATGTTCATGTAATATATATGTTATATTCCATAAAATATTTAGTGATATTTTAGGTGTATTTTATGTTATTCACTTAGTATATATGTGATATTCTATAGCCTATTTTAAGATGTTTGAAAAGTATGCATATGATATTCTTTTTAAATTTTTCTCTATTATACTTATTTCTTATGCTTTGCTCTAGATTTAAATATTATTTATTTATGTTTTTTATTGTTATGTCATATTATCATGAACCTTAATTAGAATATTATTTTTTGAAACTGAGAACATTTTGTTGTTGAAGATGGAACATTATTCTATGAAAGTAGAACATTATTTCTCCTCAATAATATTATACCTTCATAAGATTAATGTTCGTAATAAAATTTTATCTAAACATATTCATGTGGGATCTTCTTTTGAAGGATTTATTGTAACAAAACCGATGGTATAATCGAAATTTAATTTGATGTTCACGTGGTATATATATGTGATGTTCTATAATTAGTGATGTTCTATAATATATTTTGTAATGTTCACATAGTATATATGTGATGTTCACTTAATATACATGTAATGTTCTATAATATATGTAGTGATGTTCTATGATGTGTCTAGTGATGTTCTATAGTATATTTTAGGATGTTTGAAAAATATTCATATGAGATTCTTTTAAAATTTTCTCTAATATGTGTTTTTGTTTTTTTCCTTATATTTTACTCTTGATTTTATGTAATTTATTTGTATTTCCCATTGCTTAGATTTTTTTTCCATGTTTTCATGAAATATCTTTTGGTATTTTTAATATAAAATATTATTTCTTACGATGGTTGAAAAATTAATTTTTTACTTTAAATGGTGCTCTGTATTTAATAAAGAAACTATTACACAATTATCACAATCATGTTGATGGTGTAGTGGTGATGTGTGATGACTCACAATCATGTTGATGGTGTAGTGGTGATGTGTGATGACTTAATACCTTTAGGTCTTGAGTTCGATTCGCAACCTAGACTAATTTTGCTTTTTTTATTTTCTAAAAAATATCTGTAGCTGGAACAGGCCCGATTCCAGTGATGCGGGTGGGAGCTGGAACGTGCCAGGTGGGCCGGAAGTGTGTGCGGGTGGGCAGGAAGCGCGTGCGTATGGAAGCTGAGTTGACTTGGGCCAGAAGCGCGCGCACTGGCGGGCGGGAAAAATTGCCGGACAACGTTTATGGTCCGAACGGCCGGACTGGAAGACCCCCCCAACGCAGGGGGAAGCCGACATATTCGAGCACTTTAGAGGAAAGGGCAAGCGACTGTGTTAAAGGCTTTCGTGAGATCCACCTTGATCAAAATCATTGGACATCGACGTGCGTGAAGCCAGCAACAAGCAAGTAGCATAGTACGGAAATTTTTGTGGATCTTGCACCCTTGGATGAAGGCTGACTGCTTGTCCTTCACAATTTGTGGCATCCTAGGCACCAGGCGCAAGGTAAGTCCCTTGACGAACAGCTTCCCGATGAAGTAGATCAAGCTTATGGGCATATAATCTTTGAGGCCAATGGGGTGCTTCAGTTTTATGCAACAACACCATGACGACCCATTGAAGGAGTGGAAGCTCCTAAAATCCAAACTCCTAGAGCGCCCGAAAGACACGCACAACATCAGGGCCGACCACCTCCTAGGCGGCCCTAAAGAAGGTACCATTAAATCCGTCCAGACCAAGCGCTTTATTTGCTGGCGACACGTGGACAATGTGCGTGACCTCCTCCACTGAAAATGGGGTTGCCAGCTCCGTGAGGTCCAACTATGGCAAATCCAGTTGTGTCAGGTCAATACAATGTTGCCTGATGAAGGCCTGAGCCAAGCAAACTGTTATAGTAGGAGAAGATGACATCAGCCTTAGCTTCTTCTTCGCTGAAAGTCTGGCCATCATGCGTGATGGCGAACATGTAGTTTTTGTGATGTTGGTGGCATGCTTGACGGTGAAAATATTTGGTGTAGGCATCACTTCCATGCAGGTGTCGTGTTCAGGCTCGTTGCTTGGACGACAACAAGTGCTGCAGCCGAGGGCCTATATGTATATGTATATAGTACTTATCTTGAAGTTCATCTACACCACTAAAGAGTGCCTACGTCATCATTGTTGAGCCTCTTTCACCTCCTTGCCTCTCTCAAACAACCACACAAAGGTCGGAGCCTCCTTGCCTCTCTCAAACAACCACAAAGGTCAACTCAAGTTCTTCATTAAAAATTCAAGGATAATACAAATCTCACGGGGATCTCCCACAGATTGGGAGCTCATGGGCGATGCCTAGCCCGCTAGGGACAAAGCTCTAAGAGTAACAAACACAAATCTAACTGGCTTAATGAAGAAATCAAGTGCTCATGCTTTGCTTCTTAGTTTCTCTCACCAAATCCCCACTCTCAACTCAAACCTCTAGCCAGCATTTGATTAAGGAGCAAAGAGGAGAGGGCTTTGAATGCTAGAGAGGAGTTTCGTCTAAAGTTTAGTCGTAATAAATGGCAGGCAATAGTTAGAAAGTGAGTGGGAGTGGTATTTATACTTCTAGCTCAATCTAGCCATTCTTATAGCTGTCAGAAGTTCTCAGACCTGAACTTGGGAACTTCCTCCGTCTAGGTTTCGTACAATGAGCAGTATGGATAGGGTCAAATTGTCTAAGTATAGGGATCCTCAAAACTTTCCATGTTTGAAGTAAGCAACTTACTTCCGATGGCTTCTAAACTTGGTTGTGCACGGGCTATGTCAGAACTTTCGATGCTTGTCAGAATTTTTGACGATCAGAAGTAAGCAACATACTTTTGCTGAGCTGTGAGTTTAGTGTGCAAAGGCTACGTCGAAACTTCCAACGCTCGTCGGAACTTCCAACCGTTGGAACTACATACGCCTATTGGAACTTCTGATGAGACAAACTCTAAAAACAAGCCCAAGGTGGTAGTGCTACGATCAAGTGTTTCTCAATTGATTTTAACTTGGTATTTGAGCATGCACGCTCTATCTTCTCTAGACCAGTGAGATTTGCATCCCTCTTTATAGTACGACGATTCCTAAACTCAAATTGAGAAAAAAATTGAGGGGCTACTATTTCATAAAAATCATCCTTTTAATCAACATAGAAGACAACATATTATATATATTTTAAACTAGTGCTGATGCATGAGGGCCATAAGAATGAAACCAAAGCATACACAAATCTACAAAATTAGTAAAATTGTGCAAAAATAAATCATGGATACTAAAGACTCAACACTAATATCGAAATTAGACATGATTACATATTACATATAGCAAACAAAGATAAATAAATATATATAAAAGAGGGCATGATCAAATCTGGCTCGTTGGTGATAATTTACGCATAAGTTCACTTTACCGCCATCGTCCCAAGAAATGAGTCAATCAATTGTTTGGATAATCAAGGCAAGAGACATATATGACAAAAGTCGTAGGTTCTTCATTCTAACAAATGTGCACATATAATAAGTATATAACCCTAAGAGCAAGCCCAACAAGGGGCACATCGGCTAACATGGCAGTACTGCACATGAGCTGGGTTGGAGAGGAGGAAAGAGAAGGGCCCTTGGCGCAAAATGCGATCAGCTCGTCACGCGTTCCAACAAAAGCAGCAGCTTTAAAGTGTGGTATAAGAGCAAGTACTATAATTTAGCTGAGCCGGTTGTAAGCACATACTATGTCATTTACAATCAACCTGATAGTATTATGGGTTGGCTATTTAACTAGTTGCAGTGGAGATGATACATATTTAATGTTCCCAGGACCATATACAATCTAGTGTGTCCTACATCTTTGTGGCCATATGTATGTGCTCATTCATCTAGAAAAATAGATACGTACATTCATGCCATTGCCAAGCAACATTTATGAGGGTAGTAAAATACAAGAAACAATACCAAATAAATTTCAAATCTCAAACAACAATACAATAATGATAAGGTGGCATAGCACCAAGACATGACACTTAAAGACGAGAGGCGGAGCACGGTATCGGAAAGGACAGAGACTGGAGGATGAAGCGCTGGCTTCTCACTCGCATCAGGCTGGAAGACGGCCTTTTTTTCTCGTACGCTGCGCTACAGCCGGGCGAAAAGAATAGCACCCGCTCCTTAATCTCTTTTCTGACGTGGCTGTTTTCTGAACTCCCCCTCTCCGCCGGCTAGCAGTCGATTAGTATACTTGCTCTAAGATGAGGAGTTCATCAACATAAACTAGAATTTATAGAGAATACAAACTAACTGTAGAGACAAGTGAAATGTTCATTGTTTGTATAACTTGGTTGTTATATATGTCTTATCTTATAGCCAAAAGTACTTGACTCTTTTATTGTACTTGCTCTAAGCCATTGTTTCCTAGAGTGTGATCGCTATGCCGCGCCATTGTTACTCAATTGATGTATTTTTATTTCTCTTACGTATCACATATTATGCGTCGTGCCAGGTTGCATACTGCTGACTGCTCCTTATTTTGATAATGTATTGTCTCGGTCCTGTTTGGGACCACGTCCTTTGACTGCACAGTGCGGTGTGCGAGCCACGGCGAGAGAGACGTTGGTGTGCGAGCCATGGCGAGAGAGACGTCGTACGAAGAATTTAATCTCTATTCAATTCAATTCGACGGTGGTTCAGTCTGCAGCAATAGGGAGAACCGAGCTAAGCGCAACCTATTTGGTAGGATTTGGAGGGATTCCGTGATTTTGTTGGCAGCCACCACGGAAAACACGGTTCCAACACGACCTTCGTATCAACTGCTGGAACAACAACAAGTTACTTGTATTAGAGCTATACATAGATATATATTAGATATGTATAGCTAACTCATAGTATACGTGTTGTACACGACTTGTACCCTAAGCCGATCAGGCTTGTACCCCAAGCCGTTCAGGCTATATAATGAAAGGTCACCCCTTTGGGTGTGCGGTGTATTTACCCTACAATACCCTTCTACATGGTTGGTCTTCTAAGCGGCAGACCACTGTCTCTCTCTCCAGCGCTGAGGTGGAATACAAGGCTGTAGCACACGCTGTTGCAGAGACATGTTGGCTTCGTCAGTTACTCCAGGAGCTACATACTTCGCTACCTTCGGCGACGATTGTTTACTGTGACAATGTCAGCGCAGTATACATGACCGGGAATCCTGTTCATCATTGGCGCACGAAGCAATTTGAGATTGGCATTCATTCTGTCTGTGACAAGGTTGCTCTAGGTCAAGTCCGAGTGCTCCATGTTCCCTCGTCGCACCAGTTTGCGGACATCATGACCAAAGGCTTATCTGTACAGTTGTTTACTGATTTTAGGACTAGTCTTTGCGTCCGAGATTTTCCCGCTATGACTAAGGACGGGTATTAAAGTTATACATAGATATATATTAGATATATATAGCTAACTCATAGTATACGTGTTGTACACGATTTGTACCTCAAGCCAACCAGGCTTGTACCCAGCCGATCAGGCTTGTACCCCAAGCCGTTCAAGCTATATAATGAAGGGCCACCCCTTTGGGTGTGCGGTGTATTTGCCCTACAATACCCTTCTATAACTTGGTCGCGTGAGTGCCTTTGATCGGCATTGCAACATGTTTCTCGAGAACGTTAGGGAGATGTGTGGACTGAGGTATGTCGAATGGTCTCTTAGCTTTTGTACAGTTTCCCTGGCTTGAAAACTGTTGTGTTTATGTTTTACTTGTGTTACAGGTGCCAAAGACCGGTAAAGGCAAGAAGGCGGCTCTTCCAGTGAACAAAGACAGGTTCATAAGCAAGATTTTCCTCCGTGGGAATCGAGTCATCATTGTTCTCAGGGACCCGAAATGAGTATCTTGTACACGTGGAGAGTCTATGAGTAGTATGTATGCCAATTGCCAAATGCTCAAAACATGGCCAGTTATTTGTGACTTATAACTGGCAGCTGCAGTTGCCAAATGCTCAAAACATGGCATACATAGTACTCATAGATACGTGTAAGTCACACATAATTGGCTGATCATGGGTCGTTACCACTGAACTGTAAGTGGTTATTTGTGTGACTTATAACTGGCTCACAATTGGGGAAGAAAAACACTGAAGACACGTCAAGGCTTAGGAACGATCACTTTGGAAGAGGGGTTTCTGCTGTTATAGATCATTCCTTTAGCTTCTTGCATGAATACACGAAGAGCCTCAGAAGCAAACCAGCAGTCAGTTGCATTCACCAGAGTCCAGAGTTCTAAAAAGTATCAGCTTTTTGAGGCTTAATTTGAGGAGGCCTCAATAGGTGGTATGTGCAGCAATGGCCTCAACAACATGCACACCTCACACACCAAGAAAACCATAAACACACACCCAGAAAAGAAAAGAAGAAGCCCTTGACACATATATAATCGATAATTGATGATCCATTGAAGAACAGAGTTTTTGAGCATAAACAGTTTGAAAGTTTTACATAACTGCAAAAAGGGATGGAATTGTAGCTTTTATGAGCCCTGCTACTAATTATCTTCACAGATCATGGCTCTGTAACAATATTATTAATCACCAGATGCGCCAACAGCAGGCGATCATCCGGTTGCGAATGAGGAGGCACCCTCAGCACCCTCAGACAAGCACCTGAGCTGCAGCTAGCCTAGCAATGGGAACCCTGCAGAAGGTATTTCATATAAAAACCAGTTAAGATTTTGCTGCCGTTAACATAACCGGGATGTAAAGAGATATACTTGTTGGATTGGATCATGAGTTTATCACTTGACCAACCTGAAAGGGGAGCAAGAAACGTAATCCAGCCCAACCTTGGCGAAGAAAGCAACTGACGAAGGCTCTCCACCATGTTCTCCACAAATGCCCACCTGTTTACATACAACACCAAACAATCAAACCATGGTTTCTAAGGAAACGAAACAATGTCCACAGATCCCGAAACTAACCTTCAAGTTAGGCCTAGTTTGGCGGCCCCTCTCTGTAGCAAACTTAACCAGTTCGCCCACTCCTCTCTGGTCGAGAACCTGATAAGTTTATGGACATTCGAAAGTCAGGGGGGATATGCATAATGGCAAGACGACAGGAGATACACATCTGCAAATGATAGAAAAATACAAGTATGACCTCAGATGAGAGGGTGACAGAGTTGCAACAGTTACCTCAAAGGGGTCATGTTGGAGGATACCCTGAGCCAGGTAAATGGGAATAAACTTTCCCACATCATCCCTGCTGTAGCCAAAAGTCATCTGTGTGAGGTCGTTCGTTCCAAAAGAGAAGAACTCAGCCTGCTCTGCTATCTGCCAGGTTGTGAAACCAAAACAACAATGAAAGATGTCAAATTAGCATAGGAATAAAATATAATCTACAAAGCCAATCTAAATAGTCATCCTTTAAATTTTCTGAAATAAGGGAGTTAGTTGTTTCCTACCTGATCAGCCACTAGAGCTGCCCTGGGAATTTCAATCATAGTTCCAATTTTGTAGCCAATAGTTTTACCCGCATTGGCGAAAACTTTCTCAGCAGTTTGTTTGATAACATTCACTTGATGTCCCAATTCCTGGAAATATCAAATGTCAGTTGTCTAAAGGAAACTCAGGTCACTGTAACAAACTTAAAATATCGAAAAAGTATTTCAAGAAAATGAATTTGGTGGAAGACAAACTGGGTGTAAGTGACCAGACAAGCGAAACTTAAATGTGTACAGAAATTAGTTGTTTATGCAATTTTGGCATCAAATGGATTTTGTCATTTTGAACTGCAGAGATACTATATACATTAATACGAAAATAAAGAAGATGCATGCCTGTGGTGTTCCAACAAGAGGAACCATGATCTCTGGGAAAACTTCAACACCCTGGTTGGACATTGCTATAGCAGCTTCAAAGATGGCACGGGCTTGCATTTCTGTTAATTCAGGGTACGAGATACCAAGCCTGAAAATTTTGGCAGTTCCAACATTAGTCAAGGTATACATAAATGTACAGTGAGTTTGTTCTTTCTCAATATTTCACTAACACAAGAAAACCTGCTAAATACTCCATAAAAATGCAGCTATAAAAGAACAGAGAGAGCATACAACCAAATGGATCAGGCACGGGTGGAAACGGATTTTTCTGTGAAAAATAGAATAGCAGAAAACCAACCTGCACCCACGGAAACCAAGCATGGGATTTACTTCTGCAAGCTTTTCAACTCGTTCAAGGGCTTCTTCCTCATTGGCTCCCGTTTCAGCACATAATTCACGCACAATTTCCTCAACATTCCCTTCTGGAAGGAACTCGTGGAGAGGAGGGTCCAGAAGTCTAATAGTCACCGAAAGTCCTGAAACACAAACCAAAAAAAAAAGTTCAAACCAGTCCTGCACACTTCAAAAATACAGTCTGGACTCTGGAGTAGCTATCACTTATGTTCAAGCCTAATTTAGTTATTTATTTTCTGAAAATACATAGTCAATGTTTGCTTAATTGAGAGAAGGTTGCTTACTCCTGTTTTGTTCAGTAAAACTAGTGCATCCAGTTCAATACGAAATCTGTAAATGAATGCACTGTGATTTTCACTTACCATCCATAGCACGGAAAATGCCCTCAAAGTCAGACCTCTGGTAAGGCAAAAGACGATCTAGTGCCTGCTGCCTCAGTTCAACTGTGGGAGCCATAATCATCTGCCTTACAGCCTTAATCCTCTCATCTGAAGCAAAGAACTGCCAAAGTACAGGAGAAAAAACATGAAACTATTTATTTCCTTGTCTATAACAAAGAAGTTAAATAAAGAAAGTGTAAAATGTCCAAGTATATATCCTAGCCATAATATGTTGGGTGTAACTATAACCAAGTACTAAATAGATACCATGTGCTCTGTCCGGCATAGTCCAATTCCTTGTGCCCCATTGTTCCGTGCAGCCAATGCATCCTCAGGGGTATCCGCATTAGCCAGAACCTACAACATATGCACAAACAATCATTTCTGATCTCTAAATAGACAATGATTATAGTACATGGTCTGAACTTGAAAGAAAATTATGTCTGTGTTTTGACTAATGGAGTAGTACATATTGGTTAGTATTTCTGAGATTATACCTTGAGCTTTCTAACATCATCCACCCAGGACATGAAAGTTCCCAAATCACCACTGAGGGCTGGTGGGGAAAGCGGCTGCTTTCCAAGGATCACTTCACCAGTTGATCCATTCAGCGATAGCCACTCACCTTCGCTCAGCACATGGTCTCCAATCGCTACAGTCTATAAATATAAACATAGCAAAGTAAGCATCCATATCACAATCTCATTACAAGCTTTTACTTCTCAGCATGTTTTGGCTTCTGCAAACAAGAACTCAGCTCACCTTCTCAGCATCATTGACACGAATGGCTGAGCATCCCGAGACACAGCATTTTCCCCACCCACGGGCGACCACAGCAGCATGGGAAGTCATGCCACCCCTTTCTGTAAGAATCCCAGCAGCTGCGTGCATGCCACCAACATCCTCAGGGCTGGTCTCCGCCCTCACCTACATAGGAGTATTTCCAAAGGAAAAAAATTATCACTGAATAAATACAGAAGAGCTATTTTTTACAGAGGATGAAAAGGATATTACTTACCAAAATAGCAGCTTTCCCCTGGGCATGCCATGCTTCAGCATCCTCAGCAGTAAACACAATCTGGCCCACAGCAGCCCCAGGTGAGGCTGGCAGTCCCGTGGCAATAACTTTATCCTTGTATAACGCTGGGTTCTCAAACTGGTTTTCCATAAGACAAGAGGAAAAAGGTATCAATGCATGCATATCAACTACTTAATTAATATACAAACATCTAGGACACGTTGATTTGATAAGCCGTTCATGGTTAGTACGATTGATTACCTGAGGATGAAGAAGCTGGTCCAGGTGGCCTGGTTCTACCATCTTAATCGCTTGACGGCGCTCAACAAGGCCCTCGCTAACCATGTCCACAGCAATCTTTACGGCACCTGCGCCTGTACGTTTTCCTGTTCTGCACTGCAACATCCACAGCCTGTTCTCCTGAACAGTGAATTCGATATCCTGCATCACACACATATCAAAAACCAAGTCAGCCTGAGTTCATTCATAGCAAAGGAAGTAGTACTACATTGTCTCGCAGAATCTCAAGGCAGAAAAGCTAATGTACGTACCTGCATCTCTTTGTAGTGGCTCTCCAGTATGTTGCAGTTCTCAACTAGCTCTTCATAAGCCTGTGGCATGACGTCCTTCATGGCATCAAGATCCTCTGGGGTTCTAATTCCAGCAACCACATCCTCACCCTGAATATATAGGAAACAAAATTGTATGATGGCAAATTCATTATTTGACTCCGGTCCACAGCATGTTTCGTTTACCAACCAGGACATGTGTCAAGTAGTCATGTATGAACAGAACACAGAAGCTAATTAAGGTTCAGGATCAAACAGGAGCTAGCAATGGATGGAAGCCTGACTGAGGTCACCATAAGTATACCTGAGCATTGATCAGGAACTCGCCATACAGCTTCTTCTCTCCAGTGTTAGGGTTCCTAGTGAAGAGCACGCCAGTACCAGAAGTGTTGCCCATGTTGCCAAACACCATGGACTGCACGTTCACGGCAGTGCCGACCAGGCCGGTGATCTGGTTGATGCTCCTGTACTTCTTTGCCCTGGGGCTCTCCCACGAGTTGAACACAGCCCGCACTGCCAACTCAAGCTGCTTCTTGGGGTCTGCAAGCAAGGCAAGCACAGTAATTTATTAAGGTTGTGTTGTAGCACATGATTTTGGTGCACAATTAGGAAAACAGCTCCAGTAGTATCAGGAGATTTGTTTCATACAGACACTGTTGAGTGACTGAGGATGGTACCTGAGGGGAATGGCTCTCCCTTAGCTGTAAGGTAGACTTCCTTGTACTGACCCACAAGCTCCTTGAGGTCAGCGGCAGTGAGGTCAGTGTCATTCTTCACCCCCTTGGATTCCTTCATGTGCTCAAGCTTCTCTTCGAACAGTGAGCGGGGAATGTCCATGACCTGGCCAGGAAATAAACAATAAATATAAAGGATCCGTAGATTAATTAAGCAGCAGTTCCTACATTTGGAAAAAACAAAATCTGATGAGAGCAATTTGAGTCATCATCGTTCTTTCCTCGAGTCCGACAAGCGACAAACCAAGTTTACATTCCGTATATGAATCTAGTTAGTTGGTAGCGTGAGCTTCAACACTGACAACGACCTCTAGGTTAATTCTGCGCGGAATATACATACATTTGTGCGCATTGGCCTACAAGATTCTTGTTATTATCTGACGAAACTATGTTCACCTTTTATTTTTCCTCAAAAAGTCGCTTCTTTTTTTTTACATCATCAAAACTTGCATTTGTGTGACAAAAAACATCTTCCTCAGGTCATGGAACTGTTAAAGTAGTTTTTTTTATGAAGTTCATCAAAAAAATAGACCTGCATCCACAACATTAAATTAAATTATCTTTTTTTTTAAAAAAAAAATCTTCTTAAAATCTGTGTGTTAGTATACTTTTCTAAAAAAATTGATTAAAATTAAAGCAATTTTATTTAGACCAAAGCTCAAGTTTGCAACTGGGAAAATACTCCTCCTAGTATAATAGTATTGGTGGTAATAAAACAAGAGGAGCACTTAGTCCAATCGCTGTCTCCAACGCGTGAGCGTGAATGAATTTGATACACATCGTAGTAGGCACGATGATGACTGGCCTGACGGGCCGAATAATCCAACAACCCCCAAGGCCCAAGGCCCCAACCACGTTCGTTTAACCCAAGGAAACGGCACACGCCCTACGACGGCTGGCCCTACCTCGCCTGGCAAACAGACAAAAACTCCAGCCTTGGTGGACCCATCCGTCCGGCGGCAGCAAGCACCAGGCCAGGGCAGCCAGGCCACGGCACACGGCAGCCATGGAGGATGGACCATGGGATATGGGTCGTCGATGAGATTGCGCGCAAAACTAGGCATCCATGGCTAGTGGGACAAGCAGTAGCGGTGACCACAAGCCGGACGGACGGAAAATGGAACCGACGATCGACGTGCTGGTCGAAGGAAGGAAATACTCACGACGTTGCCGAACATGTCGAGGAAGCGGCGGAAGGAGTCGTAGGCGAAGCGCTCGCCGCTCTTGGCGGCGAGGCCGGCGGCGACCTCGTCGTTGAGCCCGAGGTTGAGCACGGTGTCCATCATGCCTGGCATGGACACGGCGGCGCCGGAGCGGACGGAGAGCAGGAGCGGCCGCTGCGGGTCGCCGAGGGTGGCGCCCATGTACTCCTCCACGAACTGCAGGCCGTCCAGGATCTCGGCCCACAGCCCCGCCGGGAGGATGCACCCGGCGTCCTGGTACTGCTTGCACGCCTCCGTCGACACCGTGAACCCCGGCGGCACCGACAGCCCGATGCTCGACATCTCCGCCAGGTTCGCGCCCTTGCCACCCAGCTGATTGATGATCCACCGTCCATCAGTATATGTATGTATGTATGTATGTAACATAACAGCATGCAGCACATAATTTAATCATAAAAAAAAAAGAAAACAGCTTCTCACTCACCAGTTCCTTCATGCTCTTGTCGCCCTCGCTCTTGCCCTTGCCGAAGTAGAACACCCTCTGCGAACGGTCACATTGAGCGGGCGCCATTAGCACACACACGAAACAAACACGAGGCAGCTGATCACTCACTGATCAGTGACAAAATACACAACACAGCCGCTGTGTGTGACTGATGAATGAAGCAGGGCCTCCCCCGCGGCTCTATTTATAGCAGCGGCGGCGGCACCCGAGCCTTGGCTGCGAGTGATGACGTGACAGGGCGAGCGTGCGCAGCAGCAGCACAAAACTTGCAAGCACGTAACACTTTTTTTTCACAAACCCAGGGGGTGCCCCTTGTAAACAATAAATGACGAGTCATTTTGGCACAAAATCGGTTGAGCAAAAATCCATCGTGTTAGGATGACTTTTTTTCTTTATCAACATGTTCAGATGGCTGGATGAGCTTTACACGTATACTATAGTAGTAGTTGTTGTTGGCAAAGTTAGAAACGGTGTCAAGCAAGTGAACACACGCTTGCCCCTTCCCAGCTAACATATCCGGACGCCCGCGGCCACATCACCATAGCCACTACTGCCTTTGCTTACCTACAGTGGCCCGCCCCTTTCTGTTACATCCAGGACAAACTAGTTGATGTGTGCACTGCTTGCTCTCGTATGTACGTACGTACGTGCAGGTGGTTTTGATTTAATTTGTTTTCCAAAATAACCCCTAGCTGCGCACACTGTTTAATTAACCTTTTCTGAGTGAAACTGAGTGTAAGAAAACTAGTGATGTGGCGGATTCTTCTTTTTGTACAACAAAATGTCTTTGAAGCATTTTGTCATAATATATAATGCCATGAAGCTATTTTAATTTGCCGCAGGACCCTCAGTCACACCAAACTAGGAGTACTAAGTACTTGATGCTTCGTACTCTCTCCATTCTAAAATAAGTATTTTTTTTAGATATCTTGTTTGATTGTCTGCCTTATCTTTTATATAAATACTATCTATCTTGTTATGACTTATTATATTTTAAAGATACTTGAATAATGATTTATTTATTTTATAATTTACATAAAAATTTTGAATAAGATAAGTGATCAAATAAGATGTAAAAGCAAAAAAAAAGTTACTTAAGGACGTAAGGAGTACGAGAGAACGATGAACTAAAGCTTGGAAAAATTGGAAGTGGTAACTAAATGGCATGCCAACCCAACTACACTTGTACTCCTACTACCCAACGCCTGCGCTCGTCATAGCCTTAGTCCAATGCATGCAAGAACCACCACCGGCACCGCCGGCCGTGTCACCCTTTCTTGTTCCATGCGTGCGTGATGCATCGTCCAGCCAAGAAAAAACTGAAAACTGAATTGATCAATGCTGCTAGCGTCCAGTGGCGCCGCTTCTGTGACTCACGCTGTCGTGTCAACACGCATCCACGCACGCACCGCGCCACCAATGCAACAACATGACGCGGTAGACACGTACGGTGCAGCAGCTAGCTAGCGCGCTTTCTGTTTCGCAAGGACGACGCGCTGACGAACGTTTGCCTGCTTGCTTGCTTCAGTGTTGTTAGGCTTTTATTTACTAGCTTTAATTTGTTGTGATCGACACTGGACGGAGCTCTCTCTCTCTCTCTCTCTCTGCTACTCGCATTTTGTGTATATTGTGTGTTCCAGAGATGGACTAGTGGCCAGACATTTGCATTGCTGGGATGAACATGTGGAATTTTCGCAAGCCAAGCTACGAAAAATTGCCACCAGCAGGTAGCTAGCTCAAGGTGTGAACGGGCATATTATTCTTTTTTATCGAACAAAATACCCTGTCTGTCAATCACACGCCGGCAGGCCATGGCCACGCATGGGTGCGCAAAGCAAGCGAAGCGGATAGCGTTGTTGGTCGTGTCAGGATGGGTCTCGTCGTTGCGTCCGCGTTAGACGATGATGGGATCGCAGCGCAGGTACACTACACGACCCGGCCCTGATCTCGGCAAGGATTATATTTGATTTCCCCCTTTTTATTTAAATTGTCGTCTTCTCGCATCAGGAGCTTACGTGCAATCCGATCGTTTCTTGACTACTGTGATGTCACTTGAGTTATACGAGTAGCTGGACAGCAGCAATAGTAGATGAGAAAAAAAAAACGGTTCTTTTGGAAGCGTGAGTCCATAGTAACTGCTTGGTTGTTGGTGACACGCTACGCGCTCAGGGCGACCGAAGAAGGCGCCCCCGGCGGGCAAGGGGAGAGAGAGCAGCACCGGCGGGCGGCGCGCGGCCGTCCGTACGTCTGTCTCCGCCTCCCGTCACGGCGGCGTTCGGGCGAGAAGCAGAGCCACCGTGCGTCCATGTGGGGCGACTGCACTGCACAAAAGCCACAAGGAGACGGAGAGCGCACGGATGGCCGTCGTTTAATTTGCATTGCACGCGCCCCGCGCCCGCACGAATCGAGTGCCGCTGCGAGCCGCTCTCTGCTGCGTGGCTTTGGTAAACTACTACAGTATACCATCCATGTGTGCGTCGCACGGTACGGTAAATAATGGTTATATAGACTTTTGGGCTGTCACTTGCAATTTTTAACCAAATTCTTCTACTGTATGTATAAACACCAAACAGGGACGGAGGGCCAACACATGGTGGAGTGGACGTGACGACTGATGACGCCGTCGTTTCAGTTGGGCAAAAGGAGTACGCCGTTGGGAGCTTCGTATCAGTGAATGAGGTGGACCGCTAGCTAGCTACGTATGACAACGGAAAAACGGAGTGCGTCCGTTGAAAATTTTCAAAAACTAGATTTTTAGCTAGGTAATCTTACGTAGAGGGACCAAAAAAAAAAACCTATATGCACAACGTGTTCCATGTTGTAACCAAATAAAATGGGGCAACTCAAATTAGAGTGAGCTTCCCGGTTTGACAAAAATGTATTTTAAAACATTATCCGCTGTCTTAGGGTTAGTGGATTATTTGCATTGCCACACCGAGGCAGTGCCATTACATCCCACGTACAGTTATATCCCCGCTCCTTTTTCATCTTTGGCAAGTGAGAAATCCAAAATAGAGGATGTTTATATTTGAAAATCTAAAAAGGCATAGGAAGATTTTTGTTAATCAAAATCCCTATTCATAAGAATTGGGAAGGATTGGCGTGCTCTAAAAAAAAGAATTGGGAAGGATATAAAGTCATACAACTGCTCTTGGATCTTGCTCCTATGGCCATATATATGGGTCCTATGAGGGCATGACCTTAGGATCCATATCTGACCTCACATCGCAAACACATTAGTGAAGTTGAAACTTGCAAGTCCTGGGACACAAACACTGGACAAAACTGAGACAAGACAAACAATGGCCACAAGCAGGAGTACTACCTCTCATCAGCATGTCTGCCTGCCACCACTGTTGCTAGTAATTAAATGGCTGCTTCTATTTGAAGCCAGAGTTCGCCCCTGATTATTGTCGGTAGAATTTGTGGGGGAAGTGAAGAGATGCCATTGTCTCATTGGCACGAATGGGCAAAGAAAATTGCGCCGTATAACACGTCCCTAGTCCAGTTGATTGTGCCAAGTGAAGCGAACCTTGCTGAACCAACAAAAGTCCCCGTGATTTCTTGGATTTAGCCGCATAGATAGGGCAAAAGAAAAGGTACACCTCCGGTTCTTGTTTTTTAGCTCTGCGTCATCACAAAGAGAGCGAGCGAGGCCACTTGCCGGATGGCCGAGCGATCCTACCGTGATAATCAAATGGCTAGGTTGCCAAGGTGCATCTGATCTGATGGCGCCCCTGTCTACTATCCATTCCGTGGTGGATTCCATACTCGATTCCGTTCACATTCTTGATGTATGTGCGGATGTACTGACAACTGAGCCATGGAAAAATTCTTTGCCGTGGTTGTAGCATGATAGCATTGTGCTCGCCTGGTTTTGGCGAAAACCATGGGCATGGACTCTCTCTCTCTCTCTCTCTCTCTCTGCAGTATAGGGGCAAACGTACTGCCCAGCAGTTTATCTAATTCTTAAATTAATCTTACCTGAGGTAATTAGTATCGCCACAAAATAGACGGCATCACTCTATATTGATAGTCGTGCGGCAGTTTGTCTTGTTGTAATAAAGGTTTCAAAGTGAAAGGGCCACTGGTCTGGTGGTAGGATAGTCTAGTGGGACGTTACACACTAGAGTTTAAACCCTGTTGTCACATGTTTTTTTTCTAGAATTTTGAAGAGGAAGGAAAAATAGTTTAAAAGTGGTATTTGGAAATAGTCTAGAACTCGTGGTGCAAAGGAGGGATATATGTTTTTAACTTTTTTAGTAACTTAGAAAACTCATTAGTTTATTAATGACTTTTTACAATTATTGGAGATGCTCTTGAGTTGAGAAAGAAATTTCACTTCGCATTTGACATGATTGGGCCCTCTATTTGAACCAGGCTTTGGGTTGGGCTCAAGCCATCGGCCTACATTACACTACGAGAAATAAAAAATAATTGTGCACTCATGCTATTTATTTGGGCTCATGCCTGTTTTCCTAACCCAAACACCTCCAACAACTTGAACAGGCCTACCTTATGGGTCTTTTTGGGCCAGACCAATTGTGACCCAAGCCCAATATCCTCAAATCTAGTTAGACCCACGTTTGGAGTAAAAAAGAAGAACTTATTATGATGAAAAATTGAATGTTTTTTGGACAAAAAAAATCTAACAATATGTTTGGGAGTTCTTACAATCTACTAGCATAAAAAGTTCTAAATAGTGGACAATGTTAGGATCAGTTGTGAACATTGTTTCACATTAACCGAACAATGTTCAAAGGCCCTCACTGGCCTCCCTTTTTTTCCAGTTGAGGAGAGTATCTTAGGTCCTAGTTAATAGCACATAGCTAGTAATATTAGCTAGCCTAGCTAGCTACCTATTATCTAAGAGAAGTGTTTGGATACTCAGCTAATTTATAAGATTGGGTTGTTGATCCACCTATTAGCTACTATTATCTGATTTGGTCTAGCTAATAAGATAGTTGTTATCTAAAGGTTTGGCTAATAGTTAGCTAGTCTACTATCTATAAATGTTTGGATCTAAAAGAGATAATTATTAGATAGCTAACATCTACTAGGAACCAAACCGGGCCTTACTATGTTAAGTTGGCCGGGCTCCATCTAATAATTGTGTTTAAATTGAACCAAAGGTGCTCATAAGGACTAAAGATGCTGTAACGCAACGGAACGGTCCCCAAACCGGCCCAAGCAAAACAAAATGGAAACATCAAACCTTGGTGGGCAGCGTTAGTCCTGGAGACCAGCTTGCTCACCAGGTTGGAATTGTCCATAATATGCTAGTGAGCTCGGAAATAAGCAGTACTTGTTCATTTCCATGCTTACGAGGACATCACCTTGGCCTTGGTGGGAAGACATGAGCTCGCGCTCGATGCCGGGGATGTGTGATGGTGCGCGCATGCGTACCTAGACGTAAGAAAACGGGACGGAATACCTAGACGGATGAAAATGGGACGCAAAAATTCTGTCCCGTTTCTATATTTGCAAAAATCTGTTTTCGAATGTGTATAATTAGGATAGGCTGGTTTTCTGTTCGTTTTTGCTTTGGGAGATCCTGATACGGGATGGACTTGTGTCTATCCCGTTTTCAATCTATGTGTCATATGCGTAACAATCACATGTCCTTATGTTAGGTTAATATTAATATATTAGCCACCAAATATGCATATTAATATATTAACACACATGGCATGCATGCAAGTGAATATTAGACCGGTTTCTATGTGTATATTATTGTGACTTTAGCGTGCATACATGAAAATATTAAATTATGCGGTTTTAATTTAATTTTCAGACTTTTCGTCCGTATATATTTACCTGTGTTCCTGTGCGTTTAATTTTATCCCTATATATATATATATACGCGTACCCATGCGGCCATGCACGTCATGGCAATTAACATGTATCCGGCCAATAAAATGCTAGCTCGGGCCAATAAGCATGGCTGCCTCGCAAATTCCATCAGTTTGTGATACAAGAGCTGCAAGGTATATACCTTTTTCGTGGCAATCGGCGCGGCGTCAACGACGGCCCTGAGCGGCGCGCAATGCTGGCCCCGTCCCGCGCCGGCGTCGGAGCGGATGACGCTCGCCTTGGCGGCGTGCGGGGACCTCGGCGCCGCGACCGATCGGCGCGCGAAGGAGGAGGTCGCATCCCTGGCCCTCCTGCTTTTGGAGCCAGGCTTCTGAAGGCAGATGGTGGCCCCGGAAACCGACGCCGCCATCCTTCCGCGCGCTAACGGGAGAGCTCGATCGATCGATCGACCCGAGCGAGCGTGCCTGCTGTGTGGCAGGGCAGGGCAGGGGAGCGTGCTTGCGTGCGCGCGCGCGAAGGGGCAGAGTGAGGGTCTGCGGAAAGTTGAGCGAGGAATGCCTTTAGTTGCCTTTAGTCTTATACCGTCAGCGTCGAGCTACGGGGTTCACACGCGCCCCCATCGCAGCAGCGGCTGGGCTCACCTTATCCCGTCGTCTCGCGGCCCTGTGGCTCCGGACGACGAGGCTCCTGGCTCCAGGCAATTTCGGCAAACACACCCTCATCCAGAGCTCCGGCCGGGGCCTCCTGGGCTCTGCCGCGCGAGTGGCTACAGTTTACGCAGCATGGATGCCGGTACGTCTATCAGTATTGGACGCATGTGGATTCGTGGATACAGAGCTTTTTTTTCTTTTCTTTTGTTCCAAAACAAAAACTCTGATAAGAGCGGAAACGTTTCGCTATTCTTTTAGTTTTAATTAATGTAGATATATAAATAGTAAATGATTGTAGAAACAGTACTTTAGAATCTTAGCAATTAGTTCGTCCCTATAGCGTGATACGGAGTCTGATTCAAAGATGTATTGAGTCATAAAAGTTAGAATAACTCGCGTTTAGCGATGATATGTTCCGTTACAAAGTTGCTAGTAAACCTGTAAATATGAAATGATGCATATTGAAATTTTATAAATAGTACTCCCTCATTTCAAATTTTGGTTAAACTGAGATGCTTTGACTAAATGTCTTATAAAAATTTGAGATGGAGGGAGTAATAGCTTAGCAGTTTTGCCAAGGCCTTGTTTACTTCCACTCAAAACTTAAACTTTTTTAAGATTTCTAGTCACATCGAATCTTTAGACGCACGCATGGAGTATTAAATATAGACAAAAATAAAAAATAATTACACAGTTTGGTCGAAATTTACGAGACGAATCTTTTGAGCCTAGTTAGTCCATAATTGGCCAATAATTACCATAAATAAACGAAAGTGCTACAGTTACTTGTAATCTTCAATGAGTGATGTCTTGCTCATCGTTTCCATATTTCGATTCTGTCAACGCTCCAACAACCAACCATACCAATTCTATTCTCAAAATCGAGTAGCCGGACAAACACACACATATATGTACCTAATATTAAGGAGCTAAAATTTCTTCCTCTTTTTTTCTGCTTCTCATATTTTTATTGTCCACCTTTTACTGTTTTTTCCCGGCTGCTCTGTGTCCGTGATTTTCAGCCTCTTGTTTTCTGCTTGGCTCTCCTTCGGACTCTGCTTGCAGCTTGGCCTTTTAGTCTGGTATTTTGTCTTGTTTCCGTTGTTTTTTAGTTCTGTGTTTTTCTTCTTCTTTTTGTTGTTTCTCCATTCCGACTCCGTCTTTTAGTAGGGTATTTTGTCTTCTTTACGTTGTTTTTTAGTTTTTTTTTTCTTTTCGTTGTTTCTCCATTCCGGCACCACTCAGTTTCCTATCTGGTGTTTTCTTTTTCTTATTCCGCTTTTCCTTCTTGAACTCAATTCTGTTTTTTTTATTTCTCATAAATGTAAATAACAAATAATAAATACAATAGTATTGTCTTCTGAATCATTGATCCTTCCATAAAAATATATTATAGTTTGAATTAAAAACAAAACTCATTTTTTATTAAAATATAGATCAACTAGTGGTTCAACAAATCAAACTATGAATTAAAATCTTAAACAGTTTGTTGTCTAATCTAGTCTAAATAAATGTTGCAAACCCCTAGAAGGATTACAATGTGAAAATTAGAGATGTTTTCTGTAGTCATCATCGACGAGTAGAATTAGAATTAAATTATGGGTCATCAAAAAAGTGATGAAGCTTAATATTCCATTGTGGTAACACATGGATAGTATGAAAATTAAATTTAAGATATATTTCTGTCTAAATACTTAGTGCTTTGAGAGGACTACAATGTGGAAAATCTAGAGATGTCTCTCCCGACATAATCATCAGTGGATAGACCAATTCGTAATAAGTTGGAAACCAACTCCTTGCTATATTTAATCATATTATAATTACATATATCTAAGGGTCCTAAAAGAGTCACGAAACTCAATATTTTAGTTGAGGCAACACATGGATAGTATGAAAATTAAAGTTATGATATATTTATATCTAAATATTTCAGCATTTTGCAATGGAAAAGAAAACATCTATGAAGGTTGTTATTTAATTCAATATAAGTTTAATAGGATGTTGTTATATTTTTACCAACATCAATATCATGATCATCATAAAATAAATAAATTTTGATTTAACATTTTTATAAAAAAAATATAAAATAAATAAATTGTTACAACACACGGGCATGTTTTGCATGCATAATATTTAAAAGCTAAGGGATTCTTTTATCCTTTTCTTTTTAGTTTTCATACTGATCTCAAACTGTCTAGGTTTAAAAAAAACAAACGGCTTTGAAAATTTGAGGGAGGATAAAAAAAATCGGTTTTTGTAAATGAAAGAAGGTAAATTAGGCCTTGTTTAGTTCACAAAAGTTTTGGGTTTTGGCTACTGTAGCACTTTCGTTTTTATTTGACAAACATTATCCAATCACGGAGTAACTAGGCTCAAAAGATTCATCTCATAAATTACAGGTAAACTGTACAATTAGTTTTTATTTTTGTTTATATTTAATGCTTCATGCATGCGATCAAGATTTGATGTGACGAAGAATCTTGAAAATTTTTACGAAGCCTTAGACGACAGCTAAAGTCGAGGGGTGAAAAGAACTTTTCCTTTTATAGCCCGGCCTAACTATTGGGCCGCCGGTGTCATCAACGTGTGTTGCTTGGAGATCCAAGCCGTACAGCATGGCATGGACTCGTCCGGAGCTTTTTCTCGCAGAACCACCTGGTCCATGTCCGTAGGCACGTCCAAGTGCTACTACACAGAACGGTTTCATTTCATGACAGGATGATTCGATTCGATGATACGAAACTAGCCAGACAGCTGGGCTCGCGTCCGTACCAGGATCGGTACATTCCGCACGGCCTCATGACGCAAACGAAACAGACTGGTCCACCAAATCGGCGTGGGCGAAGAGGCCCAGCCCGCTTACCGGCCTGGGACCGTGGCCGCCTGCCGCGGGGGGAAGAACTGCCCAAAAAGAAGTGGTGCGCGTGCGCATGCGCGCTTCCCGGCGCCAGCCCCTGCGTCCCCGCCGCGCCTTCGTCCGTTCCATTCCGCGGTGCGCCAGCCAGCAAAGGCACCCGCCACCCCCGGCAACGGCGAGAGAGAGGCCTTTAAAGCGACGGAGGAACGCACGGGGGCCGAGCACGTAGAAGCAACCGTTTAGGCACGACCGGCGCCGGGAGAGGGGGTGGAGGAGGAAGCCTCCCTCGCTTCCCTCGCCGCAGCGCCTCCCCTCCTCCTCCTCCACACACGCACGCATCAGCTAGCGCCATGGGAACAGAGGTGCTCCGCCCGCACGATTGCCTCGCCCGCTCTAGGCGGCCGCGGCCGCTGCGCCCTGCCGCCGGGAGGAGGACGGCGGCGGCGCGCCAGGGCCAGTACCAGGGCCGTGGCGCGCGTGGCGACAAGCGGAGCCCCTCGGCGGCAGTGACGGTGCCGAGGCAGGTCGTCGCACGGACCAAGGTGGCGGCGGCGGACGCGTACGCGGGGCCGGCGTTCGGCGCCATGTCGCCGTCGCCGCGCGCGCTGCCGCTGCCACGGTGGTTCTCCTCTAGGACGGTCGCCGACGACGACGCGACGGTGCCAGGCGTGGACGACGCCGCCACGCGGGAGCTTCGGCGGCTGCTGGGGCTCCATTGACGCGTAATAAGGCCAGGCACAATTGTAAAAAAAAAAAAGAAGAGCAATGGACAGGCGCCATGGCTGCCCATGAGCCCAGCAACACGTGCGCACGCAAGGTTCAGATGCGTGGGTGTCTCTTTCCATCGATTTCTTCTCGGTTTGCAGCTCCCGTGCGGCCCTGGCGGCGCCGGCTTCGGAATGCCTCCCTTTGCCTGATGTTTTTGTGAAGGACAAAGGGAGGCCAGAAGCGGTGGCACCGCGAAATGTTCCTGTTCCGAAACAAGCCGTCAGAGACAGACAGAGAGACAGGAAGCAAAACATGCTAAGCTAAAAAATTCCCACCGCTTCTCACTCGATTTTGTGCTCGAATGTGAATCTCATCTGTAAATACTCCCCTTCCTTGCCTCGCCTTCGAAATTGAGGGGAGGGTTTACCTTACTCTAAAAAATTGACAGAAATTAAAGTATGTCAGGTTCACGAAAAGGAAAACTTAGGTTTGTTCTAGAAATCTCATTGGATATTATGCAACTTGTAAGTGGCCAATGTTCTCTGAAGAAATTTGGCCAAGAAGGCAATAATTAACGGCATTGGGATTTGGTTTGATTTGATATTCTACAATAACAAACAAAAATGACAATCAGAAACCTTACAACAGACGAGCAGATACAGATGCCAGTTACAAACCCAAGCACACAATTCCTCTTCCAAAAAGATAAAGACGGGGCTTACATTTACAAATCGTATTTGTGGTAGATTCATGCAGGTTCTTAGATGTGGCTTTTGAACAATACATGTCACTTTGGCCCAAGTGGCGGATTACTGTAGAGAACAAGTCTATATACAAGTCTTTCATAAACAGGATTGGAAAAAGTATAGGCCTCGTGGCTTCTTCAGACTACTCACAAAGATATAGAAGCCTGCTTATGACCTTATTAGTTATCACGTAGAAAGCTCATATCTTCCGGACAAGAACTTGAGCACCGAACTGGGGTTGGAGGGTTAACATCTGCATCGGTGCATGAGCATAAGATGGCGAAACAGTAAATGCAAACCGCTGAAGGGTCATTGCAAGTGCCACCTTGGCCTCAACCATTGCAAGATTCTGGCCAACGCAGATTGTAGGACCAATCCCAAAGGGGAAGTAAGCACCTAGGTGATAGCTCTTGCCATCTGCAAACCTTGATGGATTAAACTCCTCTGCATCGGTGCCCCAGACATGATGGTCATGATGGATGGCAATAATAGGGAAGTCAAGCCGTGTGCCAGCCGGGATGTCTAGTTTACCCAGCTTGATATCCCTAGTGGCAGTCCTATTGATGAATGTAGCTGGAGGATACAGCCTGAGGGTTTCTTTTAGCACCATTGTTACCTGATCATGGCAACATAGCAAAAGCTTTACTAATTACATTCAAACAGAAATAGTCTACATAGATATAGCATAAAATCATCTCACAAGCACTAAAAATGTAGGAACTATTCAAATAGATAGACTCACAATTTTGAGATCACTCAGGTTTTCCACATTAGGGTGCTCATACTTTCCGCATACTTTAAGAACTTCATCACGGGCCTTGACTTGCCACTCTTGATGCAACGCAAGAAGAAGTGTTGCCCATGTCAACAAGTTTGCTGTTGTTTCCTTCCCAGCAAAGTAAAATGTCTTGCACTCATGAATTATTTCTTCAATTCCCATTTTGTATTCGCTCCCAGCTTTGCTGGCTGATAGCATTAACCCGAGCAAATTTTTTGAATCCTCACATTTTGTTCCATTGATTTCAATCAATTTGCGCAAGGAACATTGGATTTCCTGGTTTAACCTCTGCCTTTTTCGGTTCTTCTTTGTTGGTACAAACCTATGGCGAAACAGATCATATAGTGATGTATATCTATACACTATGCCATTCAAAGACTGGATCCCAAGAATGCAGTGGAAAGAGGCAATCTCACCTGAAGCCAGGAATATAAACAGTCCTCATTGCAAGAAGAGCAAGTTTCATCTGCTCCTCCTGCAATTCAAAAATTCGTTTTCCCTCCTCATAGCTACTTCCAAATGCCACACAGGAAATGACATCTGCACTCAAAGTGTGGAATTCTTTATGGACATCGATCTCAGACTCAGTGTGGCTTCCACCTTCGGCCTCCCATTTATCAAGAACAGATGAGGTGGTAGCTGCTATTTCTGGTATCCAAGCCTACAAAGGGACAAATATTGAGTTTAGAGGTAAATGATACTTGATTAGCTGCACCCATCAGATAACCATGCAAATCAGAAAGAAGAAACACTGACCACAGATGAACATTAACTTGCCATGCTAAGTTCCATATAAGGTTCTTGTTCTATACAAGTATATTCATTAAGTAAAAGCTCACACTTGTCACATCAAAGGGGCATCAACATCACATTTACTAAGGACTAATGTTTTCAGCAAAATTGATTGAAAGTCTAAACCTAGTATAGTTCTATAAATGAATTAAAGAACGCTGGCTCATACTCTTACGAAACAATCACAAAAGTAATCACTTAAGCTCACATTAGCACAATATTTTAGCAAGAAATACACCCCCTAGTTGTTGAGATTTATCAGAGTCTCATAAATTTTCATGTTCCAAGTCTCAAGAAACACCTCCTCACCTTCACCCTCTCCATGTTAAACGCCGGCGAAATCACGCGGCGGTGGCGCGCCCACCTCTCCCCAGAGAGCCCAGTGAGCCCCTCGCCAATGAGCTGCCTGGCGAGCGGGTTGTTGCCGCCGGCGCCCGCCTTATCAAAGGCCCCCGTAGAGTCGGTCATGGCGGCCTTCACGAGCTCCGGATCGGAGATCACCAGCCGCGGCCGGGGGCCGAACCAGTACACGAACGGCCGCCCGTACCGCGCCGGCCAGACCGCGTACTGCGGCGTGGCGCGAGCGACGACGCCGTCGTGGCGGAAGGACGGGAGGGGCGCGGACCTGGCGGCGGCTAGCAAGTCGCGGTAGTCGGCTGCGTTGCCGGAGAGCAGGCTGCGCGGTGGCCACCGGATTCCCTGCCGCCGCAAGCGGCGTTCCAGGCGGAGCGGGACCCACAGGAAGGAGTGGAGCAAGCCGAGCACGTACTGGGCGGCCGCGAGGAGCGCGGCGAAGAGGAGAGCGGAAGAGAGGGCCGCCATTGCTTGCTAGTGCTACTGCTACTCCTGTTACTTTGCAGACTTCGGTGCTTGCAACGGGGAAATTGGCTCCGATGGAGCATGGAGGGGAGGAGAAGCATCGCATTGACTTTTTCGGCGAACTGGATCGTGGAGGCAACTGTTTTACCGTTAGATTCCTTTCATCTCGTATACACATACGACAAAACAGCCTATTTACAAATAAGGGAAATATAGGATTATAATTATCTAAACATAATAGCCAAATCAACCATTACAATCAAGCGACTTGATATGTTCCAAACCACAATTCAAGAGGCCAAGTAAAAGCAGCGGAAAATGGGATGGTAGTCACGAACAAAGATGCTGCCGTCATGGATCATAGTGCAAGTGTGGAGAATGAATCAAATTGCGAGAATTACCGAGTACGTTTTGAAAAGAAATGGTGCGCAATAGGACCATATAAACTTGAAAGGGTTGGAACAGAACTTGTTTGTGTGTTGGAATCTGGATGAAAGCAAAGTAGAAGTTATCAAATGTCCCGGAATATAAGTTCAGCATAAAGTATAAACAAACATGCAAACACGATATTTCTTGTTTCCAGTATGGGTGTGTTTGGTTGGGCTGCTAGGTTGGAATTTGGCTAAGTTGGGCCAGTTTTCGCTTGTTTGGTTTGCAGGCCAGCCCATCTAGCCAGGCTCCAGGAGGCCACCCGTACAGCCGGAGCCTGGCCCAGAAAGAAACACGGGGTTGGTGTTTCTTCTGGAGCCAGGCTCCGTCCGGCTCCCCGCGCGAGGCCCGCTTGGCCTTGGACGGCCACCAAATAAAAGGCACAGCCTCACCGTTTGGCTAGGGTTTCAGGCTACTGTTCACTCTTCCTCTCCCGATCCGCCGCTCTCTCTCGCTGCCTCGCTCTCACTCGCGTCCTCCCTGTTTTCCTCCTCTTGGCTGTTCCATCCCAGGCGGCGGAGTTCGTCGGAGTTCCTGGTAAGGCCCCGTGGCGGGGGTATGCTGCCGCACTCCTCCTCTTCCCCTCTATTTCCTCTCCGTGTATTCTTGTGTTGTGCTCGAACACTGTTATGGCGATTTCATTGGTTTTTTACGCTGAGCTTTAGGGTTTTGGTCGATGATGTTTACAGATCTGGGTGGCGCACCAATAGGTGACGCAGCCGATCCGAGTAATTTGTTAGGGTTCTACTCATACTGCTGCAAATGTCCCTAATTTTGTTCACCCAGCAAAAGATTAGTCCATCTCATGTTAAAGTCATGTGTTGTTTTTAGATCTGGGAGGCACACCTAGTGGTGGTGCAGCTGATCCTTGGAGACGGGGTCCTTGGTTTCTAATTCATGTCTAATTTCTTGTTTAGCACCATGGTTCGTTCAACTAGGCGTTGTCAGCTTGTCAGTAGGGGTGCTGCCTTGGTTGCAGTCATCACTACATGGCTTTTTGTCAGATTTAGGAGGTTGTCTTCCTCTAGGCGAGGTATTACCTATGGACCTTTGAGTGTTAGAGATGAAGAGAGGAACAAGAATCTTAGCTTCATCTATCACAGTGACGATCGTCGTTGTGTTGAGCTTCTTAGGATGAGGAAAGCCCCCTTCTTCCAGCTCTGTGATCTGTTTCGCAACCGAGCCCTTCTCAGAGACAGCATCCACATGAGTATTGAAGAACAGGTAGCAATGTTCTTGATGGTTGTTGGTCATAACCAGCGATTCTGGGTTCTCACTCCTGTATTTAGGAGGTCTTTAGAAACCATCAGCAGGTATTTCCAAGAAGTCCTGTATGCAGTAGGGGAGCTGAGGAATGATATGATACTACCACCATCTACTGCTGTCGCTCCAAAAATTAACAACAGTAGGAGGTGGGACCCTTTCTTCAAGGTTGGAGTTCTTCACTACACCAAATATTGGTTTATCATGTAGGTTGTCCTTATTCCTAATCTTGCATATTGTGATAGGATTGTGTGGGGGCTATTGACGGAACGCATGTACTTGCCAGAGTCCCTAAAAAGTATAGGGCTGCTTTCATGGGGAGAAAGCATACTACTACACAAAATGTCCTTGCTGCAGTGGATTTTGATCTGAGATTCACTTATGTGTTGGCTGGTTGGGAGGGATCTGCACATGATGCTAGGATCCTTGGAGATGCCTTGGAGAGGGAGGATGGCCTTAGAGTGCCACCAGGTAGTTTTCCTAATTTGACAATCTGTTAGACATGGTCCACTAGGTACTGCTTCTAAGATCTAATATTGTGCTCCTCTTATGTTTAGGGAAGTTTTACCTTGTTGATGCTGGGTATGCTGTCAAGCCTGGGTTTCTCCCCCCATACAGAGCCACGAGATACCATCTTAGGGAGTTCGGTGTTAGAAGCCCCCAGAACCCAAGGGAGTTGTTCAACCTGAGGCATTCCTCGCTGAGAGTTAATGTTGAAAGAGCATTTGGTTCTCTGAAGAATAGGTTCAGGATCCTATACAACAAACCATTCCATCCCTACAAGACTCAGGTTAAGCTAGTCCTAGCAGGTTGCATCCTACACAATTGGATTCTTAGGTTTGGTCAAGATGAGATCATTCCTCTGGAGTCAGAATGGGAGCCCAACCCTCCTCATCACCATGGACCTCATGACAATGGCTATGACAACACCACTTGGGCTGCTAAGAGAGATGAATGGGCATCACAGATGTGGGCTACTAGGACTGGGGAAAATTAGTTGACATTGCTGCAGTAGTATGTTTTGTTGACCCAATGAGCATGTATTATGTAATGCTGAGACCAATCCCTAAGATTATGATGCCTCTGTTGTCAGAACTAAGTCTCATTTCTATGGTTTGGTTATGTATTTTGTAATTCAAACTGTTTTATTTGAACTACGTTGTGCTTGAAATGTTTGTGTATCCATTTGTCTAATGTTCAAAGTGTTCCATCCATTTGTTCATTTTGATGTACTTTTCCATGGTTCTGGTAGCTATGGAGGGTATGGATGCCTTCCACATTTTTGGGGAGGATCTTGCAGGGCCCAATGCTGCTGAGGTGCCAGAGGTGCAACCTGTTCAGCAAGGCAATGTGCAGGTACCAAGGCTGAACTGGAGCACCCTGATGTCTGCAAGAATGCTAGAGAAGTTTTCGATGCTAGTTGCAGATGGGGTCAGAACTGATAAAGGATTCAAAGACATCCATGTTCAGGGTGTGGCGAAGGACCTGCAGGCCTTCATCAATGCCCCAGTGATCGCATCACAAGTGTACAACCATCTTTGTAAGTGGAGTGCAAAGTGGAAAAGACTGTGCAAATTGAAGGAGCTCAGTGGAGCCAACTGGGATGAAGATCTCTGCATGATAACCCTTGATCCTGAACACTACCATGGACATGTCAAAGTAAATGTTTTCCAACTCTTTTTCAATTCATCACATTTTGTGCACTTTCTAATTTTTTCTAACTCTTCTACTTTGCAGGATCATCCCAAAGATGTAGAATTCCTCAATGTGCCCATCATGCATTATCAGTACATGCAAACTGTGTTTGGAAGTGGTGTCGCAACTGGGAAGTTTGCTATGGGATCCAATGAACCACTTGGCTAGCCTACAGCAACAGAGACCATTGACCTTGAGGCAGAAGGAGTTAACGACAATAGAGATGTAGGACATTCATCCAACAAAGGGAAGGCTGCGAGGATCAACAAGGGTAAGCATGAAGAAAGCACCAACGCAAGGCGTGAAGACAATGGTAGTGGGAAGAGGAAGAGGGTTCTGAATGAGGATGATGCAGCACTTCTGCATGGAATGACAGAGGTAGTGGTGGGATTAAGCAGTGCTATCAAGGAAGGTAACCATTCAGAAGGTGCACCAGGGATTTATGATGCTGTCATGACGTGCCCCAACTTTGCTAGATTTGATTTGATGATTTGCCTCAACTATCTCATGCAAAACAAGGCATCAGCATTGGTGTTTGTGGGGATGACTGTAGAGGACAAGGAGTTGTGGATCAGTACTCATCTTGCTAAAGTTAGGACTCAGACGGCCTTCCAGTGAGGGCAGTTGGTGCTCAAGCAATGTAGCAGTTCAACCCATTTTGATGACCATTGGCACGTAGTTAGCTATCATTTAGGGCAGTCCTGGGTGGATCATGATAGTTACCTATCCTTGTAGTTAGCTATCATAGTCTGATTGCTACATTTTGCTGTCATAAACACCATGTTCTAATTTATGTGATGTACTGAGGATGTTTGTCTTGGATAGTTACATGTTCTAATTTATGTGATGTATTGAGGATGTTTGTCTTGGCTAGTTACAATTCTGTATCCTTGCAGTGATGAAGACCAAATTCTATGTCATTTTTGTTGGGCGCAAACTAGGTGTGTACACGACTTGGATGGACTGCAACCGTGAAGTGTCAGGGTACCCAGGCAATCTGCATTGCAGTTTTGCTTCTCGGGATGATGCTGAAAAAGCCTTACTTCAATTCCAGGCAAATGCAAGCATGGCAAAGACACATGAAAGGGTACCAGAAGAATTTCCAATCGAGAAGAAGGTCTTCCAAGTCAATGTGAAGGACCGTTTGCTGTGTTTTCTGATAGCCATTGTAATCATACAAGTCTATTTCATGTTTAAGTAGATTAATAACATGATCAGCTGTAATCTTGGAAGCCTATTCCATTAATAGTACATTTCCTCATGAAGACAGTGTTATTGAGTTTGTAATTCAAATAAGATTATGAGTGCAAACACCATTCGGTTCTCTCAAACAAAACCATTTCATAGAACAAACACCATTTCATAGATTTTTACAACGGCATTCAGTTGAACTGACATGGGTTCCATCAAAAGGTGCCATCTAACGACATGGCCGGTGAACCATTTTCAGTAGCACTGAAAATGGTTTCTCCAAAGTTCTAGAGTTTGGTGTTCAAAGTCCCAACACCAGTAGGATATACTACCATATTAGCACCGTCTGCTATGTCTGAAGCTAACTTAGCCTAAACCAAAAGACCTAGACTACAAGTTGTACTAACAGCTGAGTCCTAAGTGGATCAACATTCCTACGATCCTACATCAGCAAAATGTCCTGCAAATCCTAGCTACCTGAGCATCAGTTCTTCCTGAACAAGGCCAGCGCCAAGACAATGATCACTGCCGGCAAACAGTACACCAGATACTTGAGCTTTCCCGCTTCGACTGCAATGCTAATAGCCTTCATCTTATAGCGTGAACACATCATCTCGGCCATGCGCTTGGTGCGGTTGACCTCCTACTCTAGCTCGACCTTGGCATTGTTCACGACGTAGTTGAGGCAGATCGCCTCGATCAACTCCTCATTTGCCCTTTATTGATGGTTCTTAAGTATCAATTTTAATTATCAAATAAACAAGAGAAAGGACCAATATGCAAACAACACCTAGAATTAGGGTTTGATCTGACAGAATTCCATAAGTTTTGTTGTTTATCTGTTTCTGCAGGGGGTTATCAGGAAATAAGGAAGAAAGGCCCACATGTCGGGATTACATAGAGATATTAATGCACCGCGCAATTTTCTACCATCTAGAAGACTCCAGAAGCCACAGGAACGAACGGGAAGGTGATCGGACCCGGGGGCAGGGCGCCCGCACTCCCCCCTAGGGCGCCCGCCCAGGTGTTGTGCCCAATCACGTTCAACTTCGCGGATCACGCTCTACGGACCTAAAGGATCAAGAATAATCGTTCAATCAATGTCGGTTTGATCCGACGGCCCATGTTCACATGAGGGGACTATATAAGCAGACCCCCTGGCCCCTGGAGGAGAACAAGTTCATCATAGAGTTGAGAGGTGCCCTCGAAGGATAACCTTTCCTCTACATAGACTTAGGGCTTAGCATCCAATGTGAGAGTAGACTAGATCTACTAGATTGAGAGAGATAGAGTGGAGGTGTAGATTGGAGGAAGCCCGGCCTGTCGGTGTCTACTCTGAGGTTGTACCTGCGGGATCAAGTTCTCCTAACCCGAGGCTTGCTCCTAGGATTCTTCAGTATTTCGACTTCTAAATACTAGTAAGTTCTTGTTTTATTGTTCTTTGGTTTATGAGTTTACTTTGATCTCTTCGCGTAGAGTTTAGAGTAATCATCTCTAGCGTAGACATGGTGTTTGGGCTAGGATACTCATAGATATCCCCTGACTAGCTGGACCGTGGTAGTAGCGAGGAACGTGACATTTCCGAGTTACCTTTGCAGCCCATATCCCGTTAGTAGGATCGATAGGGTTTATAGGTGCGGGTTAAACATCCTCTGTGGTGTCTAGATTCCGTGAGCCTCCCCAACAGAACAGTAGATCATCCTTACCAAGGTTAGAACGAGATTACGGTTGTAGTCTTCTCTATACATCGCTCACATCGAGAAACATTCTTTGTAGCCTAAAGGTTAGTAGTAATAGACCAGGTTAGTCAGATGCACTCTTTTCTCCTAGTGGTAAAAATATAAATACGATACTCTGGATAACATCCCGGGTGAAGTGCTCACCGATATCCGTGCGCTTGCGGATCAATTCCTTATTGCGTTCCCAAATATCAACACCCTTGCCTCACAACGCCTGGTGGTCTTGAGTTCTTTCCAAAGCTCCTTGAGGGAATGCTGCAGGCATTGTGGCCAGGGGGCATCGATCGACTCCACAAACTGGCAACGCTCAATGTTGTCCTACAAATAACATGCTTTGATTAGATCTTTGAGGGTTAAATACACAAAAAAAGAAACATGGATGTGTTGTAGAATCACCTGCACCAGGCAACCGAAGAAGCGCCTGCCTGTGCTCTTGCCTCCCTAGGCTCTCTTCACAATAGCATTCAGACCAAAGGCGCACTTTGGAAGATGAAAATCACTGGGGCTGGACCAATCCCTTTCCAGATAAGCATCGGGAACGACTGAGTCGCTCTCCTCCTACGATTCGGCCTCGAACAAACAACACAGAGCAAACAACCAGTATCAAAATCTTGAAATTGAGGGTTCGTAGGTTATGGTTTTGCACAATACATCCCGAATCGGAAGCGGAGTAAAGTACAACTCTAATCAATCGCTCAATCCCATGAAAAGGGGAACAATTTCTTCGGTTCCTAAACCTAAAACCCTAACAGATAGAGGGATTGGGAGCGATGTTGATGCGGCCTACCTCGGAAGAAGCGTTATGGTCGGAGTCGCCGTTGTCGGACGAGTCACCGATGGGCTCGGAGTGACTGCGTACGGAATCGCTGCCGGACGGAGTTGCCGAGGCGCGGAGTTTGGTCGCGGAATGCGAGAAGCACTCGCAACCAGACCCCCCTAGCACCGGAGTAGGCCACAGCGGATCTCGGCATCCGCGGCGGGCTGGTAGTCGCTCATCGTCGAGCGTGGGTGGAGACTGAAAGGTCCTTGTTTGGTTTTTGGTAATTGAGTGACAACTTAGGTGGACTAATATTGTTTATGTGAGATACACAGGAGATTAGTCCACAGGTGATTATGTGGTGATGGAGGAGCTCATTGCATATGAGACATGACATGGAGTCATGTGACCAAGGTGGAGAAGATCAAGATGAGGCTTGGCTAGATGGACCGGTTGCAAGAGTGAAGGGCAAGTTGGAGGCTTTGAAGCGAGGGACCGCGTGTGACGGTGAAGCTTGAGCAAGACTTGGCGCCGATGGACCGAGGCAACGGTGAAGAGCAAGTGAGGTCAAGATCGATGAACCAATACGGTCACGTGATGATATGAAGTGGATCATATCATTTGGTGATTGGTTGGTGCATGTGTTGCATCAACATTGGAGGAGATGGAATGGAATGCGCAAGGCAAAGGTATAACCTAGGGCATTTCCATTTCACCGGTCATAGGTGTGTAGAGAAGTTTATGACCGGATTTAGGATAGATGGCCGTACTATCAAGAGGGGCAAACTTGTTTGCATATCGGTCATCTAGTGCCACTTGAGCGATCTAACTTTGCATACGTGTTAGGATCGAGTGGCGTGGCAAGTTGAGAGGCTAACTCCTTTGGGAAAATATTTGTGAAAATGCTAACACACTTGCACATGGTGGTGTACACTTGGTGGTGTTGGCACATTTGCAAAGGAAAAGGTGTTGAAGTTGTTTTTGTTCAACTTGGAGAAGAGAGAGAAGTCTTTCGGTGTTCTCCGGACATTAGGATGGCTTTTAGATTGGAATACTGCTTTGATCCATTTTGATTTGGATTGAGTATTCATATATATTGGATAGTACTCTAAGTAAGCTTTCCAAAATGTCCAAGATCATCGAATTCGGAGTTCGGAGCTAAAAGTTAGCAACCTAACAAGTTGAACTGCAGGCACAGGACGCACTGTTCCAGAGTCCAGTGGCACAGGACGCTGAGAGTCCGGTGCGCACAGGACAGTCCGGTGTCACAGGACGCTGAGAGTCTGGTGCTGCTGCAAGTTTGCGTTGCTCTCTGCGTGTGAGTCCGGTGCGCACAGGGAGCGTCCGGTGTGAAGCAGCAGAGCGTCCGGTGCTACTTTTCAGACGCGGGTGCGTGTGCTAGCTGTTGGCGGCAACGGTCAAGTTCAAACGGCTAGTGACACGTGGCTGTTTTTGGAGCACAGGACGCACTGTTCCAGCGTCCGGTGCTACCTATAGTGAGTCCGGTGCTCACGACTTTTGCCCAGTGAAGGGGCAACGGCTAGTTTAGCCCTTAGAGCTATAAATAGAAGTGGTGGCCGGCCTTGGCTGGTGCTGAGCACCCTTGGGACTTAGTGTCCATGCATGGGGAGTGCTAGTAAAGCCTCTAACTCACATATGCTTGATAGTGGTCATCCGATTGTGTGAGTGAGCGATTCTAGTGCGTTGCATTGAGAGATTGCATCGAGTGGCACTAGGTGTTCGTGTTGCAAGCCGGTGGTGCTTGTTACTCTTGGAGGTTGCCACCTCCTAGACGGCTTGGTGGCTTGTGACTTCGTCGAAGCACGCAAGGAGATTGTGCGGTGCTCCGGAGAAGAGATTGTGAGGGGTACGGTGCTCACCCCGCGGGGATCGCGAAGAGCAACTCTAGTTGAGCGAGACGTGAAGAGCGACAAGTGGTCCGGCCGGGTCAAGTGCTAGAGCTTGTGGTAAGCACTCCACGTGGGAGAGTGTGACTTGCGGGTCACCACTAGCAAGAGGACCGGCGGCAACCTTGGAGCTTGTCTCAACGGGGACGTAGCTTGGTGGCAACCAAGTGAACCTCGGGAGAAAATCATCGTGTCAACTTTGTTCTTCCCGTTGGTTTGCAAGACCCTAACACAAGCTTGTATTTACATTCATATATTTGTACTTGTGTAGTTGCTCTTGTAATTAGTTAGCTTGTGTAGCTTGCTAGTTACCTTCTTGCTTGTGTGGCTAGAAGTAGTTCCCCTTGCGTGACTAATTTGGTTTGTGTAACCTTGTTAGTCACATTGCTTAGTTTGTGTAGCTAAGTAAGTTGCGCTCTCTAATTTGGCATTAGTTGCCTTGTTATTGAGCTCGCTAGTGAGCTTAGGAGCTTTGTGCTTTTGCTTACTAGTTGTGTAGGAGCTCCCCGGTTTGCAAAGTACTAGTTGCATAGGTTTGTGTGACCTTGCTCCTAGAATTGATTAGGTGAGATCTTGCTAAGGTAGCACCTTGTTTGCTTGTTTAGGATCTTTTACAAGGTGCTAGAGAACTTAGATAGAGGGGTGTAGTCTTGGCTAGACCGATAGTTTTAATTCCGCATTTGTTTCGGTTAGCCGGCGCGTTAAGTTTTAGAAAGGACTATTCACCCCCCCTCTAGTCCGCCATCTCGACCCTTCAAGTGGTATCAAAGCTAGGTCTCTCATTTGTGGTCTTCACCGACTCGAGAGGATGGCGTCTAGTGGGATAGATGATTGTGAGACACACATTTTTGATGGTACAAACTTTGCACTTTGGAAAAATCACATGCTTGATCATTTTCGTGCAAAGGGACCTAAATTTTGGTGGATTGTCACTAATGGTCTCACACACAACTTGGACCATAAGAATCTCACCAAAGCTCAAAAGGTTATCTTTGAACTTGATCGTGAAGCTTATTGTTATCTAATGAAATCTTTGAGTTTTGAGTTGTTTGATAGGATAAACTCCAAAGGAACCGCATATGAAATGTGGGAGTCTATCAAACACACCTTCGGTGATTCCTCCACATGGGATGATGGCAAGTTCAAAAAGGAGGAACCAAAGGTGGAGATACATGAGGATGTTGAGCATGACCGCAACAAGGTGGTTGTGGAGGATTGCTCCACCTCATGGTCAAGTGAAGATGAAGATGATGGCTATGACAGTGATGCTTCTACAAGCTCATCCACTTCATCACATTCCTCCATGTCTCACGGCGACGACAAGGTATCTATTGGAGGTGTGATTGTTGATTGTGATGATCCAAATTTTGAGCTTGTATGTAGACTCACCAAAGCTTTAAGAAATGAGATGGCTAAAACAAGTAAACTGAAAAATGAAAACTCATTTCTAAAGACCACATGTGAACAACAAAAGCATCTACTTTATGTTACTACTTGTTCACATGAGGAGCTAAAATTGGTTCATGAGGAACTTTGTGTTACTCATGATAACTTGGTAAAAGATCATGCTTTTCTCACTAAGAAGTTTTCTAATGAAGAAATTAAAACTTGTGAGAGCTCATCATTTGGGTCAAATGATCAATCACATATTGTTACTAACCCTTGTGATGTAGGCAAGAAGCATGTATCCACCTCTTGTGATGATTTATTGTTTATGCCATGTTCTTCACATACAAATGCTTGTTCTACTTCTTTGTCTTGTGAGACTAACCTTTTGAAGGAGAACAATGAGCTCAAAAATGAAGTGAAGAATTTGAGCAACAAGTTAGAGAGGTGCTACTACTCAAAAGTCACCTTTGAGCATATATTAAAGACTCAAAGAATCTATGGTGACAAGTGTGGCCTTGGCTTCAAGAAGAAGATGACAAAGGGCAAAAGAAAGCAAGAGAAAGAAAAGCTCTCTCATTTCATGTGCTACCGGTGCCATGAAGTGGGACATCTTGCAAATGGTTGCCCAAACAAAGAGAAGCTCAAGAAGATGAAGGAAGAAGAGAGGTTAAAGCATGTTAAGTGCTTCAAGTGTCGCACTTGGGGTCATCTCACCTCAATGTGCCCAACCAAGCAATTGGTGAAGCATCAAACGAAGCCTCAACAAAAGCCACAAGTTGAGCAAGAAAAGAAGCCCCAAGCTCAAGTCAAGATCAGCCATGAAGATGGTGGTGACATGGGGATGATGAAAAAGAAGACAAGAAGGGGAGGTAGACAATCAAGATCATCAAAAGACCTCTCCCACATCAAATGCTTTGAGTGCAAGAATGATGGACACTTTGCCTCGAAGTGTCCTACCAAGCTTGACAAGAAGGCTCAAGCAACTCTCAAGAGGCAAGGCAATGAGAAGCAACACATGAGCAAGGAAGAAAAGGCTCAATCCAAAAGAAATTGCTACTTATGCCGGGAAAGGGGACACATGGCTTATTCATGTCCCCTAGGTAATAATTCTAAGCCTATTTCAATTAATGATAATACTATGCTTAGAAAGGATGGTAATGGTACCTCTATGGTTGCTATTGCAAAACATCCCGCTACTCATACTAAGGCTATGCCTAAGTATGTTGCACCTAACTTGAGAGGACCCAAACTAGTTTGGGTACCATCAAAAAGTGGATGATTGTTTGTAGGTACCATTGGCATTGGAGGCTTGATTCAATTGATTTATATTATTCATATGATTGAGTCAAGTATTGAAGCTTAGTGCTTATCTCATCCCAATGCCATGACAAGATAGTGAAGTCCAAGTGTGCTACAACATACAAGTGTCATATTCAAGTTGTGGTGATTTATTGAATTATTTAATGGCTTGCAAATACATGAGTTGAAGCTTGCAAATTAGATGATCATAAGCTAACCAAGGTATATCTTTGTTGATCACATTCTTTTGGGTGCATATGAGTTGATTGAATTGGATATATATGCAATGTTGCTTACTATAAGATGTTTGAATGGATTAAATGCTTAGTAATCAAGTTTGGATTGATTTGGGTTGGATAAGTTCATAAGATAACATTTATTAAGTGGATTGAATGGATATATGTCTTGTGAATGCATTCAATCAAGTTGATTTCAAGTTTGGTTCAAATTGAACAAGTATAGCTCAATTGCTTGAAATCTGTCCAACATTGAGAATCTGAGCTAGCTGAGATCAAGTCTGAGTTTGAGTGATCAAATATATTTGGAATGGCTTGAAATTTGGTATGCATGCTGAACAATTATCAGAGAAGATTCTGTAGAAATTTCCTGAGAATTGGATAAGGGATACTTCGGTTTTGGAGTAGATCTTATCAGCTATAGTGCAGCAGTTTTCAGCATGTAGCAGTGGTGGAAGAATTGAAATCTGGTAGCAATCTAGAAGTCAAATAAATCTCAAATTTTTACAGCTGCTAGATGACTTAGTGAGTCACATCTCCACCAAATTTCGTGGTATTTGGATCTGTACATTATGGATATTTCTTTAAAAGAGTACAGAATCTGCCAGAAAAGTGACAACTATTGGATTGATCTAGAGTCACTTCAATTAAAAGGTCCTCAAGTTGGAAACATGTTTACAAGTGTTTGAGGCACCTAAGTTTGGTTTTGAATTGATCTATAAGCATGACAAGTAATGAGTACAAGGGCATTTGGTTGTGAAATGTACTTGGTGTACACATTTAGTACTCAAATTGAAGATCAAGATCAAAATCAAGATGAAGTTTAAGTTCTAGTAACGATTGGAAATCATTTAGTAGAAAGAAAAGGACTTAAACAAGTAGAAAGAAAAGGACTTAAAGAAGGATTCATGGTTACTCATCACTTTAAGTCCGTCACTTGAATCAATCAATCAAAGTAATTCAAGTAAGTATCAAGAATGGTTCTTTGGAGAGAGGTCACTTCTCTCTATGAGAGGGGCGTGCCGCCCGAGGAGTGGGTAAACCAAGTGTGGTGCTTGGAAGGCTAACATGGAAGTGGTGATCTAAAGGACATTTGAGATGCTTAGTTGAAGCAATCAAAAGGATTGATCAAGAGAGCAAGCAACACCCAAAAGAGAGCTAGTCATGATGTTCAAGTGGTATTCTTATTAGTTCTCTCATGCAAGCAATGGTCAAAAGAAGAAGCAAGACAACCACAACAAGATAGTGCACTTGATCATAAAGTGGTTCTAAATTCATATGGGTGAAGATTTGATCTATCAATTGGCATTCATGATTGGTCTTCACCAAGCTTATAGTTCGACTTCACATTGCTATTTGGAGAAATGAATTGGAATCTATGTGACTATCCTCTTCTCCAACATAGCAAAGGTATCATTGTAATGTGCATGATCATTTCATCCCTTACTAGTATCCGGTTAGTGCATATAGTACATGCTTAATAGGATCATGCATGACAAATGAAAAGTTTTAAATTCATAACCTACCACTATTGCTTGAATGATTAGTTGATCTAGTGGTATGTGTATGAGTTTATTCATGAGCTAGTGAACCCAAGTACTTGATCTATTTTGGATTGTTAACAAGTGACAAGTACAACATTGGCAAGATAACCCTTAATGAGAGGTGTGAAGAAGCTTGTCATTGGTTCAAACCGGACTTGGAAGCTTAGGCAAATCAACCTAGTTCAAGTCAACAATTAGAAGCTCATGAAGATTAGAGTACAAGAACAAGACAACAATGCAAATGGATATATAAATTCAAATGTTTCTTTAATTGGTATCCAATAAATGGTACTCATGTTGATAGCAAATGTTCAAGAAAGCAAACAAGTGGTTCCATACTAGAAGACCTTAATTGGTAGAAGAATCCCATATGGTATCGGACAAGATATTTCAAGTGATATCACATTTATACATATGGTATCTATCATACAAGAAGGTGGTTCCACAAGTGATCCTCAACTTTAAGTGATCATCAAGCGAAGCATGTTCCCTCACCAACAAGATTGACAAGTGAATGACCCATGCTATGACATAGGGGGAGTGCCCCACCAAATGGTATCAAGGTCAAAGATCCTATGTGGTATCTCAAGAGCAATTCAAGTAATGTCATTCCAACACATGGTGATGTCCATAAAAAATGCAAGATTCAAGCCTCAACCATCTATCCCAATGCAATCCTTTGTCACAATGAGATTCACATTTTTACAATTGGTATCAAGTGATTTAATTGGTATCACATACCTTTTATGGAAATTGATGACAAAGGGGGAGAAGTTGGAACAAAGATATGATCATGGGATAAGTTGGACAACAAAAGATATGTTTAAAAGGGGAAATATCAAAGATGGACATGGACAAGGGAGCAACATTAAGGAAAAGAGTTGGATCAAAAGTCTTGGACAAGTGAAGCACACAAGTAGGGGGAGCAAGCTCATGAACATTGATTGTTTGCATTTGATATGTGCATACTCATGTGCTTGCTTGCATTGCATAAGTTTTAAATTCAATATGCATGCTTGTGTGGTGTATGCTAGTTATAGAACTTGATTGATGATATGATAACTAGCATGCATAGGTTGGTAGCTAGACTTATGTTCTTCAAGTAAAGACTAGACCCTTGCTTTTATTGTTGATCTCACGGGGTTTCTAGTGTTTTTGTTGTCTAGCTACTCATGATGCTAAGGATGGTGTACATCGAATACTTCAAATGATATCGATTTGGTATCGAGCTACAAAGGTTTATTCTATACACCTTAGCACTTAGTTGGGTTTTATGGTGCTTATCCAAATCTTAACATAGAGCTTAAATGTTGGATAAGTAGCATAAAATCCAAATCAAGTTAGCAATTTACACATGTGTAAAGTGCTAGCTTGAAAAAGCTTAATTTCCATATCTTTGTAGAGTTGTCATCAATTACCAAAAAGGGGGAGATTGAAAGGTCCTTGTTTGGTTTTGGTAATTGAGTGACAACTTAGGTGGACTAATAGTGTTTATGTGAGATACACAGGAGATTAGTCCACAGGTGATTATGTGGTGATGGAGGAGCTCATTGCATATGAGACATGACATGGAGTCATGTGACCAAGGTGGAGAAGATCAAGATGAGGCTTGGCTCGATGGACCGGTTGCAAGAGTGAAGGGCAAGTTGGAGGCTTTGAAGCGAGGGACCGCGTGTGACGGTGAAGCTTGAGCAAGACTTGGCGCCGATGGACCGAGGCAACGGTGAAGAGCAAGTGAGGTCAAGATCGATGAACCAATACGGTCACGTGATGATATGAAGTGGATCATATCATTTGGTGATTGGTTGGTGCATGTGTTGCATCAACATTGGAGGAGATGGAATGGAATGCGCAAGGCAAAGGTATAACCTAGGGCATTTCCATTTCACCGGTCATAGGTGTGTAGAGAAGTTTATGACCGGATTTAGGATAGATGGTCGTACTATCAAGAGGGGCAAACTTGTTTGCATATCGGTCATCTAGTGCCACTTGAGCGATCTAACTTTGCATATGTGTTAGGATCGAGTGGCGTGGCAAGTTGAGAGGCTAACTCCTTTGGGAAAATATTTGTGAAAATGCTAACACACTTGCACATGGTGGTGTACACTTGGTGGTGTTGGCACATTTGCAAAGGAAAAGGTGTTGAAGTTGTTTTTGTTCAACTTGGAGAAGAGAGAGAAGTCTTTCGGTGTTCTCCGGACATTAGGATGGCTTTTAGATTGGAATACTGCTTTGATCCATTTTGATTTGGATTGAGTATTCATATATATTGGATAGTACTCTAAGTAAGCTTTCCAAAATGTCCAAGATCATCGAATTCGGAGTTCGGAGCTAAAAGTTAGCAACCTAACAAGTTGAACTGCAGGCACAGGACGCACTGTTCCAGAGTCCGGTGGCACAGGACGCTGAGAGTCCGGTGCGCACAGGACAGTCCGGTGTCACAGGACGCTGAGAGTCCGGTGCTGCTGCAAGTTTGCGTTGCTCTCTGCGTGTGAATCCGGTGTGCACAGGGAGCGTCCGGTGTGAAGCAGCAGAGCGTCCGGTGCTACTTTTCAGACGCGGGTGCGTGTGCTAGCCGTTGGCGGCAACGGTCAAGTTCAAACGGCTAGTGACACGTGGCTGTTTTTGGAGCACAGGACGCACTGTTCCAGCGTCTGGTGCTACCTATAGTGAGTCCGGTGCTCACGACTTTTGCCCAGTGAAGGGGCAACGGCTAGTTTAGCCCTTAGGGCTATAAATAGAAGTGGTGGCCGGCCTTGGCTGGTGCTGAGCACCCTTGGGACTTAGTGTCCATGCATGGGGAGCGCTAGTAAAGCCTCTAACTCACATATGCTTGATAGTGATCATCCGATTGTGTGAGTGAGCGATTCTAGTGCGTTGCATTGAGAGATTGCATCGAGTGGCACTAGGTGTTCGTGTTGCAAGCCGGTGGTGCTTGTTACTCTTGGAGGTTGCCACCTCCTAGACGGCTTGGTGGCTTGTGACTCCGTTGAAGCACGCAAGGAGATTGTGCGGTGCTCCGGAGAAGAGATTGTGAGGGGTACGGTGCTCACCCCGCGGGGATCGCGAAGAGCAACTCTAGTTGAGCGAGACGTGAAGAGCGACAAGTGGTCCGGCCGGGTCAAGTGCTAGAGCTTGTGGTAAGCACTCCACGTGGGAGAGTGTGACTTGCGGGTCACCACTAGCAAGAGGACCGGCGGCAACCTTGGAGCTTGTCTCAACGGGGACGTAGCTTGGTGGCAACCAAGTGAACCTCGGGAGAAAATCATCGTGTCAACTTTGTTCTTCCCGTTGGTTTGCAAGACCCTAACACAAGCTTGTATTTACATTCATATATTTGTACTTGTGTAGTTGCTCTTGTAATTAGTTAGCTTGTGTAGCTTGCTAGTTACCTTCTTGCTTGTGTGGCTAGAAGTAGTTCCCCTTGCGTGACTAATTTGGTTTGTGTAACCTTGTTAGTCACATTGCTTAGTTTGTGTAGCTAAGTAAGTTGCGCTCTCTAATTTGGCATTAGTTGCCTTGTTATTGAGCTCGCTAGTGAGCTTAGGAGCTTTGTGCTTTTGCTTACTAGTTGTGTAGGAGCTCTCCGGTTTGCAAAGTACTAGTTGCATAGGTTTGTGTGACCTTGCTCCTAGAATTGATTAGGTGAGCTCTTGCTAAGGTAGCACCTTGTTTGCTTGTTTAGGATCTTTTACAAGGTGCTAGAGAACTTAGATAGAGGGGTGTAGTCTTGGCTAGACCGATAGTTTTAATTCCGCATTTGTTTCGGTTAGCCGGCGCGTTAAGTTTTAGAAAGGACTATTCACCCCCCCTCTAGTCCGCCATCTCGACCCTTCAGAGACGATGGCGGAGGACGGAGCGCTCGGCGGATCTGAGCGAGAGGAGGCGAAGGGGCGAGTGGGAGGCGTCGGGAGGTAAGCGATAGGGAAGGGGCGAGTGGGAGGGGTCTGGCGTCCTTTTTATTAGAGAGAAGAAAGGGAAGGGGTAAGGCTACCTATTCAGTCTTTTGGTGAAGCCACCCAACAAGATCAGTAGCAACCAAACACCTATAAGTGAGCTACACTAGGCTAGCCAAGGAGAATTACATCAAACCAAACACTTCAACATATAAACCAGGCCAGGGTGAGCCTAACAACCAAACAGCCTATCTTAGCTACCTGAGGCTAGGTTTGAGCTGGCCTGGCTACTTTGGGCTATCCAGGCTAACTGGGGCAACAAACCAAACACACCCTATAAGTTCAGGGAGAAAACACAATGCCAACTTCCTGTTTGCAATTCTGATACAAAGTAATATCAGACCATATTTTTACTATAATTACAAAGAGGAAGTTAAAATGATGGACATGTCAAAGACTGTACACCTTAGGGGCCGTTCGTTTACTTGGGAATAGGTGGCTGGAATAGTTCCAGCTGAAATAACAAGTCTATTTATAGTAGTAGTGCTCAGCTGGATTAATTGATGCCCTCAATCCACCCCAAACGAACCAGGCCTTAACGACAAGGACTCACCAAACTCAAATTTGGTTGCTCATACAAACATCACTCTTGTGCCTTCCTTCGGTTGCTTCCCTGAAACACAGAATAGAAGGTAGATTTTCAGTAAGGAAAAGAAATAGAGTACTAAACACCAATACATAGAAAAGAGCATGCATCAGATTTCAAGGTTCTCAATTATAATGCTGCACAAACTTTTTGATATTATTTCAAACAATAGTAAAGGACAATGATCAGGCATTTAGTTTCTTTTTAAACAACAGGAATCGGCTGTCTGGTATGTCACAATTTTTTTTTTAAGTTATGGGGGTTGTTCCGCACCTGGAATTATGTCTAGCATAAAAGAAGGCGGTCTAGGCTAGAAAAGGTTTGGCATGTCACAATTGTGTCTATCTAAAGGAAGTCTGTCTCAGTATTTTGCTTGCCAATTTCACTTGTGACAGGTCAGTTCTTAATTGGGCCACTGGACTCAAAGGTATGTACCTTTTTGCATAGATAGATACACATTAAAGTAGCTGAGTTTGTGTAAAGAATGGAGGAAGATCGTCAATAATAAATTGAATGATGATCAAGGTATGTGGGTTATGAATGCAGTTTGGTCAGTTTGTTATTAGTGACTTGTGACTGGACCAATCGTCTAATCACGCATCGTCTATCAGGAGACAAAGAAAGGAAAAAATGTAAAACAAGAACTAGTACTGTAATTAGTCAGATAAATTCAACAATGATTCATCAAAATGTGAAAATAGTTTAGAGCCAGGGTGGATGCGATACTTAGCGTATGTTTGATACACATGTGTAGTTGCTGATTGAGCTAACAAATTGCCTAAATTAGCCAGGTTGGTTAGCTAGTTGGCTAATCACTAGTTCAAGACTTGTCTAAAAGAATTAGTCTATCTAGCCCTCCTGTTTGGTTGCACCAGAGCTAATTTAGGTTAATTTTTAGCTAGCTAGCAATTAGCCCTCAAATCTAAATAGACCCTTAGCTTGTTTAACCCTGCTTTCTCAACACTGTCAGTGGCATCCTAGCCGCCTCGTGCTCTGGCTCCGGTTGGACTCAGCAAAGCTAGTGGGAATAGAGACTGACCCTGATGACTCGGCCTAGGCCACGAGTCCACCTTCACCGCCTCTGGCGTGTCATCCGTGCCAGCGACAAAGAACCTGTAGACGCCGCGAGACGATTGAGCAGAGTGCTAGTATTGGTAGTATGGCCAGAAAGAACCGTTGCTTATAGAGAATAGACGAATGGTTGTGTTGCTCATGCTCGACGAGATCCACACCTACATCCTTCCTCCTCCCCCTTCACCCATCGATCGGAGGTCTGAGCCAAGTAGCCTAGGGTTCTAATAACTGTAACGACGACAACAACACCGAGATGGCTGGATGAGGATGGATTTTGGCGCAACATCCATCCCGCACGTAGTAGGGTCCGTGCGTATTGACTTGAGAAGACGCTCTCGTACAATGCTTCTTCATCTAGCAATTACGTGTGGGAGCACGAGCCATCGTTATTGCTTCGCCTTGGCCTGTCTATCGCTTGTGACTTGCAGGGGCGGATGTAGAGCAGTAACATGGGGGTACAGCTGTCCCCCCAAAATTGTTTGAAAAACATCTGGTATATATACCCTTTAATAACATATACATGTATAATATATTATTATATATACTTGCTAGTCTATTCAGCTCATACAACAACCTTAATACTTTACATTCACAACTATTTTATCACCATTTAGTGATCTAATTATCTTATATCCATGTTAATGAACTATATCGTTTTTGTTCGTACCCCCACGATTAAAATCCTAGATCCGCCACTGGTGACTTGTGAGGGTGCTTTTTGCAAAACTCAAATTGTACAGACGGCTCCAACAAATAGCATAACCACTTCCTAAAACACTAGGCCCAACTATGCTGCCATTGTCTCTGCCTTTCTTTCGTGATACCATTTTTTCATGTTTGTCACAGGGCCCTTTATCCCTAGGTGCGTAGCTGCTGGATAGATCAGCCACGAGCATCTATAGGAAAAAGGAAGTAGGTGGTGCCTTCAAAAGCACACTTTGACCAAAAGTATTTCTAGGTACAAATCCCTTTAACCATTTTTGTTGCCCAAAACTTTCATATAAATAGATTAATTACTAACAAAAAATAATGAAGTTTTAATCTTGAAATACGTGCATGTTTTATATTTTGGCATAGAGGGAGTAATAATATAATTTGAAGAAAATGTTTTGGTTATTGCCACTCAATCTAAAGTATCTTAAGCTTTACACAAGGGTCTCAAAGGTACGGCCAAGAGAGAGAGGAAAACGTTGATATTTTCTTTGGTTTAAGTTGACGGGTTTCAATTGCCATATAAAAAAGAGAGTCGTTTTGTGGCAGTGGGGCATTTGCAACTTTGGCACCTCTTTTTTGCAAGAATGGCTTCCGGTGACACTTTGCATTTTCACAGTTTCCTAGTGTCAAGTTTGCGCAATAAAGCGGTGGGAAATTTGCAATGTCCACTTACCTTCTTCCTTTTTTTTTCTTTTTTGAACTCCAATGTCCACCGGTCCAGTTTGAAAAAAAAAACAGATCAGTGCTGAGATGCACTTGAGCCGACATAGGCTAAGGAGAACGTTAACGTGCGACCCATAGCTCGGGCGCAACCTTGCGCTGGTCATCTTCCTCCCTCCACTGTGCGTCATTCCTCTCCCCCTAATTTTTTACATTTTAGTCCTTTTTTAAAATAAATTTACATTTGACTTTTTATGTAATATAAACTCATCTTTGGACCTTTGTGGTCAGCGCCAAAACTCATGGCTCCGAGAGAACGCATCTCGGTGCCATAAATCTTGGCTCCGAGATGTCTAGCCATGCACAGCAAGACATCCTAGGTGGTACTGACGTGGCTGTTACCTTAGAGCCATAAATCTTGACACCTAGCTTAGATTCAGAAACAAATTCTACTACCTGTCCTTTTTACTATTTCAGCACTTCCACAACTTAAAAATAGTCAAGATAGAATTTGACTTTGTACTCGATAATTCTTTGCTACAAATGTGATCAAAATACATAAAGTTTAACCGCTGACAGTGAAGGCTGACATCAGCTTCCGCCTTTAGCATGTACACCAAACTAAGGTTTTTGGTAATTAGAATGAGCAAACAGATATGCACAAATTTACACAAGAAAGATTGTACAAAAATTATCATTGAATATAAGCACCGAATATAAGTTTTAGATTCAACAGATTTTAAAATAATTTCAAGTAAAAAAACTCTAAATATTACACGAAAAAAGATAGCATCCTGTGCTATTTGAGCACACAATCTTACAAGCTAATATGATTTTTTGAATTTAATGAAATTTCAGAAAAAAAAAAGTTGGCTCTAAACTAAGGTATCTTACGCACGGCACACACATCCCGAATTGAACCATTGCTTCGCCATCCAAATCGCGCCTGTTCTTTTCTCCTCCTCCCCCCACTCTCCCCCGACATCCCGAAACGTATCCCCAGTCGGCCAGTCCGCCGTGCCTCAATCTCATCCTCCGTTGAAGCCAAAGATGCAGCAGAGGAGGAGCGGCCCGCCCTCGCAGAGCACGCCCAACTCCAGTGGACTGGCTCCCCGGGCGCCGATTCAGTCATATGGGACACCGAGGCGAGCAACACCAACAATGGCCTCCTCATGGCAGTCGACGAGTTGCTCCGCTTGGCGGCGGAGGACCTCTTCCCGCTCTCCACCGCCGCGTCCGTGTACTGCCGGCCGGACAGCGCCGTGGGCGCCGCCGCATCCATGGACGACAGGCCTTGATCCAGGGTCCGGTAGGGCAGTCGGGATCCACGACCTGGTGGCCTGGATCCACGACCCGACAAGATCCATGACCTGGTGGCCTCGCTCGGCACTGCAGTGTTCACCAGCGCCGTACCACTTCCCGCCGCCCCACTACCGGATCCCATCCTTACTCGTTCCCTGCCGGCAACAGGCAGTCCTCGGCAGCAACGGCATCCCGGCACGCCCACACCTCCACACCGTGCCACCTTTGCCAACTTCGGCTCCGGGTACCGGCAGCGGCCAGCAGCGCGGTGGTCAACTTCGGCTTCGAGCGGCGGCACGAGCTTGTGGCCGTGCGTATGTTGCGGCCTGCAGGTGCGGCACACAGGTGCATGCTGCGCGTGCGCGGCCATCAGGTGTTGTGCCCCTACAGGTGCGGTGGGCGGTAGGTGCTGCTGCCTCCTTGATTGGCCTCTTCTAGTCTGCATGTTCAGATCATGTTAATTTGGGACTGATTTTTAGTTTTTAGTCATGTGATACTCTAATTGATAACCTGCCTTACTTAGCTTAGTGGTGATACTCATACGTGTCCACACAATTACATGTTGATGCCATACTTCATGGGTAGGTGATATCAGGAGCCAAAATGGAATCATTGCTTTTTTTCCTTAAGGTGTGGTTTTAATTAGTAACTATATTATTTTTTGTTCACAAGTGCAATTTTCTTTGTTACTTGGTATTGCTTTCGTCATCATCTAGGGCTGCATCATATTCATAGCATTTGAGTTTGTAAATCGTAGGTGATGTGTTCTTAGGAGCTTGCTGGTTTTATGCCTCACTTCATTTCATTCCTAGCAACATGAATGAATCCGAGGTGAGGTGAGGTTGTTCTGTTTTCAGCAACTTCTGATGCTTATTACGATCATTGTATAGGTTTGATATCCTCTTGCATGTCGTTCCTACTTCCTATAGGCTTCAATGCCTGACACTTTTGGATGGAGCATATTTTTGTTAATGATTAACAAGTGTGTTTCCTATGTTGGTGCGCATGTTATTGCTTCCTGTTAACAAATTTTCACTGACAAAGGGCATAATTTAGTTTCTATCTTCCACTTCTAAGGACTTGACTGTTTGATCAAACATGCATAACTAAGGCAATTTAAGTGTCATTTGTTGGGAAATTTAAGTGTCATCTATTAGGCAGCAATGTGCACCCAATTAGGCAATTTAGCCTTTTGTTACAAATATAGAGGTTCATTAATTTATGTGTGCTGCTATATTGTCATGACATGCGTGCAACTCATTTATTTTCATTCATTCACCATATGGAGCAGCAGCTCAGTAGTTTACTTTTCTCTTTGCCGATACAAATATTATTTTTGCATGTTTTGTCCCTTCTGGGCTGACCTCCGCCCCATACACGCTCGTTGACCGTAGGCTCATGAGCAGGCAGCTACAGGACGCCTTCCTTAAGATCAGGCTGACACCTCATCAGCGAAGGTACTAATGAGTTTTAGTTGTTGCTTTAGATTTGAATCTTGAACATTTGCACCTGTGTGCTTGTATTGAGTCCTGAAGAGGGGAAGTAGGTACTAGAGATTTGAGAAGTGCATAGTTGTCCGTTCGATTGTAATAGTAGGGAGATTACAAATCCTGTGCATTTCTATAGCTTGTGCTTGTGATTGTGCTCTGTCTGAACCGGTGATTGGGAGCTTTTTGTTTGGTTTCTAGCAAGATAGGAGCAGGCAATGTGTCTTTTTATGTAAATAAACTGTGTTTATTGCTTCATGTGCTCACTGGAAGGGTATAAATTTAGATTTTAGCAAGTGGTCTCTCCCATACAAGGTGTGCTGCTGGTCCATCCATCTATCTTAGGCAACATTAAAATGACATCTTAAGAGATTTTTTTCACCATTAGCAGCCACATGACTGCTATCTTTTTTTCATAGTTTTCTGCTAGTGGAGTTGTTTTATTAGTTTCCTAGACATCTGGGGCTGTGGGTTGTAGATGAACATAGAAACTATACTTGCTTTTTCAGAATACATAAATTGCCCATTTAAGAAGACATTGTTGCGTAATGATTAACACTTAAATTGTCTAAGGCAGCTTCTTTTGCAGATGGTTGTTGGTATTTTTTTATGCAAAAGTAAATTAAACTATACTATAGGTATAACTGCAATAAGCTGCAGCCAGAACAAAATAATTGTAGCTGAGCAGGCTGATTACCATATTTTTCTTGAGTGTAGAAGCTAGTATGATTTCCTTGTGTGGCATTTGAGAAGTAGACCACACCTCTTTCCCCCTCTTTTGCTACTTCATTTCCAGCACCATTTCATTCACTATCAGCAACTACAAGATTAGCAGTAGAACCTTTTCATTCCTATCCTCTAACCTTGCCTGTTCAGATGACAATATAATCTCAGAAACAATAGGAATAACCTCTTCTAAAACTGCAGGAGCCGCCTCTGCTAAAGTAGCATGACCAACTTTTAGAAATACTAAGCAAAATCTGCTGGTTCACATGTTGTTCATTAGGCTGAGGAATTTTCAGGAATTACAGACACTTTAATGCAGAAGGTAGGGTTGTCGGTCACATAATCCAAATCAAATGCATCTAAGAAATTTTTCATCCAAATCTGGTGGCAGCTCCTTAAGATTTATATTTGAGACTTGCATGCAAAATAATAAGTATAAGTGTGTGTTACTATATTATGACATCAAGCAATTTAGTCAAACCTATTAGGTAAAAATATTGTTTAGGCAAAAAAGGCCAACAACTTATGCAGTTTTTTGTTCAGTACATGATATCAGTTTTGTTCAATACATCTTATCCGTTTTATTCAGTACATGCTAGAAGTTTTTTATTCAGTATGTGCTAACAGCTTTGTTCAGTACATACTATCAGCTTTGTATTTTATTACATACTCAGTTTTCCAACTTAATGAAATATATTGTTCTTGTGTTTTCCTTTTTTGGAGAAAGTTGAAATTTGAGACTTATTTGTCCTCAACTCAATTGATTTAAACTTTTTTCCTCAGTTCTCACTATCATCAATGTGCTTATCATGTACTTCTATTTAATATAGGATAGGAGGTGTGAGGCCATCAAGCATCAAAATGAACATATGCAGCAACCATGTGTAGCAGCTAACACAAGGAAGTCGAATGCAATAGGAGTACCATGTGCAGTAGTTAACATAAGAAGGTTTAATGTAGCAATATGCGTATCTATAGGAGTGGTGCATATAGTATATATCTATGTTAACTAGTAAGAGCAACATCTGGTAGTAAGATGTGTAGTAAGAACATTAGTCATTTACATGTCTAAGTTAGTATCAGATCTGCTAATGCAGTAGGAACTGCAATACTATATAATTGCTTATGCAAAAGAGCTAGATTGCTTATGTAAAATGACTGAATTGCTTATGCAAAAGTAATTAATTACTCATAAGTTAGGATCATATCTGCTTATGGTGTAGGAACAACAGATATCAAGTGATGCAAAAGAACTGAATTGCTTCTAGTAATAGATGTGGTTGGTGATGCAAAAGAACTGAATTGCTTCTCGTAACAGATCTGTCTGGTTCTTTTTTTTATCATTGTGTAATTCTAGTGTCAGAGAAGAAGTTGGTTATCTGCAGTTGATAGTATCAATTTGCATATTTTATACGTACCTACTGTTTTGAATATATTGTTCTGCTTTTGTTTTGGATGAATGTGCGGCTGTTTTGCGTGTCCAAAGGAAAAGCAAAAACAGGGGAGAGGGGAACATGCTTGCATGCAGGTCGTGGGCCTGGGTGGTCCTTGTCTAGGAAGCACGCATCCACCGTAGCGCTTCATGTGTGCGCCCATGCTCGCTGCTTTTTGTTTTCCCACGTCTAGGACAAAAATGAAAAGTGTATTCTATTAGATTTTGCACTTTAACCCAAAACGGCAAGGCCATGCGGAAAGTCTATAATACGGCCGGCAGTGCGATAGCCGCTTCCCTAAACTAAAATTGCACTCTTTCTGTTCTAATTATAATACATTAATTTTGATTTGTTCCAAATTTCAAATTATTTTCTGACGTTTTCGCAAAAGAAAATTATTGTTCTCGCAGCCATAGTAGATTTTCCGTTCCTGACCTGAACTGATTGGTCGACCTGTAGAAAATTTGATTTGATAGGTAGTTAGGTAATTAGACAACGTAGTTAGCAAATTTATTTTATATAGGTAGATAGAAAATTTAGATAGATGTAGTTAGGTTACTAGGCGATGTAGTTAGACAATGTATTTGGACTATATGAATTTTTCTTATTTGGATGTCTAGAGATTCCGACATTTTGTAGTTGATTCTATAAAGGGTAAGAATCTGAGAGGAAGGAGGAACAAATGAGAGTAGACTCATGCTGAGAGGAAGGAGGAACAAATGAGAGTAGATTCATGCAGTAAAATTAAGCTCGGCTCCAGGATCAAATCTCGGCGAGGTCGGAGCCACAGATCTCGGCTCCGAGGTCAGCGTCAAGATCTATGGCTCCGACCTTAGAGCCGAGATCTGTGGCTCTGAGATACCAGCCACGTCAATGCCACCGGATGCTCTGCTGTGCATGACCAGACACCTTAGAGCCAAGATTTATGGCGCTGAGATGTGTTACCTCGGAGCCATGAGTTATGGCGCCAACCCTCAGGGTCCAAAGATGAGTTTATGTCAATAAGGGGCCAAATGTAAATTTATTTTAGAAAAAGAACTAAAATGTAAAAAATTCAGTCTTGTGCCACCCTCGCCTCCTCCGCTGCTGTCGGCTAACTCACTATTGACTGCGCTGCCTTGTACCTCGTCATCGAGCACCTCGCGCTCATCCTCGACCCCATCCTCCTCATCATCATGCTCGCCCCCGCCGCAAGCGCTAGGGTTCGTGGCCTAGCTCACCGGAGCTCCGGCTAATCCTAGCGTCTGCGGCTATCGCCTTCTTCCCCTCCCCCTCTCGTTGAAGCTCTGCCATGGCCATGCTTGCAAGCGACGCTGAGCTTTGAGCTCCAGCCATTTTATGGGGCCAACCCAATCTGGCCTAGACGCCACTACCGCCACCAGGTCCCCTAAACTGCTCAATCTCCTTCCCTACCGTCTAGCCGGCCTGTCTCTCCTCGCTGGCCATTTTATAGCCCATTGGAGTTGGCTTCTTCTCCCTTTCTGATGACCTCCTCCTCGCTGGAACCCTAGACAGCAGCTTCTTTCTCTTCGACGTGGGAACATGTTCGGACCGAGGGCAAGTTCCGGATGTGTGGGAGAGAAAGAGGGAGAGGCGGTCACGCCATTGTGCGACGGTCGTGTGTAACTGGGCTACGATTGAACGGCGAAGGTTGTTTGTGCGTGGGGCGGGCTGGGCCTGGGCGGCTGAGACGAATTAGGCCCGGCCCTGTGTCCTCTACGACCATGCTGCTAAACCCCACTCAAACACGAGTATGGAAAAGGAAGAAAAAAAAACACGAGTACGGTCGTCTCCCCTCACCCCCTGCACAAACACAGCCAGCAAATCAACGCTGAATCCACCATCCAACGGACTCCATCCATCCAACATGCTTGCGCAGTTGTGCCGGCGGCGGCTCACCATCCCCCTCTCCCCAATCCTCGCCGCCGCCGCCGCCAGCGGCAAGAACCCCATCCACTCCAACCACGCGCGCGCCCTCCTCTCTCAAAGTGACTCCTCCTCGTCCGCCGTCGAGGCGGCGCCCGACCGCAAGCCCTGCCCCACCACGGTCTCCTACCTGGTTTCCTGCGGTGTCTCCCCCGCCGTCGCCGCCGCTCGCAAGGTCCGCATCCGGGACACAGCCCGGGCTGACGCCGTTCAGGCCCTCCTGCGCGAGTACGGCTTCTCCGACGCGGATATCACCCGCACGGTGCGTAGTGACCCGCTGCTGCTCACCTTCGATCCCGACCGCACCATTCGCCCCAAGCTCGACTTCTTCCTCTCGCTCGGGATCCAGCCTCGCTTGCTCGCCACCGACCCCCACATCTTCGCGCGCAGCCTCGACAAGCACATCATACCCTGCGTCGAGTACCTCCGCACCATCCTGGGCTCCGATGACAACATCCGCGTCGCCGTCTCCCGCGTGCCCCGCGCGCTCATGGCCGACCTCGACAGCACCATGCGCCCCGCCGTCGAGGCGTTCCTCAGCCAGGGTCTCTCCAAGGAAGCCATCGCCAAGCTTTTCGTGATCCACATGGGAATGATCAAGACATCGCCCGAGCGCATCCGCGAGGCCTTCCATGACCTCAAGGCGCTCGGCTTCCGCGTCACGGATACGGGCTTCCTCTACGCCTTCCGCGTGATTTGCAGCCTTAGGAGGGAGACGTGGGTGCGCAAGGTGGCGCTTTTCCAGAGCTTCGGGGTGTCCGAGGCTCACCTGCTCAGAGCGTTCAAGACGCAGCCCACCATACTGCTCGTCGGAGAAGAGACCTTGAAGAAGAAGTTCAGGTTTTTCCTGGACGTGATGAAGGTTGAGATGGATGATGTGATGGCGCAGCCACTGACTCTGGCATTGAGCTTGGAGAAGAATATCATGCCAAAGTGCGCCGTGCTGAGCGTGTTGATGAGGGAGGGTAAGATTAGGATTGAGCGGTCACAGAAGTTGATTCCGCCACTGCTTTCCAATTCTAAGGTCTTCTCGCAGAGGTATGTGTTGAGGTATGCTAAGGATGTGCCTGATGTTGTTAAGGCATTTGAGGGCAAGATTAAATTTCAAGGGTTTGGCTGTTTGGGGATCAGAAGTTAGGACTTTCGTGGCACTGAATGACTGAAGCCCAAAGCTCAGTCTTCTGTAATCATGCTTATGTGTTAGAGGTAAGGTTATATAGCAACATTTTTAAGAACAATGCACGTTTGCAATTGTAACCTTGTTCCATTCGTACTCATAGTGAAATGTCCATTCGGTTGTCATAGTTTTGCATTTTTATGGTCCCTATGCATCCAGGAACATGGACATTGTGGCATTCTCGGTTGTAGTTGATCTAGCATGTGTGACCTGACAATTCTTAAACCATGCTGTAATTCATATGCTTATGACCTGGGTGGAGTTCTTGTTCATTTTGGAACTCTGATTCTTTGTACTGCTCTGCTGAGTGGAAATCCTCATGTTACTGAAAGTTGTCTGATTTTGATCTCTCCCTAAATGTAATATATCCTATCAATTTTGTTTGGGCTGGTGAGAGAACTATTCAAATGATGTGCCAGTCTTCAATATATGTTATGGTATTTGAGTGTAGTTATAAATCTGAACGGATCACATATGGGAATCAGAATATTTGTAACTGGAGTCAAAATCTCAATCTTCTGAAATGAAAATGGTTAGGCTGCAATACATATCATTTGCAGACAAATTTGCTGTGCGACAGAAGTTCATTTTTTTGCCATAATTTCTGATGCGGTTTAATTTTAATGCATCTTCTTGATTTTTTTGGCCTCTGAGTATAAAAAACATCGACTTCACCTCAATCCACTTGTGCTGGAGTGGATTAGTTAATTTCTCACCCTAATCCACCCAAATACTTGTGGATTGAGGTAGATGGTGCGACCAAACAAGACCTAATATGTGATGCTCTCTAGCTCGGTATTCAATCTAGCATCCATGACTCTCGTTCATCTTGCCAATTCTTCCATTATGCCTTAACTTGTATACTGGTCGCTGACTTATATTAATAAGTTTTTTGTTTGTGCGCAGGCAATAGTGTAAAAAAAATCAACTCAACCTTTTTCTGTTTTATGACACCATATAGATCACACTAGGGCCTTGTTTACTTCCTCAAAAATTTTGCAAAATTTTTCAGATTTCCAGTCACATCTAATCTTTAGACGTATGCATGGAGTATTAAATATAGATGAAAATAAAAACTAATTATACAGTTTGGTCGGAATTGACGAGACGAATCTTTTGAATCTAGTTAGTCCATAATTAGACAATATTTGTCAAATACAAACGAAAGTGCTACTATTTCTATTTTGTAAAAATTTTTAGAACTAAAGAAGGCCTAGAGCAGAAATACATTGCGAACCTTGTGGAGCAGGTGGTCGCTTAGCTAGGCCGACGCGGCGACGCCGTCGTCTCCACTGAAATCAGATTCTGGCATATGCGGACAATGTGCCCTTTGTCACTTTGTGCTTGATGGTGTTTGGACCCTCCTGCCATTCTAGCTGACAATTATATTTCCTTCCATATGGGTGTGCACTAAAAAAAAAATTACGCAAAAATATATGTTTATGGTCATGGATATTTCATCAAACAAGCAGTTTGAACATACTCAACTTTAGCACGTATATTATTGTGCTTTAGGCCCCGTTTGGTAGGGCTTTCAACGGCTCTAGTTTTTTGACGCATTTACTGTTCATGCACTGTTCACAGGAGCTTTTTTTCTCTCTTCTGCTCTGTGAGAGGAGATAGGAGAGAGAAAAAGAGCTCTTGTGAACAGTGCATAAACAGCGAATGTGTCAGAGAAGCTGAAGCTGGTAGGAGCTCTACCAAACCGAGCCTTAGGCCTTGTTTAGATGCACCCAAAAATCCTAAACTTTACAAGATTTCCCGTCACATCGAATCTTGTGGCACATGCATGAAGTATTAAATATGTAACATTTATAGCTTGGAAGTGCTTAGTTTGTTTTTTGCTGGATTTTTCTTTCTCATGTTAGATTTTCTGTAACTGTGTAGAGATGAAATGTTAAGCTCACCATGATTCTCATATCGTGGACGGAAGGAAGGTTTTCCAGTCCTCCATGGTCTTTCTCTCCTTCTGCTTAACACTTTGATCTCCAGACTCCTGTTTTCTTGGCACCTGCAGGGAAGTCACTCTTGTGATCTTGTCCCCTTGTCACCAGCTCCCTCTCAAAAGTCTTCACTACGTTACCAGCACACTGCATGAGCTTGGTTTTGTTCTCTGGCGCGGAGTCCAACTTGCTCCCGCTTATTATTACGGTAAATGCTATTAGATCATCAGAACAAGCATCGTAGCAAACTATAGCGCAATCACGTCTCATACTCGCATAGATAAATTGGGTGCCATGAAACCACGTCAGAAGCATACGTAACTTCGCTACTATATGATCGGAACCTCAATCAAACAAAAAAAATGCGGGGAGGATACGGCCTTGTTTATTTATCCTAAAATCCAAAAAAAAAATTAAATTTCTCATCACATCGAATCTCACGGTATATACATGAAGCATTAAATGTAGATAAAAAATAACTAATTGTATAGTTTGTCTTTAATTTACGAGACGAATCTTTTAAGCCTAGTTAGTTCATGGTTGGACAATAATTGCCAAATAAAAATAAAAGTACTACAATGTCAAAATTCAAAAAACTTTTTGGATGACCTAATATTGGCACACGATATGACGATGCTTGATAGATCAAAGAGCAAACCAGCGATGTCAACTACCCCCTTGGGATCCTTGACTTTAGTAGTGTCATGCATGTGCCCACTGTATCCTTGTTCGTTTAGCTGAAAAGTCATGATTAAAAGTACTGTTTGCCGATTTATTGCGAGAGAAAAACACTGATAAATGGCTGACAGACTCGACAAATAAACTCAAACCTGTGAGACCAAAATTGTTAGTTATATAGAGAGACGCTACACATAGGAATGGACACCTATATGTCGGTTGCCCCCCGATTAGGGCTATGATGGTTTCATGGTGTTTCTACCCATTCTATTTTCTTGCTTTGCCGATTTAGGTTTTCAACAAAGGTTGCTCATTGCAACTAATATAGATTCTGTTCGCTTAAACTTATCTGCTGAATCTACCAGTCATTCAACAGTGTTTTTCTCTCAGAACAAATTAGCAACAGTATTTTCAGTCATGACTTTTCAGATAAGCGAACAAGCTTCGTATGCTCACTACAACGCGAACGAGTGAACGATGAAAAGTAGAAAGAATCAAAATTCTTATGGGACACCTATGTCGTAACTACATTTTTTTTGTTTCCCCTGTCCTAGCAGGTTCCATCTCCAGGACCATCACCCACAAGAGTTCCTATATACAGTACAATCAAATTTAAAACATATGCGAATTCCAGGCCTTTATTGCAAAGGATGAATTAAAAAAAACAGGTCAAAGGAATAGTATATCCAGGCCATGTTTAGTTCTGAAAAGATTTCGGATTTCGAAACTGTAGCACTTTTGTTTTTATTTGACAAACATTGTCTAATCATGGAGTAACTAGTCTTAAAAGATTCATCTCGTGATTTAAATGTAAACTGTGCAATTAGTTCTTATTTTCGTCTATATCTATTGCTCCGTGCATGTATCGTAAGAATCAATATGATAGAAAATCTTAAAAAAAATAGTTTTTAAGGTAAACTAAACAAGACCAGCATGCAGCCGAAATGCAGAGTAGCACCGAGACACAATCATTTGACGTTTGAACGCGTCCGCTAGCTCCCATCCCACCACGCCACCACACAAGACACAATTGGGCTCCGGCGCTCCGTCTTTCCGCAAGCGGCGACGCCCAAGATCGGCCTTGTTTCCGAAAACCAAACACTTTTCAAAATTTTCCATCATATTGAGAGCTTGTAGCTACTTTTAAGTACCTAATAGAACTAAATTATTTTAGCTTCTTTTAGTTTGAAACTTTAACTACTAAAGTAACTAAAGTTTAGCTAGCTAAAATTTAGCAAGGGGAACCAAACAGAGCCTGAATCTTGCAGCACATATATAAAGTATTAAATATAGATGAAAATAATTATATAGTTTGTCTGTAAATCGCAAGACGAATCTTTTAAGTCTAGTTATTCTATGATTGGATAATTTTTATCAACTAAAAACAAAAGTGTTATGTCAAAATTCAAAAAAAAATTGGATTTAAACAAGGTAACCCTCCCTCTCTCCCAAATTCGTTGGTCGCACGACGAAATGGCATATGCCTCGGGATCGCTGGGTATCACTTGGCCTGATGCAGGACACTCACCAAACAGCCGTACTGCCCATAGCAACCAAGGCGATTAACCGGCAGCGGCGTTAGGCCTTGTTTAGTTCAAAAAAATTTGCAGATTATAAACGAAAATAAAAACTAATTGCACAGTTTAGTCGGAATTGACGAGACGAATCTTTTAAGCCTAATTAGTCCATGATTAGACAATATTTACCACAAACAAACAAAGTGCTACAATGTTGATTTTCTAAAATTTTTTGGAACTAAACGAGGCCTTAGTTGCAAAGCCGCTAAGCCAGCATCAGCCATGTGCCCCTGTTGTGCTATTCTGCCCCTCTCAAAAAAACAATGCAATACAATGGAAAACCTTATAGGCCCGTAGACCTTGTTAAGATTTATTTAGTGATTAATTAGGATTAATCCATGTCATTACCAACTACGGTACTAATGATGGTTCCATTAGGCATAGAAAGGTGTCCAGTCACTTATGTCAGGCGTTCCAGTCACTTGTGTCACTAACAAAAGTAACTGCCAATTTCGGGCATGTACATTCTGCCTATAGCTGGCCACCTAGGCTAGGCCCGATGGGCTGACACGGGCATGGCCCTATTAAGCATGGCACTAGCACGGGCCGGTGAAAGGTCCTAATATGGCTAGAGGGGGGTGAATAGCCTATTTAAAAATTCTACAAACTCACTAGAGCAAGAGGTTAGTAACAAACAAAGCGAAGCTTTTTGCTCTAGCTCTAATGGGGTGTTTGCAAGCCACCTATCCAACAATTCTAGTTGATACAATCACTATGCACACAAGAACTAAGTCTCTACTTACACTAGAGAGCTACCTAAAGTTTCTATACAAGAAGTAAACTACTCTAGTTTGCAAGAAAGTAAGAGAGAGTGTTTGATCTTTATACCACCACGTAGAGGGGATGAACCAATCACAATATTATGAAGTCCAATCACCGGGAGAAATCCAATCAACAAACACAATGGAGACACAAGATTTTTCTCCCGAGGTTCACGTGCTTGCCGACACGCTACGTCCCCGTTGTGTCGACCAACACTTGGTGGTTCGGTGGCTAAGAGGTGTAGCACGAACCTCGTCCTCACTAGGACACCACAAGAACCTACCCACAAGTGAGGTAGCTCAATGACACGAGCAATCCACAAATGTTGCCTTTGGCTCTCCGCCGAGGTAGGCACAAACCTCTCACAATCACCGGGGGATGGCCACGAACAATCACCAACTCGTGCCAATCCTCCTCCGCTGCTCTAAGCCGTCTAGGTGGCGGCAACCACCAAGAGTAACAAGAAAACCGCAGCCAAAACGATCCCCAAGTGCCACTAGATGCAATCACTCAAGCAAATGCACTTGGAATCACTCCCAATCTCACAAAGATGTATAATCTATGAAGGAGATGAGTGGGAGGTGTTTGCTTAGGCTCACAAGGATGTCAAGTATGTTAGAATGCCAAGAGGGTGAGCCCCAAGCCGGCCAAACACATATTTATAGCCCCTCAAACAAATAGAGCCGTTGGCTCTTTCACTGGGCAAAATACGGGGTCACCGGACGCTCTTAAAGGGGCACCGGACGCTCAACACCTGCGTCCGTTGCTCCAACAACAGCCACGTGTTGCCTTTTGAAACGCTCGTGTCAGAGTCTAATGGTCACCTGCAGTGCACCGGACGCTGAGCAAGCGTCCGGTGCACACCGGACTCATGCGCAGAGAGTTCCGCAAACCTGTGTGTCACCGGACGGTAAGCACAGGTAGCGTCCGGTGCTCACCGGACCCATGCGCAGAGAGGGTCGCAAAAACGCCCGTACACCGGACGCTGAGCACCGGACTCTCTCCGGTGCATCCGGTGCACTCTGCTGCACCCGACACCACACCGGACGCTAACAGCCAGAGTCCGGTGCCTCCGCGCAGAGCGTCCGGTGAGTGTTTCCTACTGAGAAACACTCCCGCGATTTCTCCAAAACTCGCACCGACGCAATAGAAAATATGCACTTCATTTTCTCGAAAAGCGCCGAATCCCGCCTCGCAAGCTCGGCGGGAGGGAGAGAGGAACCCATCCTCTCTCTACCCTTGAAACTCCACCTCCTTCTTAAAGTGTGCCAACACCACAACGTGTGTACCAACAAGTGTGCACGTGTGTTAGCATTTTCACAAACATTTTCTTTGAAGGAGTTAAGTTAGCTCACTAGGTTCTAAATGCATGCACATGAACAATGACACCTAGTGGCACTTGATAAGCGCTTAGCTAAAGAATTCCCCTCTTTATAGTACGGCTATCTATCCTAAATGTGATTACACCCTCTATGGTGTCTTGATCACCAAAACCAAAACCCTAAGAAATACCTTTGCCTTGATCTCCATAGTGTTTTGTTTTTCTCTTTCTTCTTTTCCAAGTTGAGCACTTGATCATCTTGTGGTCATCACCTTCATCACCATGATCATCACTTGGCATGTACCAACCTCATTAAGTCTACACACACTTAGCATAAAGGTTAGTACTAGGGTTTCATCAATTATCCAAAACCAAACTAGGGCTTTCAGCCGGCCCGGCTGCTGGCGTGCCCGTGCCTGGCACGGCCCAGCCCTGTGCCCGTGCCTGAGCCGCAGTTTCGATCCATGGGCCAGCATGACCATGGCACAAAATTTGACCTGGCCTAGCTCATGCACGGCTCCTTCACATGCCAGCCGTTGGATCACCTCCCATAGTGAATGTCAGCCGTTGGATCGCCTCCTAGAGTGAATTAGTATATAACGCCACCATCCCTCTCTCACAGCCAGGAACCCTAAACCTCCCCATTCCCCTCCCCCGCCGCGCCGCCGCGCCCACTCTAGCTCCGACGACGAATGGCCAATCCAACGGGTGACGACGACTCACCGTCGTCCCTGCCTCTTCTTCTCTCCCTCCGACGGCTACGGCGCTACGAAGATGCAGGTAAGAAACACATCACTCGCCGCCATTCCCACCTCTTCGACTCTTCCCCTTTCACGTTCTCATTCTCAAATCTTAATTCGCTTCATTTTCTTGTTTTTTTCTTCAGATCGGCTGATCAGGATCTTCTCCTGTCTTCTTCTCCGTCGACGGCTACGACGAGGTAAGAAACACATCACCCAAACCCTAACTGTAAACCCTAACCTCTAACCTCTATTCTCTCTATTCTCTTCTGCTTCATTCCTCTATCTAACCTATGTTCTTGTTCTGTGTTTGATCTGTGCAACAGTTTGAGGCTAGTGATGATCCACCCCGTCCCTATCCCCCTTCTAAAGAGACGGTCGACGCTAGTGCCACCGACCATGAGCGTGAGGTTGATGTTGGAAGTTGTCTCTGTCATTATTAGGCCAACCCTAGAAGGGTGGTTGTATAACACAGTCATACATGGGCCTCATGGGCCTGCTCATACTCATACTCTAATAGTTGAGAGGATCCGTGAGCTCCCTAGAGATGACGAGGACGACAACATGCGCAATGACAAATTTGAACAACTGTTCGGCCATAGAGATGCAGCAAGGGACCCGATTGACGTAGATGCAGATCCAAAAGCTGGTGGTGGATCGGAACAAGACGCACATGATGAGAACGATGGCTAGGTATCTCGTCTGTCTACATCTGATGTGTGGCAGGACTTTAATAAGTTGTTGAGAAAGAATGCTAAAGGTAAGGACGCTAGGTATGGTGTTGTCTGTCTCCATTGTCACAAGCAGTACTCTGGTGCCTCTAGTGGTGGCACTAGTCACCTTCGACGTCACAGGGCAAAATGCCCTAAGAGACTCGAGAAAAATCGCAGCCTTAAGCATTTGTTTCCTCATAAGGATTCTTTCACTACCTTCATTCATGCTAACTATCCTAGAAGAGATGATGGTGTGTTGCTTATAACTGAAGAACATTGGACTGTTGCTGAAAAAGTGCTTAAGTTTCTTGAATTGTTCTATGATTCTACAGTTGCATTGTTTGGTGTTTACTATCCTATGGCTCCACTAATGATTTATTATCTTGTTAAGATTGCTACACACTTAAAAACTATAACAATGACATACCTTTGCTTTATTAATTTGCAATCATCTTGGACCCTAGAGCACAAATGAAAGGTTTCTCTAAAGTTCTTAGGAGGTTGATGAACCTTACTAGTACACATTATGGTGCTTACCAGGTTGGTACTAGAGCTAGGCTAACTGATGTTTATAATAAATATGAGGAGAAATATGGATCTGTTAGGTTGAGGAGGACTGCTCCCCAAAACCTGTCTGGTAAGAAAAGATCGGCTTGGGATGAGATTTATGATGATAATTCTAATTCTTATGGTGGTACCTCTTCTACATCAATTTTGGATTGTACTCTTAATTTGTCGAGAGATACATCTTCTACTGCTTTGCTGCATGCTACACCTACTGCATCTTCAAATGCATCTGAACTTGTTAACTACTTGGACTGTGACACTGTTAGCTAGTTAGATGATTCATTTGACCTCCTGAACTGGTGGCATGAGCATAAACTGACATATCTAGTGCTATCTATCATGGCTAAAGACATTTTAACAGTTCTTGTTTCTACTATATCTCTAGAATCTACATTCAACATGACTGGAAGGATAATCGAGGAGCGGCGGAGGAGGATAAAGGCAGAGATGGTGGAGATATTCACATGCATCAAGGACTGGGAGATGGCAGAGGCAAGGCTGCAACACAATATGGAGGACAAGGAGCTTGAAGCATTTGAAGAACTATATCTTGATTAGTTCTCCTAATGCCAACGTACATCACCTAACTTGATTAGCTTCTATTGGCTAATGCTAACTCTGATTAGTGCAGCAGGCAAGGTGTTTTGGAGCTGGGAGCTTGGAGAACAGAAGTAATTGATTAGTGTAATGTTTACATTTTCTTTGTCATTCTTGAACTTGGGTCTGTAATATGAACCTGGACAATGATATTAATGTAATGCAAGGACATTGAACATTTCTAGAGCTTGGTTGTACTCTTTTCCGCCCAAGGTTTTATCTCACAAGAGTGAGTTTCACTTGGGGATGTTTTTAATGAGGCAACCACTACACAAGCTCCAGAAATGTTCCTATTTTGAAAACTTCTTTCTGTTTTGCTTTTATCACTTGAATTTCTGTTGATTTCCATTTGAAAATGTGATTGTTCACTTTATTCTGGTGCTGTTGGTATGCTTTGTGCAATTTTTTGTATAGTGCCTGGGCTGGCATGACATAGGCGTGCCACCATGCCTGAAGGCACGACACGGCCCGCTTGAGCAATGATAGGGCTGTGCCTAGGCTGCTACTTAGGCATGGTAGCACTACCAGGCATGGCACGGCGTGCCACTGTGTCACATAGTGTCGTGCGAGTCGTGCCGTGCTCGGCCATGCCCGTGCTAGTGCCGTGCTGGGCGGCCCGGTTGGCCAACTATAATCCCGCTTTGAGCCGCCTGTTTTAAATTGTTTCTGACACTTTTCGAATTTAGCTAAACATAAAATTTGGTATTTTTAATTGGTTTCACATCCATTTTCAATAATTTTGTGTACTCTTTAATCACTAAAATGTAGCAAAAATCTCATAACATTCATTTTTATTTTTGATATTGTAATTCTAGTTCCGTTTTCTATATTATAATTTTGTTTTCAACTGTTTTCATCCTTATACACAATGTACTATCATCAATAATACACACACCATTTTACATCCTTTACTTTCACTTTCCAACACATTATCAAGCATGCTCTCTCCAATGAAGTTGAGAAGCTAGGAAAAAAGAGTAATTCACCTAAGAAGAGTTTGTCGACATCGTTGTTAAAGGACTTGCCACATAAGAGTTCAGTAGCGTCGCTTTCTCCACTACAAGGTACGATGATGACCCTATTACCTTCCATGAACTCCATGGTAGAGACCACTGTTGACACCTTAGAGACTACCATGATTCACTGCCACCATGCCGGAGGTCTTCGCCACCAAATGTAGCAAAGCGTTGTTCACCTTGTGCTCCGCCACATCTACTAGTGAGCTCCTCCTCATCACTTCCTTGCAATGCACATTAGAGGAAGATGTGCCCACTGTCTGGCACCACGCTCGTAATCTCCACCACTACTCGCCCCAAGATCTGCCTGAAGCATGGTCTAACACTCAAGACCATGGGCAAGGGCTTGTCGCTCAGGGTTGTGTCATCGACGACATTGCCCCTATCTGGCAATCTCCATGGATAAAGCAAGGGCCTTGGCTTGAGTTCACCATGGGAGGAGGAGGATAAGGCACAAGACGGCGGCGGCGGCGACGTCGACCTAGTAGATATGGTCTGCCCTAGCCGGATAGGCGTAGGTAACCTGATAGTGGTGAGCGATCCAACGATGGCCTCACCCTAGAGGCTATGACCCCCAATCAGCTTTACACTAGTGGTAGCTAGCGGCCCCGACGACTGTGGCATGGCCTTGACCTTGTGCTAGCGACAACAGGCACTGGTAGCGTAGCTAGCCCTTGCATCGTGGCCTGGCTAGCCATGGAGCTGTTGGCAGCAGTCGACGCTAAAGGCTAGAGAGGCAGTGATTGGCGGTTAGCAGCAGAATAGAAGGCACTGACAATGGCTAGGAGGTGGCTGAGCGATTAGTGTTCCTGTGGGGGTATAAACCCCTATACCCTCATGGGCCTATATGGGCCGCACCATCAGAGGTGGCTCGGCCCACAAGATGAAGACGTGCGGCGCACGACTGGTCGGCGTGCACCGCAAGGCTACAAGATTTTGTACCAAATAGGATACTTTGCTTGTAACTCTGTCCCTTCAGGATATATAAGGAGGGGCAGGGGTCCCTAGAGGACAAGTCATACAGATCATATTCTCTCAACACAAATCAATACAACCAGACGCAGGACGTAGGTATTACGCCAACTCGGCGGCCGAACCTGGATAAAAAGCTTGTCCGTGTCTTGCGTCACCATCGAGTTCGTAGTTTGCGCACCGTCTACCGATAAACTACTACCGTGGGTATACCCCAAGGTAGACTGCCGACCAGCTTTCGTCGACAGTGGCGCGCCAGGTAGGGGGTATGCGTACAGCTCTCCCGACGAACGAGATGGTCATCATCCCCGACTTCGTGGCCATGGCGGGCGACTTCACGTTCACCGTCAGCTTCAACAGCTTCACCGCCACGACCACGGAGGAGGTGTAGATCCGATCTGCACCAACCACTTCTTCATCGACGTCGGCGGCGGCTTCAACCACGCTGGCTACGATTCCAACTACTCCGGCAACGTCTCCGACCACGCCGACAACGCGTCACCCGCTTCTTTGCTACAAAGGGAGGCAGATCGACGACACCGACCTGCTCAGGCTATCGACCAAGTTGTTTGGCCTACTTGCTCTGACCACGAGTCGCAATAATAATCGCCGCGAAGAACGGCGCTACGATAGCCGCGACCACCATCACGACAACAAGTCAAGCAACTCTCCCGACCAGACTTTCGTCCAAAGATAAGTACAATTCTAATATTTTATTTATTTTTAGCATAATATTTTTAAGATTATTATTCTTCAAAACAACTTTTTTAGCCGACTAGTTTTTTCTCCTACACGAGCTTTCCAGAGCCGGTACTGTCTCCGACTCCTCCCTACACGTGCACGAGATCCGCCCTCTGCGTTCCGGGTGGTCGGCAGTAGCTCTTTGACGTGGCTGACAATCCTACGCGTGCCTAGGTTCCGCACCTCATGCTGATTGTTGGCTAGACCAGAGCTGGTACAAGCTCTAGGATGAATTAACTACTCGTGCTAATTTTATAACAAAAAATCTAAAACTTATCTTAGTACTGATTTTTTATCTAAAGGTTATTTATACATCATGTACTACCAATTCTTTATATTTATTTTTCAGGAGTTTGGCCCAGTCGACAAGCTACGCTTGGAGACTCGTCGACTATTCCCTACGCTGTGCCCGGGGACTGCTCCGACCACTGAGCACGTTTACGTTCCCAACCACGCTCGGGGACTTGTCGACTACTCTCTATGCTGTACTCGAAGACTGTGCCGACCACCGAGCACGTTTACGTTCCCAACCACGCTCGGGGACTGTTCGACCAGCTCACCAATTTTGAGAGTTTTGGGACTGTACCGACCACCGAGCACTATACGCTCGGGGACTGGTCGACCAGCCCACCAATTTGAGAATTTTGGGACTGTGCCGACCACCGAGCACTATACGCTCGGGGACTAGTCGACCAGCCCACCAATTTGAGAATTCGGGGACTGTACCGACCACCGAGCGTTATATGCTCGGGGACTGGTCGATTAGTCTATTCAATTGCAGACGGACTGGTAAATTCAATTTTTTAGACCTTGCTACAAGGCTCATACTTCGCCTTCCAGCAAGCTCGGGGACTACATTGGTACGATGCATCTGGCGATGCATCTCAGTTTCAGAATTTCTTTGAGGACTTTTCTTTTGACCCTGGCACCACGTGCCTACGTCACCTACTACCAGGCTCGGGGACTAAGTGGGCACACTTCATCTTGCGGTGAATATGCTTGCTTTTTTGAGGTCTATACTTTTCAGAAAAGTAAAGTGGGCACACTTCACCAGGAAAGAAATCTTTTTTAATTTGGAGCACCATGCATTCTTCGAACAACCTGCTTCTTTGATGTCAATGTTGATCAACTGTCTTTTGAGTTGGTCAAAATACCGTTGCAACTGTTTGGGCGACTTTCCAACTTATTGAAGACGTCAAGCCTCACTGATCGAAGAAGCTCAAGACGGCGTGTTACATCATAATACATGGTGCTCGGGGACTAGCTGTGGGGGTATAAACCCCTATACCCTCATGGGCCTATATGGGCCGCACCATCAGAGGTGGCTCGGCCCACAAGATGAAGACGTGCGGCGCACGACTGGTCGGCGTGCACCGCAAGGCTACAAGATTTTGTACCAAATAGGATATTTTGCTTGTAACTCTGTCCCTTCAGGATATATAAGGAGGGGCAGGGGTCCCTAGAGGACAAGTCATACAGATCATATTCTCTCAACACAAATCAATACAACCAGACGCAGGACGTAGGTATTACGCCAACTCGGCGGCCGAACCTGGATAAAAAGCTTGTCCGTGTCTTGCGTCACCATCGAGTTCGTAGTTTGCGCACCGTCTACCGATAAACTACTACCGTGGGTATACCCCAAGGTAGACTGCCGACCAGCTTTCGTCGACAGTTCCTGAAACCCTAACTGACCGCCAATATTTATACATAACGACTGCAGCACCCGCACGAACCTGATTGAAAGCTTAGACTCAGGTCTAGGCCTCATAGCCAAGTTGGACTGCCCCACATGCAGTTGTTGGACTCTTGTTGGTTGCCATGTGCAAAAAAATTCCCTCGTTTGGCCTGACAGAAATAAATTTCTTTGTTAGTTTTTGTTTTAACAACCATTCAATTAATGTAGTGTTTTAGCTAGATTTTAATCTCTGCAAGTACATATGTATAATTAGTAGATGCTCACTACCCTTTGTTATGCTATTGTATATATGTGTTAATTCAAACACAATACAATATATTTGTGATTTTACTATAGATTGTGTGGTATGTTGGTGCACCCAGACCCCTTTTTGCACGATATACATGTTAAATTAGCCAGTTTTATTCAAATACAATTTGATAATGTTACACTTAGAATTTAAAATATTATTAATTGCTATAGGATTAATGTGTAACATATAATATATCATGACTGTTTTGGTTAATTAACACACGGGTAATGGAGACTAAGGAATTAGTTGCTACTTTATTTTAAATTAACCTGCTTAGAGACCATGTCGATGAAATCACCCATTACTGAGAGGTCCACATCATATTTATCTCAAACATGATGATTACCTACACTATGTTTTACCCAAAATAATGGTTTTGGATACTAGAAAAATGGTCTATATTTTAGTGATGATTACTATTTTTTATCATTATTTTTGATATCTATCTATCTATATCTCTCATAAAGCAAAACTCCACTATCTATTTCTCTTAATATGCAATACGTCTACCTCAGTAGTCCACTATCAACTCCACTATCTATTTCTCTTAAAATGAAAGCGTCCACCTCAGCAATCCACTATCAACCCTACTATCTATTTCTCTTGACATACAAGGTGTCCACCTCAACAATCTACTATCATTTACATTAAAATTCACTAGCACAAGAATTATGATATACACATCAGCGAGATATATCATCCACTACTGGATACAATCTCCACGATTATACTAATAAAAGAGCTATATATTTATATTCCTCCTTCATACCCGCGGTAATGCGTGGAGAATCCTCCTAGTTACACAAGACTGTAGAGACCTGAGCATTGGGTGTGTTTAATTCATTTTGAATTATCCTACCCTACTTTGGCAGCAAATCCTTTGCCCACCACTAAGATCTACTCTTTGTCTTGACATATAGATTATCTACTTTGTGTATATCTTATGATAATTTTACTATAATGTCTACGCAATTTTGTGAGTGCATACAATACTCAAAAGCTATGATGAGATATAAAATTTAAATATTACATTAATTATTATAACATTACTATGTTAGTTTTAATTTACCACAAGGTAAATTAATTAACCATGGTTATCCATGCAAGATAAGCAAAACTATTGTGCTTTGGCTTTTATTATAGTTTTGTAAGGATCCTTAATAAGCCTAGAGGAAGGGAGGTGAATAGGCGTATCTAAATTTTTTTACACAATTTTAAGTCACTTGTCAGCAACTGTCGGAAGTTCTGATAGTTTGGGTCGGAACTCCCGACGTCGTCAAAAGTTCTGGCGTAAACTGTCAGAAGTCTCAAAGCCTACATGGAATGAACTACAAGTGGTCAAATGAACTTTGTGATGTCAATAACATACAACCCACTTTTTAGTGGTAAGATGAAGTTGTATAAGTACTTCCTTGATCTTGGAGTATCACAAATTTGTAGATCAGGACCAAAACCTAAGAAATAGAATGAGAGAGACAATGAAGAACAAGTAATCTCAAGTAATGACAACAACAATAAGCACACAGACACAAGGATTTATCTCGAGGTTCGGCTTGCCACTAAGGCTTGCTTACGTCCTCGTTATTGAGGTGACCTCTAAGGTTGGAGTCTCTTCCACCTCCTTGCCTCTCTCAAGCAACCACAAAGGTAAGCTTGAGTTCTTCCTAGAAAATCAAGAGTAATATAATTTTTCTATGAATCTTACAAATCGAGAGTTTTTGGGCGACGCCTAGCCGGCTAGGGTTCCAAGAACCCAAGAGTTATAGACACAAATCTAACCGGCTTGACAAAGAAATCAAGTGCTCAAACTTTAAATTGATGTTTTTCTCATCAAATCCCTTCAACCAACTCAATTTCTTACAAGATTTGAATCTAGGAGTAAATAAGAGAAGAGAGGGCGAACTTAAAAGCTAGATAGCACTTTGCTGAAGGTTTTGGTCGAATGGAATGAGTGGAGTAATGGTTAGAAGTGAGGGAAGAGTTATTTATACTTAGTAGAAATCTAACCGTTCAGATCTACGTCGGAAGTTCTAACACAGATCTCGAGACTTTCGACGTATACTAAAAACATTGTTCATACTAGATCAGAAGTCTGCACAAAACTATTCAACGTTAGAAGTTCTGATATATGTCATTACTTCCGACACACATCATCATTTGTGACGTACATCATCACTTCTGACACACGTCATCAGTTCCGACATACGTCATCACTTCTGACGCACGCGCAAGTAGAGATAGCAAGAGTGCTAGGTGTCAGGACTTCTGATGCGAACGCAATTACTGCGTAAACTGTTGGGAGTCCCGACTCACGTCGTGACTTCTGACGTGCACAATTGCCGCACAAGCTGTCGAGAGTTTTGACTCACGTCGAGACTTCTAACACCCCAAGTCTAAAACTATTCTACGTGCTCGTGAAGTGCTAGAGTGTCTCTCTTTTGATTTCGTTTTAATATTTGAGCACTCTATCTTCCTTAGACCAACTAAATTTGCATCCCTATTGATAGCGCGATATAGCCTAAAGATCGAATATCAAAGAATTTAAACATCTTTGAATCAATCACCACATCATTTGGTAATTTGGGCTTTGCCATCTCACATCTCATATGTTATCCTCATTCTTATTTTACTTGTAGTCATCTCGATAAATCTCATTAGTCCTCTAATTATGTGGTCATTATCACCAAAGCCCACAACTAGGGCTTGATTGCACTTATAGGTTTTATATTCATAAGGATCTCAAATATGAATACCTTATGATTGAAAATCATCATGAATTGTGGGTCACTTTTAAAAAGCGTTAGGAACAAAAAAAAGAATTCTTCTAGCCTGAGGCCAAATCTGTGGGAGCCCATAGTTATGTTGTTTGTAGAATTGGCTCTAAGTGGAAGTTTTGTAAGAAAGATCCCATGGATGCAAATAAGATAGAGAAACACTATCTACTATGTTTCTGTCTGACAGAGTATCGCAACAATAATACCAAATTCATAATTACTAGATTTATTTTCAACTTATTCATACATTGTCTCATGCAGAAAAACATGATGAACTTCGTATGAGAAATCATTATAAGCGCCCTATTGGTTCAGTGCCTCTTCCTAAGGTTCACAACTAATGTTAGGAATAAGTTCAATGAATCCTTTTTCAAAGAACAAATCTGATAAAAGCAAACACAACAAGAGGCAAAGGCCTAATTCACACAAGAGGAAGGAGAAAAATGCAAAATCCAAAAATGACAAGTGTCATAGATATGATGATTTTTCTTATTTTGCCAAGAATTGCCGTACTTGCAAGCATCTGGTTGCACTCTCACCAAAAGTTCATAAAAAAGATGCCATGCCAGCAGGAGAAACAAGATATGAGGCACACTTCAATTCTTGCTTGTGACGGAAGTAGGTTGTTCTAATCGGGCTCCAAAAGAACTAATGCAAAACAATGCTATTAATGTCAAAGAGAACCTTTCATCGACGGATGACATCTTAGCTAGACTTTGCTTCTGGAGACATGTTTGGAGAATAGGTGCAATCTCAATCCGAACTTGATATCTTATTCGATAAATGTTGTAATAGTTTAAGTGAAACAAACTCATTGTTATATCGAGATGATTTTCTAGTATGCTTGAGAGTCATACAAATTTATTTATGTTGTTGTTAAGTTGTACAAACTCATAGTCATAGGTATTGTAATATTATGCTCATGTATTTAATGTCCAATACTTCAATATACTATGTGTGTATGTACCGCAGTACAAATGTTTTTTTAATAAACTCTTTTTTATATATATACAAGCCCGTACAGTCGGATTCTAGGCCTTGTTTAGTTCATCTAAAAACCAAAAACTTTTTAAGATTTTCCGTCACATCGAATCTTCTGGCACATGCATGGAGCATTACATATAGATAAAAACAAAAACTAATTGCACAGTTTGCCTGTAAATCGCGAGATGAGTTTTTTGAGCCTAGTTAGTACATGATTATATAATATTAAATAAAAACAAAAATTCTACAATACTAAAAAGTAAAAACCAAAAAAATTTGTGAACTAAACAAGGTTCGTAGCCGATAGCCCTAATCATTTGTGGGTTCACTTTGAACAAGTTATCCATTCTCCTTGCCCCACGGTCGTTGCATCCGAACCTCACCAACGCAACGAATCTGAATCTAAAGTATACAAAAGCTCCCCAAGCAAGTCCGCGCCCGGCACGGCATCCCGTCGTGCGTCGTCCCAAGCCCAGAATCCTGGTGCCTCCCAAGTCCCAGCTCCCATTGCTTGCCCCGGTTCCCAGCTAAACCACCACCATCAACGCGTGCCAATCAGCAAAACAACCTCCCGTACCCCTATCCAATCCCACAAAATTGGTGCGGCGACCCCGTGCGCAAGCGCAGTTTTCTCGGCAGTCGCGCGGAGCTTCGAAGGCAAGCCCGGGCCGAGAGGAGAGACCCGAGACCGAGAGCCGAGAGGGCGCCGAACTCGGGGGTCGGGGGAAGTGGGGTGTGTGCAAATCAAGCAAAAACCCCCTTTCCGAAGCTCGTTTTCGCAAGGAACGAGCGGATAAACAGAGCAGCGTAGGTCCGCACCGCAGCGGCGGAGGAAGCCCGCTTGGCAAGGGATCTATCCCCACATATTCCCCTTGCGTGCAAGCTCCCCTCCCCGTTGCCCACGCCACGTGCACCCGAGGAAAGCCTCGCCCACTCGTGGATAGGCAGTGGGCCCAGCGTGGCAGAGACTCTGTTCCGGGGACGCGGAGCCGGGTGGGGAGACGCAAACCGGGTGGGATTTCTTGGGATTATTTAAGGGGGAAGGGAGGGAGATAGGCACACGAAAGCAACAGCGAGGTGAGAGAGAGAAAGAGAGAGAAGGGAAAAGGGTGAAGCCAGGGAGTTGTTGGTTTCGGTTCTGGTCGGCGTCGGAGGGGAAGGAAGGAAGGAAGGAAGGAAGTAAGGGGGCGACGAGCGGCGAGGGCGACGAGGTGGGTGCGTACGCGAGGGAAGGAGGAGGAGGGATATGGTGGCAAGCTGAGTCCGTGGATCGCGGCGGCGGCGGCGGGGATCGGAGGGAGCGGGGGGGGGCGGCACTCGGATGGTATTGGGTTTCGCCGGCGCCGGAGGCGGCGATCGTGGATGGGCAGCGGCGGGGTCGCGGGGCGGGGGTTGTAGGAGCGGTGGCGGCGGGGAAGTTGGAGTCGTCGGAGCGGGTGCTTGTGCTGGTCTCCGGGCTGGGGCAGGGGCAGGGGGAGGAGGGGAGGGAGCGGGGGCGGGGAGGGATGAAGCGGGGGAAGGGGGGAAGGAATGGGCTGCTGCCGAGCTCGCTGCGGATCATCTCGTCCTGCCTCAAGACGGTCACCTCCAACGCCGGCTCCGTCGCGTCCACCGTTCGCTCGGCCGGAGCCTCCGTCGCCGCCTCCATCTCCTCCCAGGCCGAGGACGAGAAGGACCAGGTCCACTGCCCCGCCCCCGCCTCCACTTCTTCAAATATTTATTGTTTTTTTTCTTATTCTTATTTACGCTGCTAGTGCAGGGCGCTTGGGTTTGCTAACTTTAGGGCTGTGCTTGCAATTGTATACTCAATTATAGTAGCATTCTGCAGTAGCAGGTTTGAGTAGTGCCTGGAAGCACATCCTTTGTTCCAGCAGATTCGAGAAATTTCAATATTTAGGACTCAATTCGCATGCCTCTCAAGATTTAGGACTCAATTCGTCTGCCTTTCAAAAAATAGGACTGAACATGCGAATTGCTTCAAGATTTAGGATTTCAGGCATTTTCAGTCATTTCTATTTTTTCTAAAATGTGTTCACCTCTCCATGGCACCTAAAATGACCAAAGTGCCCCTTGCATCTACCACATGAGACAGCGACGAGGCGAGCCTGGACGCGCTGGCGGCAGACGGGGTGGCCAGCCTCCAGCGCCGGCTGCTCCGGGGTAGGTGGTAGGCTCTTGGGATGAGCTTCCTCAGCCACCCGCGTGGGCGCGCCGGGCGCGCCGCCGCCGCCTCGGCGTCCGGGGACATGGGCGCCGTCTCCGAAACCGCCCTCGCCGCCGCGTCCGCCTCGATGGCCACTTGCCGCCGCCGCTCTGCTACCGTTGGGACTTGGGAGGGTGTGCGTGCGTTGGTTTGGCCCGAAAAAGATCGGGTGGTTGGTTGGGAAGACGGAAGCAGGAGGGATAGATACGTGGAGGTGGTGGGCGAGGCGACGTGCTGCCTGGATTGGAGCGGACGACGAGAAGACTGGTGGTTGGTTAGATGAAGGGGCACTTAGGTCATTTTAGGTGCCAGGGAGAGGTGAAAACATTTCAGAAAAAAAAGAAATGACTATGCTTGAAATCCTAAATCTTGAAGCAATTCGCATGTTCAGTCCTATTTTTTAAAAGGCAGACGAATTGAGTCCTAAATCTTGAGAGGCATGTGAATGGAGTCCTAAATATTGAAATTTCTCAGCAGATTCACCGTTCTAGTAGCAATTACTTGGTACTTGCCCTTCAAGTGAGTTGACCATTAACCATGTTACAGCTGGATAGGCTGAGATAGAAAATACTAGAATATGTGGATTGTTACCCTTGCAACCGTGTACTCAATAATGTCATTTTGCAGTAGGAGGTTGTGAGTAATCTGGCGAGGTAGAGCTTATGTTCTTGTACTTCTGAAATCCCAGTGGCAATTAATGGAGCTTTAATTGAGTTGACCATGAATTCAGTTTAACTAGTTAGAAGGTAGTAAAATACTGGAAATGGACAGTTTCTCTGAAGTGAAAAGGTCAGAGAGCACAGATTAGGTCAGTGTGCACATTTAGTAGTTCAGCAGAATTCTTCTGTGCTCATATTGCACATGGCTAATAGGTGCCTTGTTATTGCTAGTAACAGTTTTTTGCTTTGGATTTTTCTTCAGTTTCTTAAATTTTGCCTGGATAACAAAATGTCTGTTTCTCAAAGTTTAGTTAATGCTTGGCTCAATTCAGTTTCGCTATTAACATTTTTTATTGGAAAAGTGTTTGCCACTGTATGTTTCTGCTAATTGTACTCGAATTCAATATTGATGATCCATCTATAAACAGGTTTTATGGGCTGGATTCGATAAACTAGAGCTTCATCCATCATCGTTCAAGAATGTCCTGCTTGTTGGTTATTCAAATGGGTTTCAAGTGCTCGATGTTGAAGATGCTGCCAATGTTTGTGAATTGGTCTCAAAACGTGATGGCCCAGTTACGTTTTTACAAATGCAACCCACTCCAGTCAGCTCTGAAGGCATCGAAGGATTCAGAGCGTCACATCCCATGCTTCTAGTTGTTGCTGGTGATGAGACAAATGGCCTGGGTGCGGTTCAAGGTGGTCGCTTAAGTGCTCTTATCAGAGACACAAACAGTGAGCCTCAAGCTGGAAATTGCATTTCTACCCCTACAGTTGTCCGTTTCTACTCTATGAAGTCTCACACATATGTACACGTTCTTCGATTCCGGTCTGCTGTATATTTAGTTCGCTGCAGTCCAAGGATTGTTGCTGTAGCACTTGCAGCACAAGTAAGATTCTCTTCGCACATTTATTTATATTTTGTACTGTATAAACTGGTTTCGACGAAAATGGTCTTCTTAGATAGCACTTTAAAATACTTATTTTACTACATTTCAGATCTACTGCTTCGACGCTGTTACTCTTGAGAACAAGCTCAGTGTTTTAACATATCCTTTGCAAGGTGCACCTGGGGTAAATATTGGGTATGGCCCTATGGCTGTTGGCCCCAGATGGTTAGCCTATGCCACAAATACTCCTTTATTGTCAAACACAGGCCGTCTAAGTCCACAGAACCTCACACCTTCGCCAGGAGTGAGCCCATCTACTTCTCCTAGCAGTGGAAGTTTAGTTGCTAGATATGCAATGGAGTCTAGCAAGCAATTAGCTTCTGGTATTATTGACATGGGATATAAAACATTTTCAAAGTACTGCCAGGAACTTCTGCCAGATGGTTCTAACTCCCCTTTGTCATCAAGCCCAGGCAGGAGATCTGGTAAAATTCCTTCCAGTGTGCATCCACTGGAAGCTGACAATGCAGGAATGGTTAGTTAAAGCCTCACTAAAGCCTTTTTTTTTTCTCTTTCATTGTCAAATTAAGTGCATGGAAAAGTAAAATCTTCTATGCGAAGTAATGAAAGTTCGTTGGATACTTGCAGGTAGTCATCAAGGATTTCACTTCCAAAGCTGTTGTCTCACAGTTTAGGGCTCACACAAGTCCGATATCTGCTCTTTGTTTCGACCCTAGTGGAACACTTTTGGTGACAACCTCTGTTCATGGCCATAACATAAATGTTTTCAGGATCATGCCAACCTGCATTGCTAATGGCTCAGGCGCAACGCGCTATGATTGGACAGCATCTCATGTTCATCTTTATAAACTGTATCGCGGCATGACATCAGCTGTATGTTTACTAAGCAATTGAGAAGTCTTTCTCAGAATGTTTTATGATTTTATTCATTTTGTTAATTACCTTGCATTTGCGTGCAGGTCATACAAGACATCTCGTTCAGTCATTTTAGCCAATGGATATCTATTGTTTCATCTCGTGGTACCTGCCATATTTTTACGTTGTCCCCATTTGGTGGTGATGCGAGTCTGCAGCCACAGAATTCTCACAGTGATGGGCCACCTCTTGCCCCATGTCAGTCAAGGCCATGGTGGTCAAAGCCATCCTTTCTTATGGACCAACAGCTTCATCAAGTCCCCTCAACTGTGACAAATTCGGTAGTCAGTAGGATAAAGAATAACACTTCTGGTTGGCTAAATACTGTCAGCAATGTGGCTGCTTCTGCAAGTGGAAAACTATCTGTACCATCTGGCGCTGTAACTGCTGTTTTCCATAATTCCATCTACCAGGGTTCTTTGCCAGTTCCATCTAAGGCTAATGCTTTAGAGCATCTACTGGTGTATTCGCCATCTGGTCATGTTATTCAACATGAACTTTTACCTTCTTCAGGTTCTGAGTCCACTGGTAGCAGCCCGAGAGTTGGTTCAGCTCCTAACTCGCAACTCCAAGATGATGAGATGCATGTTACTGCTGAACCAATTCAATGGTGGGATGTGTGCCGTAGGACAAACTGGCCAGAAAGAGATGAAAACATTGCAAACATTGTATTGTATAACCAAAGAAGCAGTATAATGGCTATGGATGCTTCTGACTGTGAAGATAGCGAGCATTCAGATTCCACTGCATCAAATGATGGTATCTCTGGGAAAGAGATTATGAGAGTCCGAGAAAGGTCAAGCTGGTATCTATCTAATGCAGAAGTACAGATAAACTCGTGGCGGATTCCCATCTGGCAGAAATCCAAGGTTTGCTGCAATGTCTTTAAATGATATGATAAATCATGAAAGATTGAGAGTGACAATCAATCGTGTTTTTGCAGATTTGCTTCTATGTGATGGACCATCCTGCTGCAGAGTCGGTCGAATCAGTTAGTAGCAGTGGTGGAGAAATTGAGATTGAGAAGTTACCTCTTCACGAGGTTGAGATCAGGAGAAGGGAATTGCTCCCTGTATTCAAGCAGTTCCAATATTCTGAGCGACATTCTAGTGATAGGTAATGTCAATGAAACTACTACTCTTGGATTCTTAATGTTGTATAGATGATTTATTAGCAAGAAACATCTGATATTTGATTGGTTAATTTTATTTTTTTATGATATTTTTCGATTTTCTATTTTTTTGTCAATATCAAAATTTCATTGGTGTTCTTTAAATTTGTTATTTTATGGTGAATTGTGCTATGGGCTTAGAACATTCAAAATTACTTTGACCCTGTAACTCAGCTGTATTTGTTTTCGATTATGTTGTATGCCAAGAATCAAAAGCTGGTATGACACACTTAATTACCACAATTAGTTCTGCAATGCATTGTTAAGCCTAGGATATCAATTATTTATTGCCAGTGTGTTCACAACCTTTGAAGATAGCATTACAGCATTAAAAGATAGCATTAGGTGATATATTGCTCAATAAAGATAGCATTAGGTGATATCTTGCTCAATTACCTATGAACAACAGTGCGTAATGTCAACATCAATAATATCAAATGCACATGGTGATCTGCGACACCTTAAACTGTAGCTTGTTATAAATGATTATACCTGAAGTTTACTAGTTCGATTTTAACATATTATTTTACACTCAGCAATAACTGTTATAGTATTGTAGAGATTTAACTTCGTTAAAACTGAGGTCCTAGTTTTCTGTTGCGTATATGTCAGTTTATTTTCCTGGAAATCATTTTGTTAATTAGATGGTATCTGGTGCAAATGTTTATTCCTCGCATATTTCATGAAAAACGATAAGACTTAAGTCTTGATTGGTATTTCTTTCAAGTTTCAAGCATTGTAGGTAACCGTCCTTGAAAATTCTGTGTTTCTGAACGATTTTATATTCTTAGCTTGCAGTAACTGCCTTTCATTTCTAGATTACTCTCTCTGTTCCAAATTATCAGTAGTTTTTGCTATGCACCTAGATATATGCTATGTATAGATTCATAGCCAATGTTTTCAAGGCGGTAAGGCGAGGCGTGGCGAGTGACTACCGCCTTACGCTTAGGCGACTAAAGCGTGAGGCGAGGCGACGCCTTATGAATTTAAGAAAAACTTAAACAGCTTAGAGCAGTAGTTGATGAAGAAAAAAAGAAAAAGAAAGGAGGAGTAAGAAGTGGACTGGCCTAGCCCACCAGGCGGCCCATGTGCCCCTCCCCCTCATAGCGTGGCTTAGAAATTCCTCTATCAAATCCCCTCCAGCGCTGCTCCTCTCTAGTTCTCCACAGCTCATATCTCCATGGCTCCGTGGCTTCTCCCCTCTCTCTCCGGTGCCCTGCTCTACTCCCCTCCCTCTCTCTCCAGATGCACTGTGGGCTGCTCTGCTCCCCTCCCCCACTGCTCCTCTTCCAAATCTACAGTCGCCGCCATCCCCTTTCAGATCGAGCAGACTACGGTGAGTAGATGGCGGAATCGAGTGGAATCGAGCAGACTGCGACGAGGAGATGGCGGAATCGAGGGGGGGCGTCAGCACACGCATAAGGCGGCAAGGCGCCGCCTTACCCCTAAGGCGAGCCGGGAGCGCCCCAATGCTTAAGCGTCGATTAGGCGACGCCTTAAAAACACTGTTCATAGCAAAAGCTTTGTTTCTAGAAAAGCCAAAACGATTTATGATTTGTAACAGAGGGATTACAAACATTTTTGCCAGAATGAGCTCTTTGGTGGCAATGAGTGCAAGAAATCAAAAAAGAGGTCTCAATAATGAAATAGATGTTTTCTGTATGTTTATGCAGCTCTGAATGATATCAAGTTGTGAATCAATTTGTGCAACAAAACATATCTTAAATATTATTAAATACTTATATTACAAAACTCAGGCAGTGAATCAATTTTCAGTGAAATCTTTTCTAGAGCCCAGGAACATAAAAAAGGCAAAACTCAGGGAAATTTCTCTTAAAAATAATATAAAGTACTATTATAGCATTCTTGGCGTTGCCTCTTCACTTCCTCATCCTACCTACCTTTGTGACCTATCTGCAATTCTACATCTTGCAGGATCCTTTGTTTCAGTTTCAGTATATCTGACTTGCAAACAGTTGTCATCTTGTAGGAATATTGCAAATAGAGTTTGAGTGTGCTGCCTTTAGTATACAAAATGAATTTTATTCATGGTGTTGCCTTTTTTATATTATATTGAATGTAACATGTGGGATTATGCAATGGTGTAGGAATGTTGCAAATGGAAGAAGTATTGCAAATGGAAGCTTTCAGAATGCCTTGTCCCACATCAGTGATGCACAGTACGGCTCTGTAAAGGATAATGGTGAATATGAAACCAAACCGGTGGCTCCTTTGTCTGGGTTTTATGCTGGTAAGCATACGATGTCAATGCCTTCGTCATTGTTGTATTATATCATTGTTGATTGGAAAATCTTTCTTTTGTAGATACGAGGAAAACATCTAACACAAATGGTCTAGCTAGGCAAACATTCTCTGGACCTGGCTCAGCTGTTAATCTACAGCAAGTGGGAAAGTGCAATTCTATTGAATCTCCTAATGCTGCAATTTTGGCTGGCAAAGCAGAGAATGAGAGCAATGGTTATATATCCACTCCACCTGAAACAAATGCATCTATCAGATCATTGAGCAGCTATTCTCTCTTGGATGGACCTGTTGACGGAATGCTGTCTCCTGCAAATAACGCATCATACAAGCCTGAAACAACAAATAATTCTGTGCTCAGCAATGTTGCAAGCACTGACATACCAAATGGGTGTCTCACCACTGTCGATTCTGGACAGCAGGAGGCGTCTGATTCTCACAGCTCAGTGGAGTTTACCCAGTATTTCCAAGAGGGCTATTGTAAAATATCAGAACTCGATGACTGCCGTGAGTTAACTGAAGCTGTTACTGATGCTGACAGCAGCAGCAGCCACTGCGAGAGAGAGAAGCCCGAGGAAGATGGGGATAACGATGACTTGCTTGGAGGAGTTTTTGCCTTCAGTGAAGAAGGTTCTAGCCATCTATTCATATAAGTTACAGGTGGTCTGTCTACTGATATTCATCTTCTGATTTCTGCCCCTTATCATGTTGCAGGTTGAACTTACTATACTGCCTTACTTGAGATTGAGATACAACGGAAAGAAAGCGTTCAAAACATTCAGTGTGCAATAGTATGTAGACGATGGTGAAATTCTAGTAGGCTTTCATGGAATAAAGCTGTGCGGAATTGATCATCTTCCATGGTACATATTTTTCAAGGTAAACCTTGCGCCTAGTTCTCAAATTGGTGGGGCCAAGATTCCTCCAGGCAATTTACTAATCTGCGGATCCTCGTTGAAATTTGGAAGGCGTTGGTGTTGTCGAGAAGTTGCTATTGCCTGCCGCAACACCACTTCCTTAGTGTTGGTTTGTACATATACTGTAAGACCCATTTGTTTTGTGCCATACTTCTGGGACATTTGGGTGGTTCTGAATCCCGTACCTTGGCAGCCATATTTGTTGACCTCCTCTGCCAGGGCCTGTGAATGTTCCATGTTTATTTGTACATATACTTTCTGTTTTATTGGGAAAAAGGAAAAAAATCTAGCCACGATTAATGTGATATTACTTTATAAACGTTCAGTAAAGAAAATTGCATTCACGATTAATGTGATATTACATATGCTCATTTGCATGTGTTGGGCTCCTGTGCCAGAGTGTGGCAGTTGGGTGGAACCAGCAAAGTTCCCAATTGGGTTGACACTGCATGCTTCATGCTTCGGTGCTTACCAGTATCCGTCCAGTCACCATTTTTTGTTAAAAGAGTCCCGTTTTTTTTTTAAAAAAAAACGAAGAGTCACCACTTTCTATTTTATTACCTGTCTGTCAGTCAGCCGCATTGGATGGAAGGTAATTGTACGCGTTTTATATATTTTCTTGGGGAGCAATATTCCATGAAACGTACAATCGTCCTCATGTAAAATACTCCCCCTCCGTCCCTGAAAAATACTCCCTCCATCCTTGAGTATATTTTTTGAGATTTATTCTAAGATTTAATGGTGTTATGCTTTAGTGGTAGGCAATATCTTCATTGATAGTGAGGCGTCGTGAATCTTAAAATGTGCTGGTTTAGTCTTTTGAAGATGCTTATAAAGGTAGATTTTTGTATATGTGTGTTCATAAAAGTGAGTTCTTTCGAAGATGCTATTAAAGATAATATGTTCATAGAGGTGAGTGTATACGTGTTATGGACATTTACATTTTACTGTGCAATCCCCCTCCAAAAAAAAATCAATTACAGGGTTGTTTTGAGCTAAACATTTTATATGTCACCGAATTTATAAAAAGGTACAAACATTTAATCCAAGTAAATTTCAATTCCTAGGATTATCTTGAGTAAAACTTTTTATGTTTGACCGAATTTATATAAATATATAAAAGTATAAATATTTATCCACCAAATGAGCACATCGTAATAAAGTTATAATGTAAGGTGCATCTAATCTAATATACTAATTTGGTGTCACATGTCCTGAGGCTCTTTTCTATTAGTTGGACTTACTCTAGGAATTGATTTACTCAAGGACGGACTACTGTGTAATAGATTTAAGCTTGCAATTTTACATTAGATCTAAGATTTAATATACCCACTACTAATAAAATATGAACTATCGTGCAATTTTACATTAGGGTCCTGTTTGAATATAATTTTTTTTTGAAGTTTTAAAAAACACTATGGTTTTGTGAAATACTTTAGTTTTAAGGGGTGTTTGGTTGAGGCGTTAAAGTTTAAAAGGTATTATAGCTCTTTTGTTTTATTTTGACAATTAGTATCTAATTATGGACTAATTAGGCTCAAAAGATCAGTCTTGCAAATTATTCTCAGACTGTATTTTTAGTTTCGTAAATAATCTATATTTAATACTTTATACATTTGTCCAAACATTCGATATGATGGAAGTTAAACTTTATCAACCTAAATCAAACGGGGCCTTAGAGTAAATGAAGTGTTTAGGGGCAACAAACTTTATAGTCTTTTTGGAGTTTTAAAAACTCCACTCTAGACCTCTTTTTTCTAAACCACGTTTTTACGCATACTTGTTTGCTTGAGCTTATAAGCCGAATCTATCAGCTATTCAACAATGTTTTTTTTCTTACAACAAATTAGTCAACTATAGCTTATCAGCCAAACAAACAAGAATACCCCGTACCAATAAATTATAAATTATGAACTATTGTGCAATTTTACATTAGATCTAATCTAAGCCTTCAAATACCCACAGTACCACTGGTGAAAATTGCAAGGGACAGTACCATCCGTAATTTTCACTGTAAAACCTTCAAACCCGCTTTCCCTTACCGTGTGTTTGGTTGGGGGTTGGGTTGGATCCAACCCAGTTTTTGGGGACGGAGCCAATCTAAAAGAGTGTTTGGTTGCACTTCGATTTTGGGGATAGACTCAACCCATTTCAGTGTTTGGTTGAAGGATTGGGGACACAGCGGCTCCGTTCAGTGTTTGGTTGAAGGAATTCAGTGTTTGGTGAACATCAACCCGGCTGGAGCGGCTCCGTCCGCCAGATTTTGACGGATGAGTCCAACCCGCATCTAAAAGAAACATTTCACTCTAGAGCCAACCCAACCCTCATATTTTCCAACCAAACAACCACAAGAACGGGTTCACTCTGATCCAGCTCGGCCCGCTCTGCAATCAAACACGCGCTTTTATAGCTCGAAATCTTCGCATCTCGCGAGGAGCCCCGCACCCGTGTACCAGGCGCCTCCAACGTGTCCAATCACCGCCCAGAATAAGCCACCCAAGGCCACGAACAATGCACCACGCTGACGCTGCTTCCCAAGTCCCAACCGGAGAGCCGGCGAATGGCACCCCGATCCACACGTTCGTTGCGAATCGCGCGCCCTTCGCCTATGCCGCAGGCCCCCGCGGCCCATAGCCAAGGCCGAGGCAGCCCCGCGCCGCGCCAACGCCTTCGCCTCCCTCGATGACCAGACGCGCACCGGCTCCCCGCACCTGCACACAGCCACAGCGCCCACCGCGAGAGCCGAGAGCGACACCAAAACCCCCACCCAAACCCGTGGCGCGGGGCAGCCCGGGTAGGCGCCCTCGCGCGCCACCACAAGCACAGCACAAAGAGACTTCGCACGCACCCCACCAGCCTAATCCCCCCCCGCGGGCGGGCAGATAACGGTCGCGGCACGGAAAGGGCGAGAGAGGAGGAGAGCGCTAGTCCAAGAGGCGCGGAGCAGGAGCGGACACATGGCGGAGGAAGGGGAGGAGGCGGTGCCGCCGGCGGCGGCGACGGTGGTGGGGGAGGAGGACGCGCCGGCCGGGGAGGCGCCGGCGCCGGCCGTGGACTACTTTGGGCTGCCCGCTGAGCTGGTGTCCGTGCTGCCATCAGACCCGTTCGCGCAGCTGGACGTGGCGCGCAGGATCACCTCCATCGCGCTCTCGCACCGCCTCGGCCTCCTCGAGGCCGAGGCGGCGCGCCTGCGCTCGCAGCTCGCCGAGCGCGACGCCGAGGCCGAGGACCTCCGCGAGCGCGTCGAGCAGCTCGACGCCGCGCTCGCCGTCGCCACCGGCCGCGGAGCGGCCGAGGCGGCGCTCCTGCGCTCGCAGCTCGCCGAGCGCGACGCCGAGGCCGAGGACCTCCGGGAGCGCGTCGAGCAGCTCGACGCCGCGCTCGCCGTCGCCACCGGCCGCCTCCGCCGCGCCGAGGAGGAAAAGGTAATCGCTGGTCAGTTTACTAGCGGCCTCTGGGTCTGGCTGACAGTGGCTGAGCTGTGCTTTCTGTGGAATGGTGGCTTCGGGCCGTCCCACCTGTCGCCTGTCGGCGACTCTGGTCCCGCGACGCTTGCGCCTAATGTCGTCTCTATTCCAGCAATGTAGCTGCGTGATATGTATGCTGCGCAATTTGGGCAACCGAAAATTACTTAACAGTCGAATGCTTCTTCATGTTGTGATCCGTGGACGATGGACGTACAGGAGGCACTGCAGCGGGACAACTCTGCGCTGTCCAACACCGTTACCAAGTTGAACAGAGATGTCGCCAAGGTACCATAACACTATTATTACCTTGCACTTGGGAAGAATTTGACAGATTTCTGTGTGTTGCACTACCAGTTTGGAACAATTACGTACCAATTCTCATCATACTTTCAAACTGAACCTTGTAGTCCTTAACATTATAATGAAAAAGAAAAAAAAAAGAAAAAAAATGGCAACGGGTCGGGAAAATGGCGTTTTTTTCTCTCGCATAAGCATGTCCAACCATTGATTGGTGCTGTACATAAGCCTTGACTGCTATACCATTTTAAACTTCATAGTTGTGTATTCTACTTTGTTGTGCAGTTGGAAGTTTTCAGAAAGACACTTGTGCAGTCACTCCAGGAAGATGACAGCAGTGATGTAAGTCTGGCATTCAGGCTGTGTCTAGTTGTTAACTCAAGAACCCAGAAATGTCTAGCGTTTCAGTTCTTCCCTTCTCTGTATTTGTAGCTGAATTGAAAGCAGGGACGAAGCCAGGAAAAAATTTAGGGGGGGCTGAACAAAAGTTCTACATCGACTTAGCTCTACTATTATCCCTCTTAAATATACATTAATGATGAAGTTCACAAAATATATCTAAAAAATAAAGTTCTCAGCCCACCCTACCTTATAAATTTATGTCTAAAATTAGAAAGAGGGTACTAAAAATTCCACTAAGCCAGCAACGGTAGGAGGGGCTGGAGCCCCCCTAGCTCCACTGCTGGCTTCGTCGCTGATTGAAAGTGATTTCTCTTTTTAAATTACTTTTCTATAGAATACTGTTCCCGGGGCAAGAGTTGCAGCAACTTCAAATTTCTCCTCTGCACCATCAGGTACTACCTTATTCTCGTGGTCCTTGTGCTAGGTCCACATTATTCTAGTTTCCTAGGGTAATGTTGACTGTTGGATTTTTGTCAGATGAAGATTCTGCATTTCCAACTTCCAAATCATCACAGATTTCAGAAACTGCGAGTTCAGTTTCAGAGGAAAATAGCCAAGTTGACCCAGATGGTACATTCCTGTTTCATATAGTTAATCTTGTCTGATACAAAAATCTGTTGAATGATGTTTTACGCACAGAACCTTTTTGTACTTGCAGGACCTAGGCCACCCCGTCCTGGACGTCCACATGTATTTTTGCCGTCATACAACAGCACACCAAGGATGACTCCCCCAGGCTCACCTCCAAGGCGTTATGCATCGGTATCACCGCCAAGGCGACATTCAATCTCTGTTACATCGATGAATATGTTGAATGACAGGTCCTCAGGCTTTTCTGGTCAGCATACCTCTCCATTTGACGCTCCAAGTCAAACAGGTTAGCTCATAACCCCAAGAGTTAGTTATACTGTATGTCAAACACTTGAATGTTAATGCTGCTTTGTTCAGCAATCAGCATATATTACATTTAGTTGGTCAAGATATGTTACAATTTAACTGCCATCTAGTTGTAAATATCAAAATATATTGCAGTTCCACTGGACCCAAAAGTGAACTGTTTGCTTGCTTACTAGGTTCAATCTTTGATTTCTGTGTTTAACACGAAATCATAAATAAGCTATCCGTCTACTCTTTCTCATTGAGAGCTATTTGTTTTAGGACGAACAAGAGTTGATGGAAAGGAGTTCTTTCGTAATGTCAGGTATGTGCAAAAGTGCTCTTTTCCAAGTATTCAGTTTAACAATAGATTTTTTTCTCGGAAATATACTCAAGCCTTGTGAGTATAATATTTGATAAGAGTTAATAGAAGGAGTTTGGTGGACTCATTCTTCTTTCTGAAATTATGATCATGTAGCGTCTTCAAGAACTGCACATAGCCGCACAGTAGGCTCAACTGATTTGAGGATCTTGTTTTCCAGAAATCTAGAAAGAAACCTTTCAAATCCATTGATAATTGTTACAAAGAAAATTTTGTTCATTTTTCCAAGTGCATGATTGATTTGCCTCTTTAACTGTTGTACATGCAGAAATCGATTATCATATGAGCAGTTTGGTGCATTCCTGACTAATGTGAAGGAGCTGAACGCACACAGGCAGACCAGAGAGGTATAAATGGATCAACACTGAATAGACATCTGTTTGGGGATTTATGAACTAATTTTCTGATCCCCCTTTTGGTATTCGTTGAATGTCTCTTACAGGATACCTTAAGAAAGGCCGATGAAATCTTCGGTCCTGAAAACAAGGACCTGTACACCATTTTTGAGAGCCTGATAACTCGCAATATTCGCTAGTCTTCTGAAGGGTTGAAACATTACCCATGATTACTAGTGATTCAAGTTTTACCAGTATACTGTGATTATGATATTCATCACTATTTTAATTTGAAGTCTGTAGTCTGTTGTGGATTCTTGGTATCTAGTTCTATAGTTACTTATGTCCATGTAGTGTCCCACGTTTGTCTGGAAGCTACAATTTATATTCTAATACAAGTGGAGGAAATATTGGAATAAAGGGAAATATGTTATTTGTCTGATATTTCTTGAACATAATTTATAGACTACAAATGTGAAACAAGTGCAGAACAAAAGTTAACAGCTAGCAGAGTACCCGTCAAGTTTTTAACAGCCAGCAGAGCACGTGAAGTCCATCTGAAGATAAATTTTATTGCTTATTAAGGCCCTTTCTTACAACTGTTGTGTTGAGTATCTCCTTTAGTTTTTTGCACTATGCTATAAGATGGTGAAATATGATGTAAACTGTTTTGGTTTTTTGGCATCTAATCTTTAATCCTTTTCCAGCAGTATTCTACAAATATATTACTTATTTTCTATCCTTTGCTATGTCCGCCCCTAAATGTTTGTGTGGCCTGCTCCAAATTGCCTTTTGCTCTTCAAAGCTCCCAACAACAGCAGATTGCTTATCGTTAGCCAAAGAATTTGCCAAATGGTTGTGATATGCTCCAGTATTCAAACTATATAATACATTCACTGGCTTTGCGCTCTTCTTGACCAAAATTTGCCCATTTGTCCTTTCGGTTGTGTTGGCAACAATGCTTATTGACTTCACTTTCACAGAGGGTTCCAAGTCAGTTCCTTGGACCATGTAAACTGCGCCAAGAACTTCTCCAAGAAATATGTCCTACAAATAAAAGAGTTAACACAGACATCATAGAAATGACCAAAGACTAGGTTAGCTGTCAACAGTCAAAAATAGGCCAATTAAATAAGAATTTTATATATATATATATAATTTTGCTGTAAATTAAATTTCTCGAAATTTGACAAAGTTTATAACAAATACATTAACATCTGCAATACCAAATAAATGGATTTTTTTTTTCTCAAGAATATGCCCATTGACATGACCAAATAAATGGATTTTCAAGACATGTTTAATTAAGAATTTAATAAAACTAATTTGATATCACAGATGATTTATTTTTCTACAAGTATTGTTAAAGTTAAGAGAAGTTTGACACAGAACATACTATAATGATATATATTTTTGAACAAAAGGAGTATAATCTATAATGCACTTTTGCCATAGAGGTCACTTACCATGTGGTGATAGAATTTCTGTTTCCTCTGAAGTTTCTGAAGCAGCAATAGCAAACGATGGACAAGCTTTGACTCGGGAGTATGCTGGGTGTGTTGCTTCAAAGCTCCAAGGATACCCTCAAATGAAGCAACCTTTCGTTGCACGGTAAGAGGAATGAGTGTGATATTCAGACTAGATTCTAGTACTGTCTTTGCGGCCAGTGGATCGAGGAACATGTTGAACTCTGCATATCTGTTGGAGGGAACAGTGAACACATTTCCCTTCTCGTCACCACCATCTCTAATGAGTCCACCGACAACATAAACTCTCTGCATACAGAGAATTATAAGCTTTTATATAACAAATATCAGCTTTGAGTCTGAATTAATTCATCACAGGTCACAACTTCCTTCGAAGTCTCGTACTACTAGGTGGGAAAAAGAACTGACCTCTATGACAGAGCTGGCGTCCATGTCAGATAATGAAATGCTGGCTAGATTGGTAAGAGGTCCGCTGGTAAGAACCGTGATCTTCTGACCTGGACTAAGTTGCTTCCTAACTGACTGCCAAACATCGAAAGCATGTGGGTGCCGGCTTTCGGGATGATCCAAATCATCAGAAGTGAACCTAATCATGAAATGAACATATGTGAAATGTTTTATGACAAGCATTATCATTCATATAAATTATAAAGCGGCATTCAGTAGAGTGTTTACCTTCGAGGACTTCTTGGCAACGACCGAGCCAGTCCATACAATGTGTCTGAATCTACAAATCCACCACTTCCATGAGGGATAGCATAAGAATTGTTGCAGCCAAGGGTTGGACTGCCCATTGCAGTAGTATTGCCAAGACCGACTGGAATGTCGTCACGGCCCATCATATGTAGAACGTCATAAACAATGTCAATGCTAGCACTATTAGCCCAGCCGTTTCCGTTGATCAAAACAGCCTAAAAATGATTAGTAGAGTGAGGTTTGTCAGGCATTCAGTGTACAAAAGAGAGCTAACAGCATTATTAGCTGCAACATTTTGTAGTTTGGGACGTATATTTCTCTCACCTTCAGATCAATTTCATGTCTAGGTTCTTTCAGGAGGTATATGAGTGACACAAAATCTCCAGGGCTCATGTCCATGTCAAAAACGACTGGCTTGCCCCTAGTTACATTCATGAAATCCGGCTTGTAGAGAACCTCTCTGTAATATGGAAACTGTGTACTGATGTCGAAACGTCCAGTGTTCTGTTGGAGATTTAGAACCTGAAAACAATATTGTTGGCATTTGTGAGCTTGGACTGTGACATTGTGACTTGTGATTTTCATCCAAAAAACGCGCGAAGTATTCTTCTTAGGCCTTGTTTAGATTCAAAAAGTTTTTAGATTTTGACACTGTAGTACTTTCGTTTTTATTTGAAACATTGTCCAATCATGGTGTAACTAGACTTAAAAGATTTGTCTCGCGATTTACATGCAAACTGTGCAATTAGTTTTGTTTTCATCTATATTTAATACTCTATGCATGTGCCGCAAGATTCGATGTGACGGAGAATCTTGAAAAGTTTAGTTTTGGAGGTAAACTAAAACAAGGTAGTTACCTCTAGGAATCTCTCCGAAAATTCCTTGTCCAGTGGGCTATTCTTATTTGTGTTCGACTTTGCCCTTGTTGCGACAAGCACCTGAACTGCTTCTAGACCGGACACTTCCTTGGTGTACCCATCCTAAGAAGTAATGCAAGTTCTCCATCAGAGTTTGTCATGTTATGCATAGATAACATTTTGCATCGATCCAGTACAACACTACAATAAATTACCTTGCATCTGCCTCTGTTGCTTCCCGGCACCAGACAGAAGGGATCTCTGATCCCAGTCTCAACATGGCCACTGTGAACTCCACCCTCTTGCAATCCAAACTTGGGAGCAGTTCGTCCATCGAAAAATGGGTTAGAGCCGTCACGCACACCGTATGGTTTGTTGGATGTTACCACGGTGATGTTCATGTACTCAAGCTCGGCAAACTCATTACTCCTGCTGCCCGTTTCGCCATGGCGCATGCTGGCGAGGGTCACGCCGGCGGCAAATTGGTCCCACATGTAGAAGCCCTGCGCCGGCCAGGCGAAATAAAGGAACGAAGAAGCAGCGTAAGAAATTCATTTCATGGAAACAACGCCAAGCTAGCGTCAGAGGTGGGACGGACGACGGAGAAGAAGATGGAGCTCAGACAGACTTGCCGTGTGGTCATGGCTGTCGGATCGCCTCCTCCGCTGCGCCAGAACCCCGTCCAGCGACAGGAAACAGTACCGTGCCTCGTGCGTGCTCTGGCGCCGCTGGAACTCGGAGTAGAACGCCTCCGTTATGGGGATGGTGTTGGTGGCGTCGAGAGGGATCATGGTGACGGGGACGCCCGAGTGGAGCACCTGGTAGGCGGCGAAGGGGTCGCCGAAGACGTTGAACTCGGCGACCGGGTTGGCGGCGGTGGCCGTGAACAGGTTGCCCGCCACCCTCACGCCGCCGCCGGAGACGTAGACGCGCTCCACGTTCCGCCTCAGGTTCGGGCGCGACATCAGGAGGAGCGCGAGGTTGGTGTGCGTGCCCAGCAGGAGCACCGAGGTCGGGCCGGCCGACAGCGTGGCCGCCATCACCCGCTGCGCCGTGGGCTGCCGGAGCGGCCGGTACCCCCGGGAACCCTGCGGGAGGTAGCCCTTCCGGACACCGAAGTTCGTGTCGACGTCCAGCCGCCCCGACAGCGGGATGGCCTGCCGGTACCGGCAGCCGCCGGCCGTCGACATGCCCTGCATGCGCACGTCGTAAGTAAAAGGGTGCATGGTATTACTCTGGGAGCTAGCTAGTTCTTGGTTGGATCTACTCTAAGCTAAGCTACTAGATATAAGATAATAATTACGTACGTACCTGGTCGATCAGTGGTAGGTAGCCACCGACGTTGCGTTGTAGGTCGCCGGCGTCGGATATCCCGCCGTCGCCGCCGACGCCGACGGGGATGTCGTCGCGGCCCATCATGTAGAGGATGTCGTAGAGATGGTTGACGGCATGCCCGGCGTCGGTCCACGCGTTGGCGCTGATGGTAATGGCCTGCATTGTTCACGACAATAGTGACGCACTAGCCCGACCTTGGCTGGAAGATGGCTCTCAAATTGACGGCCACGAAGGCGTTGAAACATGGCTATGGCAAAGAAGATAGTCAAAGCCAAGATGCGCCATCGCTGTCCCTGTCCATAGCTAGCTAGTCTATCTACACCACTTTTCCCCCTCTTTTACCTAGTGATCCGGCAATGGCGATGCAATAAACAATTGACGCGCGTGCGCATGGGGTTGAAATTCATCGGAGCTAGACCATTCCGTCGGACACGAAAACTATATAGGATACTATCACATATCATATATAGTTCGGCCGAACGGCCTGCGCAGACAGACGCAGAATCAAGTCGAGACGGCCATACGTTACCCGTCACAGCGATCCATGCCTGATGATGTCTCTATCTCCAGAGAGCAGTGATCCATTACCTCCAGAATCCACGCCATGCTTGACGAGAAAGAGAGAGAGAGAGAGAGCGCTTTGATCGGTGGAATAACCAGTTGCCCTCTTCTTCAATACTACTTCATTGGTATTTTTCACCGAACGAATAGTGTTTTACTCTCGCAACAAATCAGCACAAGCAACAGCATGAGCTGAATTTCAGCGAAGCGCTACTCGATTACCGGTGGATCCACTCGGAGATCGACGCGCAGAGCGGCGGTGACACGTAGCACATGGGCTACGAGAGGAGAGAGGTTGACATGGCACCAACCTTGACGTCGAACTCGGAGCGGTTCTGCTTGAGGATGTAGAGCAGCGCGAGCAGGTCGTCGGTGTCCATGTCCGTGTCCACCAAGAGCCGCCGCGGAGCAGCCGCTGCCGCACCGGCGGCCAATACTGTAAGGAACAACACGGCCACCGCCGCCCGTAGCTGGGCACTCCTGCTGCTCCCTTTCCTCGGAGCCGTCGCCATGGAGGACAGTTTGGTGCACGCAAGCGTGGGAGGGTCAGGGACTACTCAAGGGAGAGTGTGGTAGGCTGGTAGTAGCTAGCAGCCTAGCACCTTGGAGCGACGGGGACGGTTGCCCGTTGGACTCTTCTTCTAGCTGCCTTTCTGCATGACGGAAGGGGATTTGATGGGTGCGCGCATTTTATAGCTACACCATCACCTAGCTCGCCTCTCCCCGTGGGCGTCCATGGACAGCGGCTGCAGTGGTCGCTAGCTCACTGCACAGCAAGAGAGACGCGTACACATCTGCTGGAATCTTAGGATCTTAAATTGTCCAACTAATTTCACAACAGCGTTATCAACAATGCTTTCTACCTTAATTACAATAATACACAAATCTTTTGTGTATTCGAAAAAAAGATAATATACAATGGTTACATCAACAATCTGTAATACGAACCTACGGTGAAAATCATTTCCACCAATCGTTCATATAACAATACAAAATTATTGATGAAAATGTTCTAATTACTGCAAAAGACCTCATTGCTCCCTTCCCAATCACCGGCACCATGGGCGAGCTTAATGAGTCCTAGTGATCTTCTTCGACAAGTTTGGTGAACCTCATGCTTTCTCTTTTAAATTTTAAAACCTTGGTAAAATGAGCCGACCATGATAATGGATTATCACCATGGACTTTCGCCAATGAAATCGTCTTGTTCGTTTGGCTGATAAGTCATAGCAGAAAGTATTATTTTACTTGCTTTGGTTGAATACATGTTTTGTGCATAGATTTGACTTTTGAGTACAGATCCTAAGCTGCCATAATATAAATAAATAAACTGGCCATTTCGCATAACTCTAGCTCTTAGATTCCATAAAAAAAACTCTAGCTCTTAGATCTGGATTGGATCCGTAACTTTTTTGGATTACATAAAATTGGTTTGAATATTTATATGTAGTCGAAACCATATCAAAATGCTTTTGACATATATATCTTTAAACTTGGAGCTATAGGTATCTGGATCTTAGAAATCTATGGATTTATTAGAGCTAGAGCTCTACCAGTCAACAGTCTTAAAAAGATCAAAACTAACTTTACAAATCTCAATTAATTATCATACATTTTAGATGAAATTTACAAATATATAAAATTTAGTATTTTGAACCACTTGCTACTCATATCCCTCTCCTAGCCTTGTCCCATCCCTTAGGTTATGCAAAAGTCAAATAGTCCAGCTAACGCTATAAGAATTAATTTGAGAAACATACTAATATTTCCTCCGTTCTAAATTATAAATTATTTTGACTTTTATAGATATACAGAGCCTGTTCGTTTGAGCTTATCTACCGAATCCGTTAGCCATTTAACAATGTTTTTACTTTCAACCATGACTTTTCTGCTAACTCTCAGTTTTTACTGTGTATCCACATAATGTATACCTGAGTTTATAGTAAAGCTATGCAACTAAAAAAGCCAGAACATCTTCTAATTTGAAATGGAGGGACAGAGTAGGGTTTTAGAAAACTACAGATAAAAAGTTTCTAGAAGAGTTTTTTTGCTCAAAAAATTGCAGTTTTTTTTTTGCAACCGGGCATCAAAATACTATGTAGAACTTCTGTTTAAAGTGTTGTCCTTTTGAAGTTTGTTAGCCCAAACCTTAGTAAGAAACTTCATAGCTGAGTTAAGAAGGGAAATAGGCGTGAAGTCACTAACTCTTTCAGAATGTAATTTCTTGGGCACCAAGGTGACAAAAGAGTTATTAATACACTTTAATTTTGCATTATGATTGTACAAACCCTAACATAAAAAGTAAAAATCTTCGTAGATGACAAACCCAAATTTTTTAGGAATGAACCACTTAAACCATTAGGTCCCGGAGCTTTATCTAGAGGAAGATCTTCAACTATGTCATCTAACTCTTGCCTTGTAAAAGGGAGAATAAGAACCTTGAAATCTTGGGCCTCAAGAAGAGAGCTTAAATCAAACACCATTTGTTACTATTGAGAGGCCTCTATTCTAGCTTTTAATATTTCCTACCAACCACTTTGCTGGGGGAAAAACAAATAACAATATGTCTTTATCTTTTGGAGACTTTAGCCTAAAGATGATCTAAAGAGAGCTCCATAGGAGGCACTTCAATTACACACCCAGGTTCTGGAGTATTGGGATTGGGATTGTCTCAAAAGACTGTATTACATTGACTTGAGGAACCTCGAATTGCTCTCGAAGTTCATTAGTCATAGGTGTCGGATTTTGTTTCCTCGCCCTCTTCTTCTCTAGTAGTGTGAATAATTTATAATCCTTAGATTTACTCAGCCGTGCACTTCTGCTAACATCTTCATCTACCATCGAGGTAAGCTTCTTTTTGGCCTTCCTCTTTGGGTTTGCTTTTGTTTGAAGAGGCCTACGAGGAGAGGTGATTAGAGAGCCCCCACATTTGGGACTTGGTCTTTCATAGGAGCATTTAGGTCACAAGTTGAAACTAATTGCAAAGTAGGCTTAGTGAATGAAACCATAGCATGAGCTAACTCAATAATGAAGGCAGGAGACGACTTGGTAGGGGCATGCCAAGTTAAGAGAGAGGGACTGATTGCTGGTGTAGTTGGAGGAGTAAATTGTTGAGTGCTAGAAGAAGAGGCTTCCCAATTGTTTAAGGGTCCTCTATCAAAGTTATAATTCTAGACACAATTTATAACTTTGTATTTGATAGCTTCTTTAATTTGAAAATTGTTTAAGGCTCCAAATATTATTTCAAGTCCTCACAATTGAAAGTGAGCCTTATGAGGACTTGTAACACCCAAAAATTGCTTTTGAATTAATAGAGTTTAATTGGATTTATTTAAGTATTTTTATGAGCATTTAAATATAGTAAATAAATAAATTTTGTTGGAATTAAAACTCATCATAAGTTTAGTAAACTTGATTGTGCATTCATGCTGGCCATTGTTTATTTTGTGCTGTGCGTTTTACCTCTAAGAATGATTTAAAATCCTTTCTGGAAAAGCTTTACAACAAAGGAGAAAAAAAAACAAACCCAGCCAGCACCCCTCTCCCCGGCCTGCTCTTTTTCCCCTGCGCGCGGCCCAGAGCTCCCCCTGGCCCCTTTCTCTCCTCCCGCCCCGGCCCAGCCAACCAAGCCAAGGCACAGGCGCGCGCGTCTCCCTTCCCCTCTTCTTCGGCTGACCAGCAGGCCCACCCCTTTTCCCTCCTTTTCTGGCTGACGCGCAGGACCCACTGTGCAGCGCCCCCTTCTCCTTCCTTGCCGTAACCGAGCAGGACACCGGCGCAGCCGGGAAATCCATCCCGATCCTGTTTTGGACGGGATTTGCTTTCCCCGAGGCCCTATAAAGCACCCCGCGATGCCCCGCGTCGTGTTTTTGCATCCAAGTCGTCCAAACCGAGCTTTAGCATCGTTTTCCGCGAGTTTTGGATCTCACCGTGGCTACTTGCCGCTGTCGCGCGTAGCCACACCTCTCCGGGCTCAGCTCCGGCCGGCCCGCCGCCTGCTGCCCCTGGGTGCACCGTGAGCCGTTGGATGGAGATCGGATGGCCAGAAAACGAAGATACCCTTTCGGCTGATAAAATTCTTTAAGAGTCCCTGGATTTTTGTTATAATTAATCCGCGGCCCAAAGCGTCTTCTTGGTTTACGTTTTCCGAACTTGAAAGCGTCGGTTTAGTCAGAAATACGCTTTCCAGTAATTACAGTTTTGCCATTGGTTTTGTTTTGGTCATAAAATATTCGTTTTAACTCCGTTTTTGTCCATTCAAATTTCGTTAGATTCGTATTTATGAGCTCTACATGTTAGAAGTATTAATTCTCTATTTTGAAACTTTTTATTTTTGCAGTAACATTTAATTATTTATTTATCTATAGGAAATCCTAGAAAATTCATAACTTCTACGTTTTAATTCTGATTTTTGTGAACTTTACGTTTGTGTGATCGTAGCGTTGCGTATAACATTTTGATAAACTTTTACACTTGTTTTACCACTGTTTGGTGTATTGTTCTAATTATAGCTTGTTTGCTTTGTGTATGATTGTCCATTGGAATGCGTGTTGTTGATTGATGTTTGGAAATAGACGGTGAGCCGTACGTTGGTGATCAAGACCAAACCTTTGAAGACCAGCAGGCTCAGGAGAGCTTTGATCAAGGCAAGTATAACTTGGGACTATCCTTGTTACCTATACACAATTAATACAATCTATATATCATATGCATGTGACCATCTTGATGACCTTAGCAAAATCATAAATGATTGTTATCCTGAATTTCTTGTTGCCTATTTGGATATGCATTTTGGGTAGTTTCTGCTAGTGCTTTATTATAATCCATAATCTTGTAACATGAATATTTGCATATACAATAAACAATAAAATAAGCTTTCTAGCAACTTGAACATAAAGAGTGGAAAGAACTCTGGCTTTTGCTGGATTGATCTTGACCCTCAATAAGGACTTATCCCTTGGCAAAAGCTGAGACAACTCATACAACCATGAGGGCTATATGGCTCTGGCTTTTGCTCAGTATGAAGACCTTTTCTAGCTTGTTACAGGTTACCCAAAAGGGCACTAGAGGGGCTGAACCGACACGGGTATAGTGCGAGCCCCTGTCCCTATGTGTATAGGTTGCGCGTCATTGACTCATTGTACCATTCGGAAGGAGGGTATCTATATCTGCTCGCCAAGAAAACCTTGTGGCCCTAACATGTTAGACAAACTTTTGAAAGGCTTCATAATGATCTCTGCCGACCTCCCTAGGAAGGGGGTTAAGAGACTAGCTACCTCGGGCGAAAGGGTAAATCATGACTCATGGGTAAAGATGTACAACCTCTGCAGAGTGTTAAATCCGGTATACTAGCCGTGCCCACCGATACAGGTGGCCCGAAAAACTGACGGAATAGATGGACACTGATGAACATGATTAATGATGATAAATGATGGTTTATTATGTTGTTTATATGTGTTATTCATAATTCTTGTATACATTGATCATGTGGTTATGGGATTAATTATGCTACCTTGATATTTGCTATCCAATGATTAAACATGCTATCCACTATTAAAAGCTAAATGCAGTCAAACCAGAGTCAGCTATTTGAGCCTCATGAACCCCTGGTTATACTTGTTGAGTACGATATGTGCTCACTCTTGCAATTTTCCAACACCCCAGGTTATGCTAATGATGATGGTTGGAATGAGGACTACCTTTATGAGTATTAGGCTTGGAGTCAACCAGTCAACAGTGTCCCTGTGTGGTGCTTCCATCGAGAGCGTTGTTTATTTCTTACTATCATTATTGTATAAGACTATGTGATTTATTATCATTCCGCTATGTAATAAACACTGCAATGGTACATTTGAGATTTGTCTACTTATGTGTGCGATTGTTTCTGGGGCACATATGAGTCTTTATGCATACTATTTTGTTCTTAAAATAGGGTGTGACAGGACTACATTTGAAAAATGATTTCTAATTTTTGATTTACAAAAAGTGAGCCTTAAGAGGCCTACATTTGAAGCCACTCCTGCTGAAACTACTAAAGGAAAGGTTCTCCTGTTGTTGCATATAGCTGTACGGTGAGAAAGACTCAAACTGAAAGGGAAGGTTCTCCTTTTGTTTCATATAGTGGTACGATAAGGAAGGCTCATGAGGTCTTGGATTTGAATCCTACATGGTGTGCCACGTGAAGAATTGTGCTATTTTCTAAAACTAATTATCTTTGGAAAATTCTACACGGTGGAGCACCAAGAGCAATGCATAAATTTGCTATGATTTTTCAAAAGCAAAGGTGTTGTTGCAAGCGCCCCAGTGACGCAATGCAACTACATAAGGTCTTGCCTGGATGTCTATATGTTTAAACTCCACGCCAACCCACCACCCTAATACACATGAATTGAGGTGGATATATAAGCATCCAAGAGGTGGGAGAGGATACCATGCATGGCATTGACGCGGGACGACGTCGATGTAAGCTGTGTACCGGGCCCTGATCACAACCTCCCTGTGTAGTCCGTATCGGACGGGGAGAGTGGCCACCACCACCACCCCGTACGCATGACCACGTGAATGTGGTGCTAGCTATAGCTAGATAGGCAACCCCGCCCGGTGCTTCCGCTGGATTTATGATTAGATGTTCTTGCCATAATGGTATGGAAATATTAGGTAACTTGTCGCTGCTGTAGTGCATCCCCAATTGGCGAGAATGCATGCGTTAGTCGTGTTCCGTGTTCCTGTACTCGTGTGGCACGCAGCGCATGCTGCAGCTGGTCGACAACTGTGGTGCCGCTGCCGCACCGGCTAGCTCGCGCCCACACACTCGTATGGTCCTGCGGAGCCAAGCTGGGAGAGACAGGGACCATTATATTATTGGTGGAAGCTTGCCCACTTAGTTCTGCGGCTGATGGCTTTCGATCGGCCTCGTCATCCGATGGATCAATCCCATCGGCGTCACACGAGCACCACGGCAAGCCCACCACTATACCGCTGCCTTGAATCGGAGCTCGCTATGAACAAGGACGCGGTCGAGGAAAATGACCCGGAAAAATGAGCCGGCGGTACAAGGCGAGGGGTTTTCCGGCCGGCGACCCACGTCCACGTGTGGCCCGCCGTGAGCCCGCGAGGATAGCTAGGGACCGTGCGTGCTGTTGACTCGATCGATGATCCACACACACACACAACTTTTGTGGCAAAAACATTGGAGCGAGCTGATGTTACAGCTATACTGCTATAGGAACCCATCTGTAGTGGCACTAGCTTCATGGATAGCTTGGGCAGGGGCGGAGTGGCAGCAACGCTAGTGATTGCGATCAATCAGTCCTCCGCTACTACCTAGCCCCACGATCACACAGTCCACAGTTGATGGACTCAAAACTTCGGCTGTCACCTCTGTCACTTTCAGAGAGTAATCTAGCTGCCATATCACCGTCATTACCTAGCCGTGACAGGATAGCAGGGGTATATACATCCGTGGATGCCACTATTGGAAAAATGATCTCAGGCTTAAATCTTTTTGACAACTAATCTCAGGCTTAATTATGAGGGGATATGCTAATGCCCAGACCCGTTGCATGCCGTCAAGGAAGCGCTACATTCTCACACGATTGGAAGCGTGTCTAGGTCTAAGACTAACAATCAACGGTTGCGGCTCTAGGGTGAACGACACTGCGATGTACGGAAGATGGACCTCGTTACGTTATGCGGGCCATTGTAAGCGTGGCTCTAAGTCCACTCATCGCTTAATCTTAAGACACTGATGTTAAGAAGTGTTGGATCAACCATGAAGGCCATTGCCACTTCTTCCTCATCGCTAATAGTAGGCAGAGTGCCCATGCACTAAACAATTGCACTACCAGTGTGTCAACTTAGTTCATCACCCATCTACTTCACTGATGGCAGATTACATGACTTCAAAAAAAAGTTATGGTCATATATACACTACCGGAGACACGATCTATGCCGAGTGTTATATGTTTTGCCTAGTGTTTTATATCGGGCACTCGGCAAAGGAGTGGTTTGCCGAGTGTCACGCTCGGCAAAAACAAACACACGGCAATTCGACGGTTTGCCTAGTGCCAAACACTAGGCAAACTAAGACACTCGGCAAACTAGCTCTTTGCCTAGTGTTCAGCACTAGGCAAAGCTAGACACTCGGCAAATGTTCCGTTCCAGCATATACGACCTAACCGCCGTTAGGGTGCATATACGACCTAACCGCCGTTAGGGTTTGCCGAGTGTCTCGTTAGACACTCGGCAAAGTTACATTTTGCCTAGTGTTTTTTACTGACACTAGGCAAAGTTCAAAGTATGCCTAGTGTTTTATTCTGGCACTAGGCAAAGTTACCATTTTGCCTAGTGTTTTGCTTGGACACTCGGCAAATATTTTTTATTTTTTTTGTTTCTAGCCTCCAAACTTTTTCTCCAAACATCATTAGGTAACCTTAACTTTATGTGAAAGTTTTATATCATTCTCAATCTATTTGCTATATTTAGTTAATTTAGCTCATTTAATTGAATTTTTGGGGATAACTCAAATTTTAACTGTAGGTGGTTCAAGTAATTGTAAAAAATGAATGGAAAAATGATATTCATGTTTTTTCAAATCGAATAAAGTTCAAATATAGGAAGTTACATCAAATTTCAAATATCTTGCTCATGAAGCATGAGAACAATGTTGTGGCCTAGTCGTTTTTAAATTCTATAAAAACCAAACAAACTCTGAAAATCACGAGATTTCTCAAAATGTCATGATATCATATGTGGAGGTTGTGATAAAAAATTGAGAAGATTTCACGAAAGCTGTCATGTACGTTGCTTACAAATTGAAACATCTCCGAAAAAGTTTCATATAGTTGAGTAGGATCCGGTAAGATTCGATGTCAAATTTAGTGTTCAGTTGAAGTTTCACTTTAAAACTTTTTTGTATAGTGAATACACGACAAAGATTGTCTCTTGTGAAATTTTGCTATTTTTTCGGATCCATTTGCTAATTTTAATTTATTAACCACAATCATAGAGTTTCATAATTCTGATAAATAATATTAAAACTATATATAGCCCTATGAAATAATGGTTGAATATCTGTAAAAGATTTGAATGTACATTTAGAGTGCATTTAACAAGTTACTGTAAAAGTTAATTAATCAGAACAAATTAAGTAAACCATTTTAAAAAAATTAAACTGATTTTGAAATGAAAAAATAAAAAAATGGTTTGCCGAGTGTCACATCTTGGACACTCGGCAAAACTATCCTATATGCAACGCATCCGAACGTATCTCTCTCTAAAACGCAGTCTCCCGAAACGAGTCTCCCGAACCCACATTGAAACGCAGTGCGCTCCTCCGGGCTCCGGCCGCCGCCGTCGACCTGCAGCTCGCGCCACCGGACTCCAGCCACCAAGCCACCTACTGCACCTCGCCGGAGCCCGGCCGCCCTGCCCCGCCGTGAGCGTGGCTTGCGCCGTCGGATTCCGGCCGCCCCGGCCTCGACCGCGGCTCGCCGGAGCCCGGCCGCCCCGCCCCGCACCAACCGCGGCTCGCGCCGCCAGATCCCGGCGGCCCCAGCCCTGACCGCCGCTCGCCGGAGCTCGGCCGCCCCGCCCAGCTGCAGCAGCTCCCGCCAACGCCGACACCGACGTCACCAGCAGGTACGCCGTTGCTACCCTGTTTCGTTCCGTTCCATTCTTGAGTACAGTATGGCGACTGATTTTGGTTGCAACTGATCCATCCCATGTGATTTGAAAGGTAGAACCTACTTGGAGCTGCTGCACTCGCGTTTGTGTTTTTGGTTTACAATAATAATGTTGTAGATTAGTCATTTCACCCGTAATAATTGTACTGGGTAAGTCTGCCCCGAGTTTAACTATCCTTGCACTAGTGCTCTGATCTGTGATGAGGCTGAAAAACTCGGAAAGTGTGTGTTGTCATCAGCTTCGGCTCTGTACTTGTGAGTTGGGAGTTAAATAACAGCACAAGATTGTTTACTTTTGTGAGTTTAAACCACAAATTTTGCCTTGGTCTTGTAACATAATTATGAAGAGTTATTAATTATGAATCTAACCGTATCAAATGCATTATGCAGCATACTGATGCCTAGAAACCCTGTGTTGTTAAATAGCTTCAGGCACACCCTTGAATCTTTAGTTCTTTCTTAGGATTCCAACCATATGTTGTGCAGCTGTAGCTCAGTGTATTGTCCTGGTTATGCTCTATTTTCAGCATCATAGATTTTTTGTGCTACTTTTGGGGACTAGAGACTAGAGATTCAGATGCTATTCTGGTATTATTTGATAATCAATTGTACCAGTTCTCAACATTTTTTCGGTTATTATTGTTCTTTACTTCCTGCTCTGAGAAGTTCGATTTTGAGTGGTGATGAGCAATTGTGTTTTGGACTAGAGTTTCTGATACTACTTATGGTAGTTGAAGACCAAACCCTTGGCTGTCTGAACTCAAATCTAACAAGTGAGCAATATCATCGTCATTTTAGAAGGATTTTTCCCTTTTTTTTATTAAGTGCGTCCATTACCAATTCAGGAGGATGACTCTGTTCCTCTTTGTATAATGTCTTGGACGCGACATGCTATTCTAGTAAATAGTTGTATGGTTATATCCTGATTGGTGGTGTTCTTTGTGCCAATCCAATCCTGGAAAGGCCACATAAATTCCCTCACATGCAAAGATGATTAATTTTTCACGTGTTTCTAGTATATAAGTGTTGTAATCCTGATCTGTTTGATTGTTTGGTGTACCATGATACTTCGTACCTAGTGTTTCAGGTTATCTTTTTTTACAGAGAAAAACCCTGTTTTTATAAAGCCACAAAGTATAAATAACAGACATAAACTGAAAAAAAGTTTTAAGTTTCCAAACTAGCACAACTGCACAAGCTACTAATCTGCATACTCCCTTCTTACCTGCATGCACAACATGTGCTACTTTCTGATCCCTACCTGCATGCACAACCATATGGGCTCGTCCAAGACATATCAATTTTTTTAAACTGCTATATGTTGCTTTGTAAAGAAGTAATTAGCTCATACTTAATCTAAACAATTGTGTTTAGCACAAACGAATAGTCTTTGATGCTATTAGTATTCCTGTGTTCAAAACACTCGTTTCCAAACAGGGCCTTATCTTGTCTCACATATGTAATTCCTGCTCCTTTCTGCAGAATCAATCGGCGGCATCGAATGAAGTGCCTCATGCTACAAATCCTTCACCAAATCAGTCTCGTTGTCCGTGATGATACTTGTAGTTGTTAATGGTATTATTTGCACTTCTTATGGTGAATGATGGAGCACTGGGATTACTTGTGAACTTACTGTGATATACTATGACTTATGCGATGTTTGTGATATGTATGTGATGTCTGTGATATATATATATATATATATATATATATATATATATATATATATCATGTCAGTGATGTCTGCTATGTATATTTTTTGTTTGTCTGGATGGAACGGATAAAAACGATTAAAAACAATATTTCTGGTCACTTTGCCGAGTGTTGCACTCGGCACATGCACTCTTTGCCGAGTGTTTTGGTCATAACACTCGGCAAAGGACTGCACTGGACACCTGGAAAAAACGGTTTGCCGAGTGTCCAGGCCAGGACACTAGGCAAACCTGATGGCTTTGCCGAGTGTCCAGGCTAGGACACTAGGCAAGCCAACTTCGTACTTTGCCTAGTGTCCCAAGAAAGACACTCGGCAAACCAAAAAATTATTATTTTTTAAAATAATGTCTTTGCCGAGTGTTTGGCTGTAGACACTCGGCAAACCGTGATCTTCCGTTAGGTTGGCCATGACGGCTACTTTTGTTTGCCGAGTGTCAAACGGGCACTCGGCAAAGGCTTTGCCGAGTGCCCGAAAAAAGACACTCGGCAAAGCCTGCTTTGCCGTCATTCTTTTTGCCGTCTCCGCTTTGCCGAGTGTGGCACTTGGCAAACGGTTTGCCGAGTGTTTTTTACCGTTTGCCGAGTGTCCTGGACACTAGGCAAAGCGTGCGATTCCAGTAGTGATAATTAGTGTTCATATAATTAGATTAGAGATCCTATGGTTAATCACCTCTGTTTTCTAATATTGTGGCATCATGAAGCTGTTAATTTAGTTCACGAACCACTAATGTGTCCTGTGTGGAATGTGCCTTTGTATGTGCGTAATTGTGCATGTTTAGGGTTAAGGTTAGACCTTGATCATGCTTAATCACATATTAGTGCTAATCATGCTCAAATTGAGTCTAATTAGTGTTCAGTCGGCTTTGCCACTCCTAAGCCCAACTAGGCCCCTATTAATGTAATCATGACCAATTTTATGCGCACTAAGGGGCTAGGGTTTCAGATCAGAGGACAGGAATTTGCAAATCACGATTCCTCATAATCTTGAAACCCTAGTTCGACAAATAAAATTTTACCCAAATTCTAAAATTGAAACCCTAACCATCAGTGATTTGGGGCCACGAGATCTCTTACGTACCTTGGCCTAGGGTCATCATTGCCATTAGCATGGGCACTGTAGATATTCTTGACCGTTGTAACACATTATCTTTATATATTATTTTTACTAAATGTGGACTTATGATATTAGCGTTTTGATAAGGAGAATGTTGCAAAAATGATCTTTGAAGGGAATGGGTGAAGGACCCAAATGACTAGAGGGGTTGGGTGGATGAATAACCTATAAAACTTTCTCTACAAATAACACAAACACTAGAGAAATGTGGTTAGAGAAATAACGACTCCTAATTGCCACTGCTTGCACTAGATCTATTTTACCCAAGCAAGCCCCTGTACAATTCTAGTAGCAATTAAATTCTAAACTAATTCAGTTCAGCACACAAGAGCTACTAGCTAAACTAACTACACTAGTCTAAACGGGAGAGCAAACTAAAACTAGTTCTACAACTACTCTAGTGAGCTATACTACAAGCAAACACACAAGCACAAGATATGAATGTAAAGCAAGTGTGGAGCACAATACCAAATTGGGCAAGAGATGGACACAAGATTTGTCCCCAAGGTTCGTTGCTTGCCTGCAACCTATGTTCTCATGTGGCAAGTCTTAATGTGATGATTCACACGCTGACTAGCCGCTCAAGCTAGACCCCTAATTTGGGTGCCATAAGAATAAAACACAATAAGCACTCCAACTAGCCACAAACATACACTAGAATTGCTCTTCATGATCTATCACATGTATGAGAGCAAGAGCCTCTTACAACAACTTGATCAGAGGCGGCAAACAATCACCACAAGCCCCTTAACGATCTAAAAATCTCCAAGCCGGCTAGGTGATGACAAGACCAAGAGTAACAAAAACAGTTAATGCCACCACGCTCAACTAGTGTGACAAGATACAAATCAATGATGCTAATACGCTAGAGTGTCACCAATCTCACCAAAATGTAATCCAATGCAATCAAAATGATTGGATTGTATTCCTCAAGCTCTCAAGGGTGTGACATCAACTAGGGTCTACAAGAGAGTGGCAAAGCCCGACCATAAGTCCTATTTTACCCTCTCCAAAATAGCTAATGTGAGCTCACAGAGAGCTTCGGTGATCACCAGAGGTTCCCAAGGGCTTTGAAACTACCTGTTGCCTTATGTTAGAGCTTTGGTGGCTTCTCCGATAAGCACTAGACAACACCAATGCGTGCAATACCCAACGAGTCCCATTTACACCCTCTCTGGTAGAATCATCCACATACTCTAGACGACTTCGTGGAGCCTTTGAATCTCCAATACATGCATAGAGCCAACACCACAGCACCATGGACTGCCTTTCATCCTCATTTTTGTAAGTGTGCATACTCTAAAATGTTTTTGTAAACATCTAAGCACCGAGTTAGCATTTTTCAAAATATTTTCAAAAACACTTTCACTTACTACTCACCACATCACTAGGTCTAATGCATATACATGTAAATCAATGCATAGTGGCATTAGATAACCATGTTTGCTTTAGAGTTTCCCTCTTAATATTATGACTATCTATTCTAAACCCAACCATACACTCTATTGCGTCTTAGCCAACAAATGTGAAGCTTCTAGTAGATACCTTTGCCTTCAGGTTTGCTCCTTTCATCTTCTCCAAGTGTGACCTTGCTCCATTTGAATAGGGATCGTGCTTCGTCCAACTCCTAGTCTTCGTCACCGTCTTGGTGTGAACTTCACCTTGCTTGATCGACACTTTGGAAAAGTTAGTACACTAGTTTACTCAATTACCAAAACCAACATGAGGCTTTTAAAGGGCTAATGCTCAGACCCATTGCACGCCATGTCAAGGGGAGCGCTATATTGCCACCTCGCATCATGGTCGGAAGTGCGTCTAACAACCGATGGTTGCAAACCAAGGTGACGACACTATGATATAAGGGAGATGGACCTCGATAAGTCATGCAAGCTAATGCAAGCATGACTCTAAGTCTACTGATCACCTAAATCTTAAGACCCTGATCCCGAGAAGTGTCGGATCAACCTGAGGACAAACACCTCTTCTTCCCCCAACAACAACAACAATAGGCAGTATCTATGCACCGGGCGTGCACTACTCGCATCAACTCAATTTATGCATCGCCGATCTACATCACCGATGGTGGATTACATGGCTTCAGGTTATGATCACTCATCCTTTTTTGTGAGAATTATGATCAGAGATCCTAATCAACATTAGATTAATTAGTATTCATATAATTAGATTGTAGACCCCTTGGTGAACTTTAAGATGTATGAAGTCTCATAGTACTCTTGCAGCAGAGCAATAGAGACTCTATTTCACTTGGGTTGATTTAATTTAGATCGGAGGGAGACCTAAGTCAAGGTAACCCTCCTTTCAAAAACTTTAGTATTGTTCCTAAATGGATCATAAGACAAATAATCAATTAGAGCACAGGGAGCCATCTTATTATCTTCCCCTAAAGAAAAAGTATGGCAAACTAATTGATCTTTACATCAATTGATGAAAGAGCCCAATGCAGAATTGTTTGAACTCTCAGTTGTGTACCATCCTCACATGGTAGAGGCTAGAATTTTGTTCTGTTATCTAAAAAATAAAGCAACACATCTAAACACTGCAAAGGAGCCCACCCAAGCATGTCTGCTAACCCACTGCGAAGCAAGCTGCTGCCATGCTCCTCTAGGCATGCACACGGTGCCGACAATAGGGGAAGACAGTCACTTGTTCCTTTGTCTCGTCTCTATTTTGCTGCTCCATATGACAAACTAGAGTCTCACCGCCGCATCGTGCACGCCCCCCTCCCCCGTCTAGGCCATTTCGGGTTATTAGCAAAAATCCTTTGGAAAGATGTGTAGCCTAGTGTCTTCTAGGGGCTCTTGCCCCTTCTTGTACATATATTTATGTTAATGAAAGACGGAGCTCCTGCCGTTTATGTTTAAGAAAAGCAGTGTCCACTTGGAGCAACCTGCAATTTGGCATTGCATAAATATCAATGGATTTTTGGATCTCAGTTGACATGGAAATGAAAGAGTGGAGTAACAACTAGCAAACCCATGTATACGTGCTGGTGAGTCTCCATGGTACATAAAAAATTATCATTTGGGTTTATGCCATCAATTTATCAGGCTGCTTTATCTAATCTTTTGTGTTTATGCCTTCAATTTCTCAGAATCTCAGGTGGCCTGCTCCAGATGGTATTCTGTTCTGCAAAACTACCAACAACAGCAGATTGCTCCTTGTTGCCTAAAGATTTGCCAACTCGGCTGTAGTATTTTCCACTACTGAAATCAACCAATACCTTTACAGAATTTGCACTCTGCTTGTTGATCACAATCTGCCCGTTCGTGCTTGTTGAGCTGTTGGCAACGACGCTTATTGGCATTGATTGTATGAACGGTCTCATACTAAATCCTTCCACCAAGTAGACAGCACCAAGAACTTCTCCCAGAAATATATCCTGCGATTAAGAGTGTCACCCCCCACACAAAAAAAGAAAACAATAAGTACTGCATCAACTATAAATATTTGTGTATATTTTGGCCTGTAGTAATTTTAGATTCCATATCCTTATCATTGGTTTGAATGCATAACATGACTTTTAGGGCTACTTGACCCTTCAATTGGAAACTAGAAGAGTTAGAATAAATCTAAGCAATCGTAAGCTATGCTATTTCCTCTGGACAAATGATAAAGTTCCACTGCTTCAAAATCTTGTTAAGTTAAAACTACCATGATGTGGTTACAATATCAGTGTTGCAGGTATTTGTTTTCTTGACAGCATGCCGTTATAGCAGACAAGTAGAATGAACTCTAGGCATTTACCATATGGTGATACAGCCGATGCTTCTGCTGAAGTTCATGTAGCAACAACAGCAAGCGGTGGACAAAACTTGATTCTGGAGTGTGATCAGTATGCTTCAAAGCGTGAAGGATAGATTTAAAGGAAGCAACTTTTCTTTGAGACCTCAGAGGAATCAGTGTGATGTCCAGAGAGGACTCCAGGACTGTTTTCGCAGCTAGTGGATCAAGAAACATATTAAACTCTGCATACCTATTTGATGGAACAGTAAACACATTTCCCTTGGAATCATTTTCACCTCTAATATGACCTCCAACAACATAAACCTTCTGCATATATAAGGAACATTTACATATCAATACTGATAGTGAAAATACTAAAATTAGCATAGATCAAAATACAGTTGGAACTGGCCTGAACCAAAAGTTTTCAAAGAGCTGACCTCTATTACAGAACTTGTGTTCCTGTCAGAGAGCATTATATTGGCCAAATTTGTAAGAGGTCCACTGGTAAGAATAGTGATCTTCTCACTTGGAGGAAGCTGCTCTTTGATAGACTGCCAAACTTCAAAAGCCAATGGCTGCCGAAGTTCTGGATGGTCAGTGTTTCTAGGAGCACCATATTTTACTGAATTTTCAGCAGTATACCTGACAAAGGAAAGCATAGAATTAAGTATCTAGGTCATTTGCACTATTTATATGCATTTCATCAGGAAGCTATAAAAAGATACCTTCTAGGACTTCTTGGCAATGACCGAGCTAACCCATATAGAGTGTCCGAGTCAATAAGTCCCCCACTACCTTGGGGAATAAAACTGGCATAGTTGCAGCCAAGAATTGGAGTTCCTATTGCATTGGTGTTACCACGACCGACAGGAATGTCATCACGGCCCATCATATGTAAAATATCGTAAATGATATCAATGCTTGCAATGTGGGCCCAACCATTGCCACTGACCAAAATCCCCTATAACATTATAATAAAATTGCATTCATAAAAAAGAAATGAAATCTTTATTGCAGTGGAGCAGAACACTGTTCCATTAATCATACCTTTAAATCTATTACTTCAATAGGCGCCTTCAAGAGATATATAAGTGAGATAAAATCTCCAGGACTCATGTCCATGTCAAAAATAACAGGTGGCCCAATTTTTTTGTTTTTGAAGTCTAGCTTGTAAAGAATCTCTCTGTAAAATGGAAACTGTGCCATAAGGTTCAGACTACCAGAGTTCTCACGAAGATTTAGTGCCTGCAGATCATAGTTTAGTCATAAGAGCAGGCCAATTCACATACATGATTAGTTAGTGGTGTATACTGAAAGCGAATATGGGTCGCAAAATAGTAGATCGATTAATGACTGCAGAGTACAGACACATATATAGGCAAGAGTAATCCTAGATTGGTTTATAGAAGTATGACCACTGTGGAATATTTGCCTATAAATGGATATAACCAACCTATACAGAGACTACATAGGATCTAGGCCCAGCACAAGGCAAAACCTAAATGCCCAAGGAGGGCTGCCTAATCATCCATGTAACACACCCACAGTCAGAAGCGTTGCCACCATGAACGTTTAGGCTAGATCAAAACTCCATGAAGGCTGAAGACAATAGCCCTCTAGTAAAAATATCGGCAAACTATGACGCAGTAGTAGGAACATGTAGATGTCACAAAGAGCAACACACTCTCAAATGAAGTGAAGATGAATCTCAATATGCTACAAGCGCTGATGCTAAACATGATTGGTCGATATGTAGATGGTGCTCATGTTGTCACAGTGGACCAATGTCGCACAATGAATAGGAGCACAAAGCTCGACGAGAAATTGGCACAGCCATATAGGCAACAACTTTAGCCAAGGTACAAAACTCAGCTTCTGCACTAGATTGCGAGATAGTGTTCTAGTTCTCAGATGACCATGAAACAAAATTGTCCCCAAACACCGCATAGCTCAAGGTGAACTTACGTGTCTCGGGGCACGCAGCCCAGTCGGCATCTGAGTGCACCATGAAGAACATTGGAGTTGATTCTTTCTACATGAGATAGTCGGTGCATGATCAGGTTGTGAGTTTTCATCATGTGCCTTCAGAGGTATAGTTAGCATATTTCTTCATGCGAACACATGGTGGATATATGCCATGTGTGAGTGGTGAGTGATTATCAAAGTGATCAAGCTTTGGTTAAGTGTGCGTGAGACTAACCATGGCGTGAGTTCTTTGTGCAACATGTCTCTTGGCTTTGTGATGTGCAGGTGTTGAGCATGAGACGGTCCACGACAATGGAGAACATCAAGCGAGGAGTCCGTGCGCAATGGACCGAGAGCGGTGAAGGGCGGACACGTAGGGTTGGACCAAGGGATCTAGGGCTGAAGGATGGACCATGGATGGCTAGCACTTAGACACACAACAACCAAGTGTACATGCGATGGTGATGGAGACGGTGTTGACCGAAGTCAAGACAATGATCGGACCAAGTTAAGGCGGGCGCACAAGCACTTGGTGATCGGTCATTTGGGGACAAGCAGGACATGCATCAACATCATGGAGAAGGCGTAAGAGAGATGTGACTCCAATTGGGTTTGGCATTTTGGGCCCCAAAACCACGGGTTATAGGTTTGAGCCTCAAAACCCAAGGGAGGACCTCAGGGCAGCACGTGATGTCATGGGAGAGCTTGCATCGAGGTAAAACTTCTGATTTAGTGTTTCTAAGTGTTATTCTTGCTTCCGCTTGATCATTTGGCTCCAATATTGTTATTTCATAGTCGATTTTGTCACCCTATGGTTTTTGGGACTTATTTTGCATTTTGAGAGGTGTGTTGGGTTGTATTTGTTAAGGCCCATCTACTATAAGATCGCATGGACCATGAGGCTCTCTATATATCCAAGGTTAGTAATACTATTCAAGACATAGGCCAAGTTCTTGTAAAAAAGTTTATTGGCTCTTTTTCACCCCTGTTGTCTCCTGCTCGGTCCTTCACTTCATGAAGGCATAGACGAGGGCAGACCACAACTATTGGAAAAGCAGAGTAAACTCATTGAACACCATGGGAGCATGGATGATTTGCAGACAAGGAAATGAGTGTGTATTTAGTGGTGCTACACCAAGTATCCAGGCTGTTCTTAGAAAAAATTTGAAGGGAACCTCAGGTGTATGGCTGATGCAAAAGATTTGCTACAGCTTTTGGCTGCTGCCTCCTAAAGGTCGTTTTAGTTGCTCTGGTAGAGTGTTTGTGAATTTTAGGCGAATGTGTTAGTGTGAGTTTGTGTGTTTGTAAATATTTTCTCTCCTTAATGAAAGCATGGCTATGAGTTTGAAAGGAGAGGGGGTGTTTAGACTTCAGAGTTATATGTGGGTACATATAGTTTCTCTCTACTTGGAGGGGCTTCCTAAACTTGTACGTTGTACATGTAGCCCTTTGTGGGTATGGAATACATCTTAATTGCATTCTCTAACACTTCTTTATGAGATTTAAGTCAACTAGTTACTCTGTGTTCCTTCTCTATGAAAGCCCTAGTTTGGTTTTGGATAATTGATGAAACCCTAGTACTAACCTCTATACTAAGTGTGTGTAGACTTAATAAGGTTGGTACATGCCAAGTGATGGAGCAAATGATGATCATGGTGATGATGGTGATGACCACAAGATGATCAAGTGCTCAACTTGGAAAAGAAGAAAGAGAAAAACAAAACCCTATGGAGATCAAGGCAAAGGTATTGCTTAGGGTTTTGGTTTTGGTGATCAAGACACCATAAAGGGTGTGATCGCATTTAGGATAGATAGCCGTACTATAAAGAGGGGAATTCTTTGGGCTAAGCGGTTATCAAGTGCCACTAGGTGTCATTGTTCATGTGCATGCATTTAGAACCTAGTGAGCTAACTTAACTCCTTCGAAGAAAATGATTGTGAAAATGCTAACACACGTGCACTTGTTGGTTTACACATTGTGGTGTTGGTACACTTTGAGAAGGGAGTTGAAGTTTGAAGGGTAGAGAGAGGATGGGTTCCTCTCTCCCTCCTGCCGAGCTTGCGAGGCGGGATTCGACGCTTTTTGAGAAAATGAAGTGCATATTTTCTATTGCGCCGGTGGGAAACTTTGGAGAAGTCGCGGAAGTGTTTCTCGCTAAGAAACACTCACCCGACGCTGGCCGTTGAGGCACCGGACGCAGAGGCTGGGCGTCCGGTGTGCTGTGGTGCTAGGGTTAAGCACCGGACGGTGAACACCGGACGCAGGGGAGCTCCTGTTCGTGCGTCTGGTGCTATCTGACTTTGGCCGGTGTGTGTTTGACTGGAAGCACCGGACGCTCAGGGAGCGTCCGGTGGTGTGCGTTCGGTGACCTGAGCGTTTTGTAGAGCTCTCTGAGTTTAAGTCCGGTGAGCACCGGACGGTCCGGTGCTTAGCGTCCGGTGACCCTGTGTTTCTGCAGACCTCTCTGAGTTTAGGACCGGTGTGCATCGGACGCGTCCGGTGGTAACTTGCTCAGCGTCCGGTGCTCTGCAGGTTACCGTTAGACTCGGACACGTGGCTGACTTTGGAGCACCGGACGCAGGTGTTGAGCGTCCGGTGCCCCTTTAAGAGCGTCCGGTGACCCCGTGTTCAGCCCAGTGAAAGAGCCAAATTTGCTTGAGGGGCTATAAATATGTGTTTGGCCGGCTTGGGGCTCACCCTCTTGGCATTCTAAATTACTTGACATCCTTGTGAGCCTAAGCATACACCTCCCACTCATCTCCTTCATAGATTAATCATCTTTGTGAGATTGGGAGTGATTTCTAGTGCTTTTGCTTGAGTGATTGCATCTAGTGGCACTTGGGGATCGATTTGGCTGCGGTTTTCTTGTTACTCTTGGTGGTTGCCGCCACCTAGACGACTTGGAGCAGCGGAGGAGTTTTGACACGAGTTGGTGATTGTTCGTGGCCATCTCCCGGTGTTTGTGAGGGGTCTTGTACCTTCCCCGGTGGAGAGCCGAAAGGTAACTCTAGTGGATTGCTCGTGTCATTGAGCTACCTCACTTGTGGGGAGGTTCTTGTGGTGTCCTAGTGAGGACGAGGTTCGTGCTATACCTCTTAGCCACCGAACCACCAAGTGTTGGTCGACACAACGGGGACGTAGCGTGCCGGCAAGCACGCGAACCTTGGGAGAAAATTGTGTGTCTCCATTGTGATTGTTCATTGGATTTCTCCCGGTGATTGGACTTCATATTATTGATTGGTTCATCCCCTCTACGCGGCGGTATAAAGATCAAACCATCTCTTACTTTCCCGCAAACTAGAGTAGCTTACTTACTTGTATAGAAACTTTAGATAGCTCTCTAGTGTAAGTAGTGACATAGCTCTTGTGTGCCTAGTGATCATATCAACTAGAATTGTTGGATAGGTGGCTTGCAAACACCCCATTAGAGCTAGAGCAAAAAGCTACGCTTTGTTATTTACTAACCACTTGCTCTAGTGAGTTTTGTAGAATTTCTAAATAGGCTATTCACCCCTCCCCCTCTAGCCATATTAGGACCTTTCACTCTACTGCCTCATACTCACTCAATGCCTGCTTTTAAAAAAAGGACAGCAAAAGCTTTGCCTTGATTTCTATTAGATGAAGAAAGGTAAAAAAACAAGTGCCCAATTGTCCCTAAAAACCATACAAGTGAGGAAAGTGCATCACTCATCTTACACAATTTTGATACAACAGCGGAACAACTACCACAACCCACACCACTACTTGCTCCAACTTGGTTGAAACGACCCAACTGAACAACTCAACTAACAACTAACAAGGCATGAAGAAACACGTGGACCTGTCAGGCGACACCAAACAACACAAATTGGGGCACCACCATGGCCAAACGGCGAGGAGCAACTGCAGAACTGGAAAACCTAATCATGCATCCAAGGAGGAAACTACACTAAAAGTGTCGACAAGGTAGCCTGCCAAGGGAAAGTTTTCACCTATAACATCTAGTGCAACAGGAGGGCAGGTAGAAAAGGATGCCTCCAAGAAGGGAATGGAGTCCGAAGACATCAGAGTCCAAGCTTTCGCCACGACCTCGAGCAACCTCCATACCATCGCCGTCAGAGACCCAAACCTCCTAGGGAGGCATGGTATGGTGATGGTTTAGCAGCAGCCCTACCCCACTACCGCCCCTAGGGACACCGTCCAGGAGAAGCATTGGGAGAAACCCATCAGAGAGTCCACCCCGCCAGAACCGGCAAGGCTGACCAACAGCAAGCAGGTCTGTCTAGCTCCACCACGGAAGCTAAGCCAAGGAAGGGGGAAGGCCGCCGATGTCAAAAAGGAGCCTGAGTCACCCAGTCCACCAATGTCCCATCCCCTGCCGAGCCATCCCTGCATCAACCACACCCCGTAGGGCCTCCGGTAGCCTCCACATCATGCACGTAGCCCCAGCCACCTCCAGCGCTGTTCCTGGCGCCCTAGGCTAGAGCCACCACCGTCGCCATGGGCTCGAACAATGGCTACCCAGACATGGCCTGAGAGGGCCCACCACCATATGCCCTGCCAGATCTAGCCACAAGACCGTCGGATATAGTGAAGGAGCACCTAAGTCACCCTCATGGCCGTTAGACTCAGTCCAGCGAGTCGCCCGGGCACCAAAAGCTCCAGCCATTCCTAGCGTGGCCACCGCTGTCGCCACAACATCAACCACTAGATCCACTGTCGAGGTCTCTAGATCAGGCCATGGGGAATGAGATTCGACGGAGGACGTCGAGACGAGCTGCCGGTGGCTGTCGACTCGCCATGGCCGCCTCCTGACTCGTAGGGAAGAAGATAGCCCCACTACCTCCATCCTCATGGCTGCCTTGGGCTCTAGCAGCCCGCTCTAGCAGTAGCAAGGCCATGGGGCTAGCGAGGTGGGTGCCCGGCGACAGCCGCTGCGGCGCCTCGCGAGTCACCCTACCACGGAGCAACATGGGGGCTCGGAAGGAAAAGTTCAAGCTGCTTCTTTTTCTTATCCCTCACTCATTGCATGTGTGATGTGCATGATTCTGTTCCTGTGCTTTTATGTGCTTTCACGATCTTGATACTTTTTTCAATGAAGGGAGGAATGATGAAATGAGGGTTGTTGCTTGAAAAAATTTATCTAATACATTCTCCATATCCATTGCAAAGAGCATATGCATGTGTAGTGCAGTGCTCTGGTCTTTCAATTGGAAGCTAGTTGGGCAGGGTTCGAACCTTGGCTTTACCAAAAACAAAGTCCTCCCTGCGAGATATATGTGGCTTGCAGGTAGAGATGGTAATGAGTTGGGCAAGTTGCGCGTAGAGTAAATACCCCTTCACAATGAATTGTCTAACACCCACACCCATTGTCATCCTACTAGCTACTAGACCCATGGGTACCCACACTGCGTACAAGATTGTCATCCCTACTATCACTAGACACGTCTTGTGCAGATGACCCTTGTGTGCTAATACTTCTTCCATCTTAAATTATATATAAGACGTCTAACTTTTTTTGACACAAAGTTTGAGCATTCATCTTATATTTAAAATTTTATGTAAATTATCACTTTTTTCATCGTGCTTTGGTTTATTAATAAAAGTTCTTCAAGAATGACTTAAATTTGACTATGTTTGCATAAATTTTTTGAATAAGACGAGTGGTTAAACTTGGAGTCAAAAAAGTCAAAAGGTACATCGAAGGAATCCTCTCTATGAGGCCAAAATTTTTTAGCCAAAGGAAAGAAAGTTCAGCTCTATGTTGTAAAGATACAGGCTTAGGGTAAAAGATGATATTCAACCAAGTGCTAATTAAAGTAAAATAGGACAAAGTAACTCCAAAATGAACTTTGTCGGAGATTTATAAATGACAATATACCTGTAAAAACAACTAAGGCATCTAACTAGCATGTTTTGATGCATACATAAACAACTTATTTGATCATTACACCTTGACATACTAGAGAATGAGTTTGATCAGACAGAATATGGATAATGCAAAAAAAAAAGAGTTGCGAGTCTTCTGACATGAGTTAAGAGAGAAGAGCTTACCTCTAGAAAGCTTTTGAAAAATTCCCTGTCAAAAGGGCTATACTTATCCAAATTTGGTTTAGCCCTCGTAGCAACACGAATGTGGACTGCTTCTGGACCAGAGACTTCCTTAGTGTATCCATCCTAAGAAAAAAAATAATTAGTAAAAAGCTTGAGTTCCCTAAATAGTAAAATTTGTTCATTTTCATATTCATTTGAAAATTGGAAGAGCAACTAACTTTTTTTTTGTCAAACACGCAATAGAGTTGTGTATCATATATTAAGAAGAAATAACAACACAGTGGATATGGACTTGCGTACCAAATAACAACATATGCATAGTGTTTTGTTCACTAGGTTTTATATGTTTATTCAAACAAAAACTGAGTTTTCATCGAAGAATTGCGCATTACAAGTTATCATTGGCCGAGCGTACAGAGGTAGAAAGGTTTGGGGAGAACCACCACACACCCATTGTGTGTGTGTGGGGTGGGGGGGGGCTACAATAATCCTAATATAGACATCATAACATGATAGTTAAGGTATGCATAGAGGAAATGCAATGAAAATTCTTCAGATTTCTCCATATCAGCAACAACTTTTGTTTCATAAAAATAAGATATGTCCCTAAAGAAATTTGGTCATACTGTACTATACCTCACATCTTCCTTTATTACTTCCCTTGACGCTGCAGAAGTTATCGGTAATTCCAGTTTGAACATGACCGCTATGAACTCCATCTCTTTTAAGACCAAACTTGGGGGCTCCACGACCTTTGAATAATGGATTTGAGCCATCATGCACACCATATGGTTTATTAGAAGTTATAACTGTAACGTTCATATATTCAAGCTGAGCAAAATCATTTCCAAATTTGCCACTCTTATCATTGCGCATGCTGGAGATGGCAACACCAGAAGTAAAAGAGTCCCACATAAAATAGCTCTGGACAAGAAAAATAATAATAAGGCACAGTGGGGGAAAAACTGTGTGCCAAATGAACTGGAGTAAATTACTTAAACTTACTGTATAGAATTGATCATTGAACCAAGTGTCTCGAGCCATCTTTAAAGCTTTAAAACAGTATTGTGCCTCATAAGTACTCTGATGGCGTTGGAATTCATAGAAGAATTCTTCGTTGATTGGAATAGTATTGGTTGCATCAAGAGGAACAAGTGTGATTGAAATTCCAGAATGAAAAACCTGATGTGTTTAATATGTTAGCTAATTTAATAAGTTACTTCTGCGCCATTGATTAAGTCAGTACACAATCTGCCACCAAAAAACTTAGGCTCCCTTATGAGCCATCATTTGACAAAATTGGGTACCCTTTGTGCCATAACTGTAAATTTAGCCATCGGCTGAAGCATGAAAAGATTGTTTGGCTCTCATCATACTGAGCGAGAAACAACATTCTAATGTCATAGCAGGGCCATATCCAGGGAATTGATTGCGTAAAAATGTCCTTTATGTCTGCGCAACATCTAATCTAAGAGTGGTGTCATAACGCACACTACTGGAAACAGCAACGCTGCCGAGGGTTTTTTGTTTTGCCGAGGGCCGGATTTCGGGCACTCGGCAAAGGACATCTTTGCCGAGGGCCAACCCTCGGCAAAGAGTGACCATCGGCAAAGGCTTCTTTGCCGAGGGCCGGGCCCTCGACTAAGGCCTATCTTTGCCGAGGGCCGGGCCCTCAGCAAAGAAGGGGCGCTCGGCGGTGTGGGCCCAGAGTAACGGCGGCTCTGGGCGTTAGGCTTTGCCGAGTGCCCGTAGTTAAGCCCTTGGCAAAGCTCTGCCGGAGGTCAGACTTTGCCGAGGGCCCGCCAGCCTGCCCTCGGCAACTCCCCTCTTTGCCGAGGGTCTGGAGTGGGCCCTCGGCAAAAAAAATTTTTTTGGATCCATGTTTTTTTTCTTTCTGTGGCACACCTACACTATTTTGAAGTACATGCTAAAGTTTGGTTCATTTTGAAATAACTTTGGTATATTTTTTGGATTTTTTGAATTTGTTGAATTTTTCGACAAATTTTAAATTCAAACTACAGGTGCATTAAATAATAGTATTTAATTATTTCAATCTTGACATTCATGATTGTTAGTGCATTTCCAGGCCGTATGCAGAAAGCCACATGAAATATCGAAGGTTTACCCCCCGAAACATGTGGACCAAGTTGCGTGAAATAGTTTTTTTGAATATATAAAATGAAAACAAACTCAGAAAATCACGAAACTTGGCGACATAACATGTTATCACATGTGGATGCTATGATAAAAATTTCAAAAAATTCTGAGTCTGTGGTAACGTCTGGTGCATAAAACCCAAACATCTCACATGTGATCACTTCTTCTTTGTAACTGTAGTGCAGAAATAATTACTGCAATCTCACATAAACATCTAACTGTTTGTGCAGCCTCAGTCGACTGCGGGATCCAATAACCCGCCTCGTACGTCACCGGATCCTGGAGCCTTCGACACACCACCCTCGACGCAGAGGCAGGACGGTTGGGGACGATGGTGAGTTCTCGCAGCCCTACGGTGCGTACGTGTCGGCGGTTTGGAACTTTGGTTCGATTTGGTGAACTTGTGGACTACTGGATGTTCGTGATATATATATGTGATGTTCGTGTACATACATGATGTTCGTGATATATATGTGATGTTCGTGAGATGTATGTGCTCGTTGTGGACTCTATGTGTGTGATGGTATATATATGTATCTGTCTATTATCTGGATGCAAATAAACAAACAAAAAAAAATTTAAAATTTCTCTGGTCTTTGCCGAGGGCTTTGACCATAGCCCTTGATACTTTGCCGAGGGCCTGCATGGTAGCCCTCGGCAAAGAAATTACCCAAATAAAAATTTAAAAATTCTTTGCCGAGGGCCTGCATGGGAACCCTCGGCAAAGAAATTACCCAAATAAAAATTTAAAAAATTCTTTGCCGAGGGTTCGACGTTGGGCCCTCGGCAAAGACGCCGTCAGTTGCAGCCCGTGGCCTAACGGCAACTTTTGTTTGCCGAAGGCCGGCGTCAGCCTTCGGCAAAATTTTTGCCGAGTGCCCGAGAAATGGCCCTCGGTAAAGATCCTTTTGCCGACGGGAAATTTTCCGAGGGCTCTTTGCCGAGGGCAGCCCTCGGCAAAGCCTTTGCCGAGGGTCTTATAGCCTTTGCCGAAGGCCTGAGGCTCTCGGCAAAGATCCTGTCTGCAGTAGTGGCAGTGGCATTGAGGGGATGGATTTTTAAAAACTAGTGGGACAGAAGGGAGTGCGAATTATTCGGCGGCAGAGTCACTTTATCTGATTAGCTGGTATGTTAACTAAGTGAAATAACAATTAACTAAACACAGTTATGTGAGAATTAAGAGGCACACTTAATTAACAAGTACGTGATTTATAATTCTATAAAAAAAAACTTGCTGTGGAGAATAGACAATCTAAAAAGGAAGAGACATGGGACACTATTTTGCCCTTTTATGTTTATTCAGGGGAAGTGCTACAGGTCAGATAGTGGATGAGGACATGATGTGCAAGTGCAAGTGGAATAAGAAAGTCCTTTTCCAAATTCAACGAAAAGGGTGCAATAACTTTTCTTTGAAGAAATGAGTACAAATAACTTGCTAATCTGAGATTTACATACCTGGTATGCAGAGAAAGGATCTCCAAATATGTTAAATTCTGCATTCGGGTTTGTAGTGTAACAAGTAAATAAGTTACCATGGTCACCACACTGCTGTGGTGTGCAGAATTTGGTAGCATTTTTTGGACAGCAACCTGTAGGGTTCTTTGATCTCACTCCACCACCCATAATGTATATGTGCTCCACGTTCTTTTTCAGGTGTGGATATGTCATGAGAAAAATGGCAAAGTTTGTATGTGATCCTGTGAGAATGACAGTTGTAGGACCAGCAGATATTGTTTCTATCATTACTTGTTGGGCTGTAGGTTGCTGAAGAGGAGTATATTTTCTGCGTCCCTGTTTTTAAGTATGGTACCTCAGAGCTGGTAATAAATACTAAATTAATCAAAGTAAACATGAATGTCTTCCACAAGAATACTAAAGTGACCGTTGAATATAGCTAGAGCTATGCTAAAATTTGTTTTTGTTTCACCTCAGACCTGGACTTCTGGTTAATGCAAACTGAAAATGTAAGTGTCCAGCTGTTCCTAACGGCAAATATATTTCCCCTAGCCATCTTATCTTCAAAGTTCATATCAATCAGAAGCCATCTGAAATATGACTAATTTCTAGAGACATGTAGGCATTGATAGTAATGGCTACGCTCCTGTAATTTTAGTCTTTACAACATGCCTTGTTTCAAATCTTAAAAGGATAATTAGAGATCCACCAAATAACCCCATGGAGTAGCCTAAGTCAACATACAAGCAGAACTCAGGGAAAACTGTCAAGGTAAATGACTCGTGTTGAGAGTTCTATCTAAAAATAGTCATGTTGTGAACTTATGCAATTTTAACTCCCATGTAGTTATTAAAAAAATACCTGCGGAAGGAAGCCCCTTCTCAATCCAAAGTTTGTGTCCTTGTCTAACCGCCCACCGCCTCCTTGTGGAATAGCTTGCCTGTACCGGCAGCCTCCTACTGTTGTCATGCCCTATGTGTTAGTTAACCTACGCATTAGGGTACTGAACAATAAACCAAGGGAAAAACATATATTCTCTTTCTTCAGCAATAGATGATCTTCTAGATAATAACAGAGTCAGATAGACTTGTCTAGAGTAATACTATTATGGTGGAAGCTAAGATAAAATTTTGTACCTGATCAATCAGTGGTAAATAACCACTGACATTTGGATATATGGTGCCAGAGTCTGAGATACCACCATCACCACCAATACCAACCAGAATGTCATCACGGCCCATCATATAGAGTATATCATACAGATGATTCACAGCATGTCCGGCATTACTCCATGCATTGACACTGATGGAAACTGCCTGAATATGTTGTCAAGAAAAGTAACTGGTATGTACCATAGTTTTTTATGGAAATGTATCATGAGTTTTTAGATCTCTTCTATGCCACCAACAGTTGCAACAGATTTTTAGTTTATCTTGTAAGAAGAAAAAAAACAAAGCAGAGTCAGAGACACAAAACCCTGCCTAGGGTCTGATAATATCAACGCACACCTACAGGCTGCAGCCATGAACATTCAGCCCACGTTACCAATTCATAGGAACCTCCTTTACATACAACCTGAAGATATCAAAACACCACAAAAAGCATTGAAGCTCAAGACTACTGCAATTCATGACTAATACCCATACACTTGCATTGCCCTTGAATCAATCTCTCGGAATTATCATCCGAAGCTAAAGCTCCTTACTGAAAGTCCAAGTTTGGTTTTGGTAATTAATGACACCAAGTTGCTAATGCCTTGTGTTTAAGTGATTTGAGTTAGGCATAGCAACACATGTGATGAAGGTGCATGGTGGCATGGAAAGGTGGCCACATGATCACAAAGGGATGAAGCATGAAGTGAAGATCATGGTGATAGACGAGGAGCAAAGTTATCAAGGCAAAGGTATAAACATAGAGCTTTACCTTTGCCGGTCTAAGATGAGTAGAGAAGTGATTGACCGGGTTTAGGATAGATAGCCGACTATCAAGAGGGGAAATCACGGTCATCTCTCGAATCAAGTGCTACTAGGTCTACATCTTGAGTATATGCATTAGGATCTAGTAAAGTGCTAACTTAACTCCTTTGGGAAAATGTTTGTGAAAAGCTATCACACATGCACTTTGGTGGTGGACACTCGTTGGTGTTAGCACATTTACAAAGGAGGTGGAGTTCCTAGGGTTGAGAGGGGTTTGGGTTCCTCTCTCCCTCCTGCCGAGCTTGCGAGGCGGGATTCGACGCTTTTGAGAAAAATAAGTGTATATTTTCTTTGCGTCGATGGGAAATTTGGTGAAGTCGCAGGAGTGTTTTCTCACTGAGAAACACTCACCGGACGCTTTGCGCGGAGGCACCGGACGATGGCCTTTAGCGTCCGATGTGCTGTCGGGTGTCACAGAGTGCACCGGACGCACCAGAGAGAGTCCGGTGCTCAGCGTACGGTGTGCAGGCGTTTTGCAAACCTCTCTGGGTATGAGTCCGGTGAGCACTGGACGCACCGGAGAGAGTCCGGTGCTCAGCGTTCGGTGACCTTGAGGTTTTGCATACCTCCCAGAGTTTTAGTCCGGCGTGCACCGGACGCGTCCGGTGTGGACCTGCAGAGCGTCCGGTGCTTTGCAGGTAGCCGTTAGAGACTGACACGCGAGATCCAAGAAGGACACGTGGCCAACCCCTGAGCACCGGACGCTGGAGGTCGAGCGTCCGGTGATCACTTGGTAGCGTCCGGTGCCCCCGTTTTCAACCCAGTGAAAGTGGCCAACGGCTAGTTCCTTGAGGGGGCTTATAAATAGAGGGTGGCCGGCTTTGGGAGGTCAACTCTTGCACATTTGATTACTTGAGACATACTTTGAGCTAGAGAACACTCCCTCCACTCATCTCCTTGCTTGATTGCTCATCCTAGTGAGATTGAGTGAGATTCAAGTGCATTGCTTTGAGAGTTGCATTTAGTGGCACTTGATTCTTGAGTTTGCTGCGGATTTCTTGTTACTCTTGGGTGTTTCCCGAAGCCCTAGACGGCTTGGAGCAGCGGTGGTGTTGAGCTCGTGATTGGAGATTGTTTCGAGCCTCACCAAGTGATTTGTGAGGGGTTCTTGAGCCTTCCCCGTGGGAGATCGCAATTGGCTACTCTAGTGGATTGCTCGTGGCTTGGAGGATCCCTATCTTGTGAGTGGATGTGCGGCACCCGCTGAGGGTTTGGCTTTGGATTGCCAATTAGCTCGTGATCCATCAAGTGGGTGCATCGCCACAACGAGGACTAGCTTGCCGGGAAGCAAGTGAACCTCGGTAAAAATCTTGTGTCATCTCTTGCCGAGGATTCTCTTGTGATTGTGAGTGATTGGTTGGATATATTTCTACTCTACAACGTTGGTATAACAATCACTCTCCACTCTTTTACTTACTTGTATACCTTGCTATTGTTTAGCTTGTTTAGTTTAGCCCTTATGTTTAGGAGTGTAACTAGCCTTCTCTTGTTGTTGTGCTTTAGTGTTTAGCCTTGTACTCGTTTGTATAGGTGGCTTGTATAGCTTAGTTGAGCTAGTGCTAGAATTGCTTCGTCATTTGTTTTACTAACTCACTTGCTTAGTGAAGTTTGTAAAAATTTTAAATAGGCTATTCACCCCCCTCTAGCCATTTGAACCTTTCACTTAGCAATCTGTATCAGACATGCGCGGAATCCGGAAGTAGGTACCTAGTTTGTCCAATATCCTATCATGAGAGTATCCCATTATGACTACTGATCGCCAAACTTTGATTTCAGCTGAGGTCCTTGGGGGTGGGAGGTGGACGGTTAAGAAAAGATAGAAACTTTACCATTCTGCCACTTCAATCGATCCGCCTCTGCCACAGCCCACTCTGCTCATTGGCGGTTGGCCACGTCCATCCGCGGCCGCCACTGGCTTCCTGGACAAAATGCAGGGCACGATAGCGATCCCACTTGGATTTGCCTGCTGCCGAGTGCCGAGGCCGAGCAGGCATTTTGCAAGAGAGAAAGAAAGCAACATGTGCTGTAGAAACTATCATTCTCAATTCATAGTTTCTATAAAAAAGGCATGGATCAACTGTGACAAGCAACCATATAGCCTGATTGCTTTCTGCAGATCAGATCAAACACCTCGCAGCAAAAAAACAACACATATAGCCTGATTGCTTTCTGCAGATCAGATCAAACATCTCGCAGAAAAAAAACAACACAGGAAACTAGTATTTGCTCAAGTCTTCTTCACGTAGCAATGCTTGTCCACGAATGTGCACTAGAAAGAAGCAAATCAATGTTGTCCTTTCTGCAGCAGGCATGCATGCATACAACTGATCAAAACCGATCCTACTACGCTAGTTCTGCTAGTTTATCAGATGCAGTTGGACGAGAAGGTGAGCATAGCCTACTGTAGTCGCACATATTACAACCATACAGGGCAAGCCGAAGTCTATTAAGCAAGAACGACGCAAACATGGTCAGTTCACCATCGGTAACTCGGCGAGCGGCCATCCTAGTTCGAGCCTCGAGGACACCCTTCACCATTACCTCGTCCAGCACTCCAGCGCCTTCTGCCAGATCTCTCCATGGCCAGGCGAGACCCAACCACGACGACAGCCACCACCTCAACGCGCGACGAACGCTGGGGCTTGGTGCTGTGGTGCTCGCCTCTGTGGACGGCGACGCAACTCTCGCGCACAAGAGATGGAGGCGGCGCTCACCAACAGCCGCAGGAAGATACGGGGGAGGAGGCGCCAAAGCACGAGCAGCCGAGGAATCACGGGAGCTCGCATGGGGTGGCAACAAGGGTGCGCGCTTGCACTTCGGTGCGGCAGCGGTGGAGGCGTGGAGCACTCAATCTGGAAGAATAGAAACGACTCGAGTCTCCCCAATGTCGAACGATTAGTTTCTTCCTGTCTTGATTCGCGAGTAGACTCGGTTTCGTGGGGAGAAACAGTGTCTTCGTTTTCTAATCTCTCTCATTAATTCTATTATCATGTCAACAAATTACTCTATTGGGAGTGCCCTCAGGGCGATCTCTCTGGAGCGAGACTTTTAAGTTCTCTAGTTAGACCAGGCATATGGTTGTCTTGAGCGTTCATGGGAAAAATGATTTATCTAAAAAAACTAATAAAATGCTATGGTTTTCCTCTAAAGACAATCCAGCTATAATGCTAGCTAGATCTAATCCTGCAGCTCCTAATTTCAATAAAAATAATCGCACAATTCATATGTACAGTTTTTTCATTGAAGAATCCAACATTTATCTATTGATTATCATGTTGCAAGATTTATTTAGAGAATCATTGAAGTAGCTTTTGGTTTGTTAGCTTTAGTCCCACATTGATATTGACAGTGGGGAAGCGTAACAAATAAAGTGGGGACAAGTTAGTCTTTTGGGTTGAGTTAGACCCAATGCCTTAGCATGTTGTGGACTCCGGTGGATCTGAGCCCTGAGAGGGTGTCGGCTCTTGTGTATAGCGAGCTAAGCCGGATCCGCTGCACACTCTAGCTTGGTTTACATTCATAACATCTGAGAGAAGATTAGTCTTCGGAGTTGATTAGGCCTTGATTGATTAGACCCAAGGCTTTATTATTATAGCCAGAGACAAACTGTAATGATTAATGAAGTTTGGTTGTGTATATCATCATACTTCCTTTTTTCTCAAATAATATACAACTTTTCAGTGCAGAAAAATCAAATTATAGGTATGGTATTAGATTTTTTCACCTGAGCATTGTTTGGGTTTTATTATTAATATTACTAGTTAGTTATTTCCTTCTATTAGTAGAATATACAGTTAGTCTATGTTGTAATTATTATTATTATTATTATTATTATTATTATTATTATTATTATTATTATTATTATTATTACTACTACTACTACTACTACTACTACTACTACTACTACTACTACTACTACTACTACTACTACTACTACTACTACTACTACTACTACTACTACTACTACTACTACTACTACTACTACTACTACTACTACTACTACTACTACTACTACTACTATTACTACTATTATTACTATTACTATTATTACTATTACTATTATTATTATTATGTTATTGTTGTTGTTGTTGTTGTTTATTGTTGTTATTATTATTGTTGTTGTTGTTATTATTGTTGTTGTTATTATTATTACTATTACTATTATTATTACTACTACTATTATTATTACTACTATTATTATTACTACTATTATTATTACTACTTCTATTATTACTACTACTACTATTATTATTACTACTACTATTAGTATTATTACTATTAGTATTATTACTATTAGTATTATTACTATTAGTATTATTACTATTAGTATTATTACTATTATTATTACTATTATTACTATTATTATTATTATTATTATTATTATTATTATTATTATTAATTACCATGTCAATAATGTTGATTATGGACAATTAGTCTATTTTGCTTTTCACCTTCAGCAAGCTATCACTTGAGCATTATTACATCATATATAATCACATTAGGTTAGTCACTTGCCAAACACATGGTTGTCTTGGCACCAAGGATGACTTTTGATTGGTGGACAAGAATGGAGCAAAGAATATTAGTGAAGACTAACGAATTTGTGCGTGAACACACTTCACGTAGCCATGTTCTTTAGCACTACTTCAGCAATGCTTTTCAGCGAACGAACAATGTTTTTCTCTCACAACAAATCAGCATAAGCAGCAACATAAACTAGGGGAGATGCCCTTTTAGAAGATTACCTAAATACTCCCTCCGTCCTTAAAAGGTGCAATTTCTAGAGTTGTCTTAAGTCAATTTTTTAAAACTTTGACCAAATTTATAGAAAAAAACACTAAGATTTATAGTACCAAATTAATACCATTAGATTTATCATTGAATATATTTTCATAAGATACTTATTTTATGTTATACATATTGATGCTCTTTTCTATAAAGTTGGTCAAAGTTAAACAAGTTTGACTAACACGGATTCTAGGAATTGAAGCTTTCAGGGACGGAGGGAGTATACTTTTAGAAAAGTTGCACTACTAATAAAAGAGGATTATTTATATAAACTTTTAGAAATAAGTATTCTGTTGGAGATGCTCTTAGCTAGCTCAGAATCTTCACTTAACAAGATGGGTCAAGCTTCGCTAGGGGATCAAACAACCCTTTAAATCATATGAAATTTGTCATTTAGCAAAGTGACATTGATTGAACATATGAAAACCACTATTCTACATGAATGAAAAGAGAGAGATAATACTACCTTCGTTCAATATATTATGTTTAGAACAAGGTAATTAGTCTTTTAAAATAATCATTTTATCATAAACATTATATATTTGCAAATAAAAGGAGTACAGGTTTGTGACCAAGATGTCAATATACGAAATAATCATTCACATGCATGGTAGATATTTTTATAGAAAAAGTTAGTGCATATACACACTTCCATCTGACAGGCTACAGGAAACGCTCTTTAACTTGTTCTTTTTTTTTCAGGGCACTTTTTAAAAATGATACGTTGCATCTTTCATGTAACACTGTGCATATATATGATCAGAGGCTCAGAGCTATCCTCAAAGCCAAAGGGAAGATGCCCAGTCACTGTCTTATCCACGGCTTTAATTTTGTGTGCTTTGACTGTGCTTGACAAATGACAATGCATGCTATCAACTAAGAACAAAGTTCTATCTACTTTTATGTTGTTATTATAAGAACAAGTTGTGTCTACTATTGTAGTTTAATTTTATTTCCTGCAGATTCTGCTTTTTGCCATCACCGATCCATCATACACGGACGATGCTATTTGTTTCTTGAATGTATATATTTTTATTTATTGAGCTAAAAATACGAGTGATTCATTTTTTCCTCAAAACAAAAATGCTTTGAATGCAGAAGTGCCTTTCTAATATGGCACGGAAAATAATCTTGACCAGAGAGAATGAAGTAGTAGGATCCCGGTATGTGTGTAAATAAAGTGCGCTCCTTTTTTATTTTTGTAAAGTTGGCACAGAGGCCCAATCAACCAGCTCACAGCAAAACGAGAATCACGTTGACTTCTCGTTAAGCAGAGGGTACACTGTACAGGGCAGTGCTCAAGCTAGCTAGTCAACAGTAAACACCCAACACGGCAGGCATTGTAGCTCTGCTGTGTGGCGGCTACAGGCTGCAGCCATGACTACCGATCGGAGCCGTAGGGTGCTAAACGAACAGAACTGTTACACTTAATTAAGACTAAAATTCTTCAACTTTTAGTTTCAAGTTTCAACAGAAAGTAGGGTCTGATATGATTCCTGCTCAAAGCAAATAGAGCTATGGCTAGTGCATTAGAACAATCCAAGCAGCGCCAACATGTAAGGAGCTGATGAACCAGAACGTACCTTGAGGTCGAACTCGGACCGGTTCTGCTTGAGGATGTAGAGCAGCGCCAACAAGTCGTCGGTGTCCATGTCCGTGTCCAGCAGAATCCGATGTGGTCCCGCCTCCGCCTCTGCGCCACCGGCGACGACGACGACGAAAGCCACCAGGACCATCAGAACCGCCGCAGCCGTCGTCCTCCTTAGGGGCAACATCATCATCTACCTTCACTTCTCAAGAACTAGAAGTAGCATATCACCAGAGAGCTAGTTAGGGAAAAGCAGCCGTCCGCCGAAGAAGCACGGGGAGCTACCACAGGCTATTTAAATACACGCAAATGGCCACACCAGTGCACTGGCTTCTGCTCACACGATTGGGTTGGGGCATGTGTTGTCTATTGCGAGCGCTTGCCTCCTCAGTTTGTCACCCAATCTCAATGTATAATTTTATAGTACAGTTACCAATACTATAAACTAGTGAACCGAGATACATGAGTTTTATGAGGATAAAACTTCTCTCTCATCCGATGAAACTTCTTCATTTAATAACTCTGTCAAGTCAACAATTTTGCTTATGTGGTACCATATTTAATGTGCATGACACTTTCATGAAATATGCATTGACGCCTTGTTTAGTTCACCCTGAAAACCAAAAAGTTTTCAAGATTCTCCGTCACATCGAATTTTGTAACACATGCATGAAACATTAAATATAGACGAAAACAAAAACTAATTACACAGTTTAGCTGTAAATCACGAGACGAATCTTTTGATTCTATTTAGTCCATGATTGGATAATATTTGTCACAAACAAACGAAAGTGCTACAGTACCGAAAACTTTTCACTTTTCGGAACTAGACAAGGCCTGAGACTAGCCTAAGTGTTGCCCTTTATTCCCCCCACACTATCGAGAAAGGAAAGTTCATGTCGGCTTTGAGAAGTCCTGATAGTTCATTAGGAACCGATAGGAATTCCTATTAATCCTCATGGTTCGGTTATGTAAAACCTATAGGAACTTATGAAAACCGAGAGGAATGTTAAAATCACTTTTGACGGTTCGTGGTAATAGGAGTTCCCTTCCAAAGGCCTTCCCTCACCTCGGTCGAAAAAAATTAGGCCTCACACGTGTGTCAGTCGGAGGTGCGCCAAAAAAAAATGGTGTCTCATACATTTTTTTTTGGATCCCATGCCAATACAATATATCTCTCTACCCAGCCACCCAAACCCTAATCTAATTACAGCCTTGCTGCCCCACGTGCCGCCACAAATGCAGAACTCTTGGCGCCAATCAATAGGTCTCTATGTGAATTTTAAATCCTTCCTGGTGCCAATCAATGTAGACGAGATTAAAGCTAAACACTTGGCACATATTTTTGGATGCAAAATTGGAGTCTTTCACCTATTTAGATCTGTCCCTTGGCACCACCAAACCTAGTATTCAAGACTTCACTCCTCCTCTATGCAGAATAGAGAGCAGGCTTGGAGGGATCAGCAATCTTCTCTCCTATCATGGAAGGTTAATTTTGGTTGATTCTATTTTTTTAACTCTCCCTACCCCTTTTACATGTGTCGTTTCCATCTAACCCCACATATTATCAAATAGATTGATAACTACAGAAACCATTGCCTTTGGAGTGGTGGTGACATCAACAACAAAGGAACTTGCCTAGCAACTTAGGAAACAACATGCAAACCAAAAGATGAAGGATGACTAGGGATTATCAATATGAAAAGTCAAAATTCAGTCCTCCTCATCAAGTTTCTAGACAAATCCTACAATCATGTTGCTCTAACATGGTCAAAGTTGTATAAGAACACCCACATGAAAAATCTCTAGTGGGATCCTTTTGGTGGAAGGATGTGCTCAAATTAGCTGAGAAGTTTAGACTATTGACTCCATGCATCCCTAACAAAGGCAAATTAGCTATGGTTTGCTAAGATATCTTGTTAAGCTCCCCTCTTTAAAGCATATCCATAGCTCTTCTCGTTTCCATGCAAGCCAAAATGTTTTGTGAAGCACGTCTACGATACTCATGTGAGAGGTTGTTTAGCTTTCCCCCACCTCTCAAGCTTCAAATCAGCTAGCAGAACTCCAAGCCATAATACAAGAAAGAAACTAGGAGACAGGCATAGAAGACAAATGGAGCTACATTTGGAATTTAGACTCCTACTCCACAAAAAAGGCCTATTCCTAGTTCCAAGGGTCATTTAGAAGTCTCACCTATAATCTCCTGGCTCTAGTCCTCACGCAATCTTGATAAGCACAAATTTTCTTTTGGTCATTGCTCAGAGATCGACTCAGCACAAGGAAGAAGTTGAGGAGGAAGAACAAATACTTGGAAGACTATAACTATATGTTATGTAATAGACAATGTGAAGAGATCAACTTTCATCTCTTCTTCAAATGTTCTTTTAGCATTGCTTGTTTGAACTCTTCATCCATTCACTAGAACCTGAACCTTGTGGTAGAGGCTAGAAAACTTTTGGCAGCACAATTTTAAGAGAACTAGTAATTACAACTTGATAGATCATATGGAAAATGAGAAATGGAGTTATATTTAATAATAGAGTCTGCAACCTTAGAAATTGGAAGAACAGATTCAAAGAGGAGCTTGGATTTGTTTGTATCAAAGCCAAGTAGAATCTAAAAGTGACCCTAGACTTGTGGCGAGAGAATTTCTCTTAGAGCCTTTTCTTTTCCCCTTTTGAGATTTGAAAGCTTTGTAACTTGTAAATATTTTCCCTCATGAACTTAAAAAAAATATAGGTAGGGACCTCCGCTGCTGACGGTTCAGAAAAACAAAAAAACTCACTATGAGATGTGCTCGATAATAAGGGGTTCAAAAATCTTGAGGTAGAGGGTAAAAAAGTAAAGACAGATTTTTTTGGGTGATTAGATAGATGGGTCTCAGATTCTCTCATATAAATAGAGAGGTAGTCTTATTCCCATAGAAAACTTATTTATCACGTAATTTACAAGTTTCTCATGAGATTGGATTGATTTCCAAAGGAAAAACACAAATTGGAGCTTGGACTACCAAAACCGGCTTAGCCACTAAGGATGGCAACGAGTCAGATTTGGATCGGGTGGAGTCTCCGTGCACCCAAAACCGAAACCCGAAGTCGAAACCAAAACCGATTCGGGTGGAAATTCAGCATCAAAACCAAACCCACGGATACCCGAAACCCGAACGGATACCCGAAACCCGAATGGTTATCCGAAACCCGCGGATATATAGACACATATTCACATGTATAAACAAGATGCAACAAATAATAAATATTTTCATGAGTTAACTTTGAATAAATTTAATAATCTAAGTAAATAAATTATTATTATTATTATATTATAAAATATAAATTTTAATTCTAAATAATTTATTTTGGATATCCACGGGTGGAAAACCAAACCCGATCAGTTTCGGGGCCCCGAACCCGAAAACCGTGGACGAAAAATTACCACCAAAACCAAAACCGCTGGACGCGAAACCAACCGACCCGCTGCTATCCTTATCAGCCAGTTTCCAAACCAGCCTTTGTTTCTACAAAAAAGACAGTGGAGTCTGCCGAAATTGGCCCACAACGATTTTGGAAACAGACCTATGCCTTTTTTAACTCAGTGTTTACAATGCTTGCCTAAATCGGCTTGGGTCGTTTTTCCTTTCTGAAAATTGCCAATTTGATCTTTTTATTTCCATGTGATTTTCCTGTCCACCTTCAACCTTTCAATTCATATCTTGGTTGTCAACGGAAAGTGTAATAAACTGTGCATATATATTTTCAGTTCCAAACTTTCAATGTATGCTCCATCCGAACTTTTGAGTTCCGTGGCTGTTGGAAAACGCAATATTAGGGCTGTCGTATTTATTCAGACTTAGTCAAGTGTATTATTAGTGTTGTCACATTGGTGCTTAATTAATTTGAGACGATTTAAACAGACACGTATTTCTAATATTTATAGAGAAATGCTCGATTAGTGTTTATATATAACCCATTTTTTAGGGCATATTTGGTACAGAAGTTATTTTCTAAAAAAATAATTTTACTAGTCAATGTTTTCCTAAACGCTAAACGGTAAACAGTCGGTCACCTGCCGTTTAGCCATTATTCGGGCTAAACAGTCCATTAAACGGACTAAACGATCAATTAAACGGACTAAACAGATGATTAAACGGAAACGGTGTATCATTATGTAGCGTTTACACGGTGTTTAAACGGTCTAAACGGCCGTTTAGGTGAACAATGTTACTAGTGAAGCTGTGTCAAATAAGACATTGGTCTATATTTAATATTTTAGTTATTTGTGACAAATGGCAACCAGCCCAGTTGACCCTTCAGCCAAGCTCAAGCTAAGCGCTAGTAGGCCGGTCCAGCTAAGCGCTAGTAGGCTGGTATACCCTGCCACAGCAACGACACAGCGGTGGGCTTGTGGGCTAATGCATGCTAGAAAGCCCAATTCCCTCCTAGTCTCCTACTAGGCTACCACTTTCAAAAAAAAAAACAAACAAAAAAAACAAGGCTACTGCTTTCACGAAGAAGATTATAAGACCATACTCGACCGCTCAACACGCCGATGCCTCACGGACACTAGAGATGTCAAATGTGCCCGATCTCCGATTTTATGTGAGGAAACAATGATTGAGCCAATTTAGCTGCCATCTAATGAGTTATTCGGCTTGATGGTTCTTTTTTAACTGATAAACCGACTGATGTTTATTTATTATTGGAAAAAATATTGTACCATGATCATTGATAAGCCGTGCTGATAAAGATGAACCAAAATGAAAGCGCAAGTGTGATAGCAATGGAAAAACTAGAGGTACATGTTGCAAACTTGATATAAAATAATGAAACAATCACAGTGCCCCACTGATTGAGTTACTAAGTGTCCCCGTAACTAATAAGTGGCTAATTACTTAAGTGTTGAAGAAAACGGGCATGATATCTCATTAACAGAACAAATCAGAAAATCACATCTTACTGTAAAATAGGTGTTGACTATCACAGTCAAGAACACGTTCATGTGGCACACGCGTACACAGCGGCGAAGCTAAAGCAAATTAGAGGGGATGCATTTAGCTTGTGGGTACATAGATATTTTCTATGAGAGATCCATATATGATGAAATTTTAGACGTAATCACTGTTTTTATAATTTTTAGAAGGTGCATTACACCCTCTAAATATAATGTAGCTTTGCCCCTGCGCGTACAGCTACTAGTATATAAAACAAATTGATCAATGAGAAAAATACAACTCAATCGTTTCAGTTCTTGATTTACACTTCGAGCACGGACCTTGTTTATTTTAGCCGTTGGTTGTTAGAGTGGGGGTTTCACCAGGATGTCATGCACATTTATTAGAGCGCCATATCAGCAAAACTGCACTTTTTGCATGAAACAAAGAGGAGAGATAAGGAAGTAGTTTCACCATGGTGAAACTCTGCTGGCGTTGTTTCGCACGCGGTGAAACAGGATGAAATCCCCACTGAGGACTAAATTGTTTCACCATCTTGCATGTGATCCAATCATTTTGCAGTAATTAAATGCTTTGCCCAGCCTAGGAAACATCAAGGTGAAACTCATGCATTGTGGAGGTTATTTCATTGTTCGTTTCATTGATGCTCTGTCAGCAGATTTGTTTTGGAAACAGTGCATTGAAACGGACCATTGAGACCGGCCTTAGGACACTCACAATGTAGACTCTATCATAGAGTCTAAAATTATTTATTACCTCGAACAATGTGGACTTGGAGTCTAAATAAGACTTGGAGTCTTATTTTTTCTACCTCTTTCTTTAATAAATATGCTGCCATATCAGCAAAATACCATAAATAATATGTAACTAAGTGTCTTGGACTATGTGATAGAGTCTTGCATTTTGAGTGTCCTTAGAGCAAGTATTATGGTGGGCTGTAAGCTGGCTAAATGCTGATGTGGAGGAGAGGAGGGAGGAGAGAGAGGAGAAGCAGGCTGTAAGCTTACAGCCAGCTTAGACACCAAAACCAAAAAACTTTGTGAGAGAGATAAGTAGGCTTGAATAGCTAACTATTGTATGGGTAGGCTGGGAGAAGGCTATAAGAAATCTTACCGCCAGCAAGTTGCCTGTAAACTTGCTCTTGGTTTGTGAGACGACGGCATGCGTGGACCGACAAGCGGCCGTGGCCAGCCGGCCGGCCGGGACGATGTCGAGATCATCGAGGAGGTGACCACGTACCCGATCAGACGAACGTGAGAGCGTGCGGCCGCGGATCCGCGGTTCTACCCTGCAGGCTGTATAGGTCCACCGTCCACTTGGTCCACGCGAAATGGCCATGGAAAAATCCAAGTGTCCCGGATCGAAATCATCCCACCACCGCGCTGGACCAAATGGAGCGTAGTGAGAATTCTGGCCCATTCACTCGATATCACCACAAGGAAACAAAATTAGCAAGGAGCGTTGTGTCTATGGCTCCAGATAGACATGTTTCGCTTCCTGACAGTGTGTATAATTCTACTACTATGAGTTAATAAAAGGTGACAGTTTCTCATAAAAAAACCAAAAATAGGCATTGCGATTCCAAAATATTTCCCAGTTCTTTTTATAAAGGTATTTGCCAGTTTATATATAGTAGGTGTGAGGAAACACGAAACAATGTACCCATATGTGTATTTGTAGTTATTACAAAATATGTCTGTATGTTAAAATGGGAGAAAATAAACGATCAAATTGTAACAGAAAACGAGAACATAAATTATGTGTGTGTATATCCTTTTATAAGTTTAGAAGTTATAAATATATCATAACTTCAATTTTATACTATGTATGCCGTGTTACAGTTATGTATTAAGTTCCATAACTTTTGTTGAGGATGTTTAGTTCAAGTTGACAAGAAGTTAGTTGTCGATATGTCAAGTACTGGTCGCCCACTGGTAATTATGGCAAGTGACCTCTCTCTAATTTCTATGTTGTGGGACTCATCAGGAGTTGCACGTTCTTAACCAAAACTATATCAATAACTTGACGATGAAAACTTTTAATTTTTAGCAAAAAATAAAGGTTCAAAAGCCTTTTTTATTTTTGTTTTTCGTATTTATTTATTGGAACATCATGAATAGAAAAGATATAAATGTTAAAAGTGAAAGTGAAATGAAAGAAACGGGCATGGCCAACGCACGAGAAAAAAAAAAGGAAAAACAACCAATAAGAAAAGGAAACTCAAACACCTCAAGGTATTAGTTTGCATTTGATTAGTTAGACCATCAGTTCAACTAAGTTCTTACAAGATAAGTTTTGTTCTTTAGTCAAAACTGCATTAGACGATGAAAACTTTTAGTTTTTAGGAAAAAAATAAAGGTTTAAAGGCCTTTCTTTATTCTTTGTTTTCTATATTTATTTATTGGAATGTGATGAATAGAAAAGATATAAACGTTAAAAGTGAAAGTGCAATGAAAAAAATGGACATGACCAATGTAGCGGAGCCGACTTGAGAAAAAAACGACCAATAAAGAAAAGGAAACTAACATGGAGAAGAAAAGAAATTAAATGAGTCGGACAGGAAAAAACAACCAACGGTCATGAAGTACAAAACGGACTCTTCATAATACTTATAGGATAAATAAATGGAAAAGGAGACTCTTTGTGATTTAATACCATAATAAGATTTATACAATTACTATATTTTTTATTTCTTTTTGTATTTGAATTATACTCAGAATCAAAGGAACCTATGTTTGGAACAGGATCTGTGGCTATCCAGGTGTCCAATCCATGCATATCTATATGCAGGTCGCATATACAACTCAATACGTTCGCGTAGATATACATAATTGTTATTCTAACTCGTACGAGCACAAGTTATATATAAAAGTCTAGACAGAAAAAAAATCTCTATTGTTTAGCAGTTTGAGGGAGATGGACCAAAAAATTGATCAAAAATTTTTCTTTATTATTAAAATATAGATATAGATATAGATATAGAAACAACTAAAGGAGCCAACGCCAGCAAGGGCAGAACGTCCATGTATATAGAGCATATTTGATCACACGCCACAATGCATTGTTCATTTAGCTAAAAAAGTCATGACTAAAAGTATTATTTACTAATTTATTATAAAAAAACATTGCTTAATGGTTATCAAATAGCACAGATACATCAGTCCGTATTTTCGAGTCACTTTTGCACGTGGCTAGCCGTAGCCGGGAGTCCGGGACCCAAACAACCTCATCTGTAGTACGTCCGAAGTTTCTGGTGAAAATAAATTTAAAAGTGTTAGCTCCGGCGTGCTACACTGCCAGCAACTGTGCGAGAAGGGGGCTCAGATACAGAAGCCCGGCCCTTTAACTAATGATGGCACTAAGTGCCGTCTGTGTGCCCACAGTACCTTTCCACATTCATGATATCAACTCTGATCCCCCAGTTAAGCAGGAGTACGATATTCTTGCCTTCAAAGATATTATTTCGGTAGCACGCGTATTATGATGTCCTGCAAAACGTTGTTTGTTTGGCTGAGATAGCATTGTTTGTTTGGCCAGGGCCAAGAGTGTGAATACAATCATTTGTCCCAACCGAATCACTCAATTCTCATAGACTACTGACTAAGCAGGGGGTGCATGTATTCTACTCTAGATAATTGTGCAACCGCACCTTCAATTAAATGCTAACGAATTCTGAATGATATACATCTAAACAAAAATGACTAATTTCAGACGCATTTTGCAGTAGTAGATAAAACTGAAATTATAACAAGTATTTTTTGCCATTTCTTTTTCTCTCAAATGAGATGGAATTTGCACTTGAACTCTTGAGCACATATAGTTCATTGCCTCGTCTATAATTGCGGATGTCTAGTTTATTCAAAAGAAAATATTTGCCTTTCTCGCTTGGCTATGGTTTCCTAGCGATTCACAAAATCTCTTCTTCTTAAAAAAAAAAACAGTGCTTCAGCTGATATGGACCCCATTTGTGCTGATATTCATTCGGACGTGATTACGTGAAGGGCCGATAACATGGAGCGGTGATTAGCATTTTTTATTATTCATTCACTGCTGCTTATTTGAAGCGGATTACTCGTGCAATAAGGCGAGCGAGCAGTGGCCTCGTCGTGGCGACAAAGGAAAATAATGTCAGTCAAACCAAGAGCCCATTTCTCTCCCTCTCCCTCTATGTCAGCTTTTTTTTTCTTTTTGAGAAACAGTGTCATCTTTAATCCCTTGGCTTGAACTCAAGCAGCAAAGAGTTGGAGAGTTCGTGCAATATAGATCGTGCTAGCTTAATTACCTGGTGCGGTAATGGTCGCCACGTCTAGAGCTCGTTTTCTTTAACCCCAAGACCAATCCCATCAGCCACGTCACGCCAAGCCAAGCCAAGCCACTCTGATTCAGCAGTGGGGCACTGCGGAGTCTACAGTGATCGTGCCCACACGTGTGGATCCGCGCACCGGCACCGCAGTTCCACCTGTGTGTGAATCTTACCGTTGCCTTCCCGGGCCCCACGGCCTCTGGCCAGGTCAATCAGCCCACTCGTTGCTGCCTCCATCACAGGGGTCAGGGGGAAAGGGAAACTGGAAAAATAATGGAGAGACCGCCACCAAATCTACAACTAGGCTTCTGTTACTGTTACACCGGGCCACTCTATTTTTCCTATCCATTATTCGTCTCGTTGCCCTTTGTTGTCGCTGGAATGTGGGACCGAAGAGGGGGCTCTGGTCCCCGTCGACGGGTAATAAGCGAAGTTTTGCCAGAGGAGCTAAGCCCCTTCCAGCCAAAATCCAAAAACTTTTCAAGATTTCCCATCACATCGAATCTTTAGACGCATGCGTGGAGTATTAAATATAAACGAAATTAAAAACTAATTGCACAGTTTGGTCGAAATTTACGAGACGAATCTTTTAAGCCTAGTTAGTCTATAATTAGACAATAATTACCACAAACAAACGAAAGTGTTACAGTGTCAAAAAAATTTCGGCAAGGAACTAAACAAGGCCTAGTTATTATCCATGGCCGTGGCCGTCAAGTCGTCAACACACCTTTGGTCCACTTTGTTACGGACTGCAAGTAACATTTTTTGGCTTATGCGGATGTACGTACTATAGTAGGCAACGCATGTAGCCACCATGTACATTCCCGGAACTATTGAGGCTCTTGTCACCTCCTCCTTGTCCGAGCCTCGTAGATCATATATAATAGCCACGTTCAGGTGAGATCGATAATCAGTAGCCAAATTTTCACTCACTAGTCGTCATGTACGTTTTTGCTTCTGGCACAGCCTATTATTCCCTTGGCCCTGTTTAATTTTCTATCTAAAAAATTTTCATCCATCACATCGAATCTTTAGACATATGCATGAAACATTAAATTTAGATAAAAAATAAACTAATTACACAATTTGGTTAAAAATCGCGAGACAAATCTTTTAAGCCTAGTTAGTCCATGATTAGCTTTAAGTGCTACAGCATATGTTAATGACAGATTAATTATATTTAATAGATTTGTCTTGCAGTTTCCCGACATCCTTCCGACACATCCGATATGAGTATATGACACCCAGATAATCTCCAATCTAAACAGAGCCAAGCTTTACTAGTAGTAATTAGTCAACTTAAATTTGTATTTAAAGTATATATCTTTGAGATGATATTGACTTAGTAACTTTACAACATATTGTGAGTGAAATTAAGGGTCCAAATTTACTTTCTACTAGTATGGCCTTGTTTAGATGCCAAATCTTTTTGGATTTCGCTACTGTAGCACTTTGGTTTGTTTGTGGTAAATATTGTCAAATCATAGACTAATTAGGGTCAAAAGATTCGTCTCACGATTTACAGACAAACTGTGTAATTAGTTTTTGTTTTCGTCTATATTTAGTGATTCATGCATGTGTCGTAAGATTCGATATGACGGAAAATTTTGAAAATTTTTAGATTTCAGTGGAAACTAAACAAGGCCTATGATTTTTCCTCCTAGTTAAAATACGTTGGACGACATCCGTTCCCATCACAGGCGACAAAAATCTCCATAAGCCACAGATGGCCCAGCTGCTCCTGCCGAGAAGCCTTGTAGCCCCGGAGGCCCGGACGCCAGCGTGGCGAACAGAACCGCTTGCGAGGCGCGATGGGGCCGGGGCTAGGTGACCGGCCCGTTACGCCCGCGTCGTGTTCCGACCCCCGTCGCAGGCAAAACCCCCACCGCCACAGGGGGTAGATCCACGAGCCCATCGGCCCCCGCTGCAATGCCAGGTGGGTCCGACGGAGTCCAGGCCCACGCGCAGCGTGACCACGGCCGGACCCGGGATCGCAACTCGCAAAGTGAGTGTATCGCCTACCGCTCCTCGGTCTCTAGCGCCAGAAAGGCTCGGTCCGGCCCCTCCCCCGAGGCGGTCGCATTGATGGCGGCCAACTGCCACGTGAGCAAGAGACCCCACCTGTCATGCTCCAGCCCTGGTGCCTCGGTCCCACCCGAGCCTCAGGCTCGGACAGCCGTTTGCGCATCCGAGCCTGCCGCGCAGCAGGACTCCGAGCCCGAAGCCAGTAAAGAATTCGGAAGCCCATCGGAAAAGCAGAGAGGGGACTGGAGGAGGGGAGGGGTAGTAGTGCGGTAGTGGGCTAGCTCGCGGCGGAGCAGAGAGACGGACCAGAGAGCGAGCAGAGCAAGCAAAGCGTAGGCGAGCTCGCGGCGAAGCGGGAATTGATTGCGCCCACCACCACCACCACACCACGTCTTCTCCACCTCCGTCCTCACCAAGCCACCATCATTGCCGGCACCGCGCCGGCCGCGGGAGCCCCCCCAGCTCAGCTGCGCATTCTTAACTAGTGTTTCTCTCTTGGCTTCTCGGCGAAGTGTAGCGGTTGCTGCTGCGGGTACTGGAGTGCGGAGAGCAGCAGCGGGGGCGGTACGTGTGCGTGCTGCGCTGTGCTGTGAGGAAGCCACCACCCACCACCACCTCCATTAAAGGCGCTCACGCGCCGCCTCTCCGCCTCCACGAGAAAGCGAGGCGAGAGGAGGGAGGGAGAGTGAGTGAGGAGGGCGTCGTACTACGCTACGCCACCTCCGTCGTCAAGGCCATCTCTCTCTCCTCCACACTTCCTCCCCTCACGGGGGCAGCCACGTACAAAGGCAGCTCGCCAACGCCCAGCAGCACCACCCCTTCGCCGGCCCGCACCACCCCCACGCCGTGCGCCTTTAAAGACAGCGCGCGACAAGCTTAAAGGTTCCCACGCCGCCGCTCGCGCTGCTCTTTGCGCCACGACGCGGTTGATCGGTGCTTTTGATCTGTTCCTTCTCGTTGCAGTTTCAGTTACAGAGGCCAGAGCCGTCCGCGCGCGCGCGAAAGCAGAGGAGGAGCGGCAATGGCGGTGACCGCGCGGCTCGGCGCCGTCGTGGCGTGCGTCGTCTTGGCGGCCGTGGCGGTGGCGCCGCGGCCGGCGGCGGGGATCCTCGACCCGGTCGACTTCCTGGCGCTGCAGGCGGTGCGCCGGTCGCTGGACGACATGCCCGGCTCCGCCTTCTTCGACGGGTGGGACTTCACGGCCGACCCGTGCGGGTTCCCCGGCGTGTTCTGCGACGGGGACCGGGTGGCGGCGCTCGCGCTCGGCGACCCCCGGGCGGGGTCACCGGGGCTGACGGGGAGGCTGGACCCAGCGCTGGGCCGGCTGTCCGCGCTCACCGAGCTATCGCTCGTGCCCGGGCGCGTCGAGGGTGAGCTCCCGGCGTCGCTCGCGTCGTGCTCGAATCTGCGCTTCCTGGCGGTCAGCAAGAACCTCCTCTCCGGCCAGATACCGGACGGATTCAGCGCGCTGTCCAACCTCCGGACGCTCGACGTCAGCTTCAATCAGATCTCCGGCACCATCCCGCCGTCCATTGCCGCGCTGCCGTCGATCACCAATCTCATCCTCTGCCACAACCAGCTTACCGGCGGCGTCCCGTCGTTCCAGGACTCGTCCCCGCTCCTCCGGCTGGACGTCAAGCACAATGCGCTCTCCGGCGGCGTGCCCACACTGCCGTCGGGGCTGCAGTACCTCTCGCTGTCCGCGAACAAGCTCACCGGCACGGTCGATCAGGTGCTGCCCCGGCTGACCCGGCTCAACTTCCTCGACCTCAGCATGAACCTGCTGGAGGGCCCGATCCCGGCGTCGGTGTTCTCGCTGCCGCTGTCCGTGCTGCAGCTGCAGCGCAACTTCTTCGCGGGGCCCGTGCAGCCGTCGAACGACGTGACGATCCCGATGGTGGACCTGAGCTACAACCGGTTCTGGGGCCAGCTCTCGCCGCTGCTGGCGGGAGTCGGGCAGCTGTACCTGAACAACAACCGGTTCACCGGCGAGGTCCCCGCGCGGCTGGTGCAGGAGCTGGTCGGCTCCGGCGGCCTGCAGGTGCTGTACCTGCAGCACAACTTCCTGACGGGCATCGAGATATCGCCGTCGTCGTCGCTCCCCTCCACCGTCTCGCTCTGCCTCATGTACAACTGCATGGTGCCGCCGGTGTACGCGCCTTGCCCGATCAAGGCAGGGTCGCAGAACACGCGGCCGGCCGACCAGTGCCCGGAGTGGAGAGGCTGAGCTGAGCTGATGTCTGGCTGACTGATCTTGATCGTGTCTCAGCAACGCCAATGCCAATGCCGGATCACCGGTTGGAAATAGCGGGGAAAGCAGAAGAACTAAAGAAGAAGAAGAACAGTGGATGGAGATTGCGAAACTGTGGTCTCTGATTCTTTGATTGTTTTGTCCAGTTGTTACTAGTGTTCTTATTTTTTTTTCGATTTGGGGGAGGAGGAGGATAGTTACAGACAAAGTAAGTGCCTCAATAATCGGGATTTTACAGGTGTAAGTTTTTTTTTTTTGGTTTAGTTGGTGTATGTGCATTATGTATCTCTCTGCTGTATAGTGAGCAGTACTCCCTCCGTAGCTTCTTTTCTATCACACACACACACACTGGCGCTTGATGCTGTTAGATCAGATGATGGACGGTGTTAAGAGCCAGTGATGTTATTTATCAAATCATGTCACTGAACAAATCAATGTGAGCAAGCATGCACTGTGCTTGATTTTGTTTGCCATGTTTATAGTGAGCCTTCTTTTATTGACTGTTAGCGTTGTCTGCAAGGATGCTGTGTTTTGGTGGTGTCGTGCTGTCATCTTATCCGTGAGATGGGTCGTGGTGTGAAAAAAGGCCCTGTTTCTGCTCGCTTCATCACGATAGGATATGATAGGACTAGGAAGTATGCGCAATCATTCTAACAGATCTGGCTTGGCAATCTGATACGAGACCACTGAATTGCTTGCTGAAACTGAATTACTACATGACATCACAGGTTCTCAATCATTTGGGATTTAGGCCTTGTTTACTTCCACCCCAAAATGTAAAATTTTTCAAGATTCTTCGTCACATCGAATCTTTAGACATATACATGGAGTATTAAATATAGACGAAAATAAAAACTAATTGTACAGTTTGGTCGAAATTTACAAGACAAATCTTTTAAGCCTAGTTAGTCTATGTTTAGACAATATTTGTCACATACAAACAAAAGAGTTACTGTAGCAATTTTGCAAAAAAATTCCCAAGTAAACAAGGCCTTAGGGACTGAGGTTTAATGGTTCCCTACTTCCCTTGTAGTGAATGCCAGGTTATAAGGGCACTCACAATGCAAGACTCTATCATAGAATGTAAGACAATTAATTACATATTATTTATGGTATTTTGCTGATGTGGCAGCATATTTATTGAAGAAAGAGGTAGAAAAAATAAGACTCCAAGTCTTATTTAGACTCTAAGTCCACATTGTTCGAGGTAATAAATAACTTTAGATTCTATGATAAAGTCTGCATTGTGAGTGCCCTAATTATGCTCTCTGCTTTCCCTTCGCATTCTTCTGTTATTCTCTGTCAGTGAAAGCAATCCGAAGCTGTGCTGCTCCGTATACTCTCTTTTCCCTTTGTAGAGAGAGCCACCTGTGCACTGAAGACGAGCATTTCCCTCAGGAAGTCAGGATCTCCCTTCTGCAATTCTGTGACGATACCCTTTCTGAATTTGGATGTTGTGATTCATTAGAACGATGATGTTGCCACTTGAGTGTAATCATCAGGAAGGCTAGCGATAATCCTAGAGGCTTGAAACCATCGAGAGTTAAGTTAAAAACACACTAACCCTCTCCAGCCGTACAGTACGATTCCGTGTGATTCAGTTGTCTCCACGGCTTCCAAATCACAGCCCTAATCCAGTGTGTGATCCCACATAAACACGCCCTGCCCAGGCTGCTTTTACAAGCAAAATTGCACTGGACGACGATACCCCTGTACCCACAGTACCGTCTGCTACTACTATTTGGGACAGAGTACGAGGAGAAGGAGAACCGAGGCCCGTACGGCCTTGTTCAGTTCACTCAAAAACCAAAAAAAATTTTAAAATTATCTGTCACATCGAATTTTTAAGCACATGCACGAAGCAATAAATATAGATGAAAATAAAAACTAATTGCACAGTTTAACTGTAAATCGCGAGACGAATATTCTGATTCTAGTTAGTTCATGATTGGACAATATTTGCTATAAACAAACGAAAATGCTACGGTAGCAAAATCCAAAATCTTTTCTCGTCTAAACAACGCCATCGCGGACGTGCAGGCCGCACGCACGCTCGCGCCACCGGAACCGAACGATCTCGCGGGATGGGGGCGCGCGCGCGCGCGTCAAGGCCGTGGCCGTCCCCCGGCCAGGACAGACCGGGCGCTACGGCGGTGCTGGCGATCCGACTCGGATGCACCTGCGCTGCTGCAGTGTACTGTACTGTACCCGAGGGCCGTCCGTGTACCGCTATGAGGAGCACAGGTGCGTGTACAATTAATTTGTACAGCCCGTCATGGAGAGCAGTGATCACAGCGCCCGTGCAGGGTTTGGTGCGCCGCTTTACTGCCACCGGTGTGACGAGCATGATCGGGCATTTACTCTACGTTCCTTTGGACATTTTGGTCTTGTTTAGTTCCGAAAAAGCACTTTCGTTTTTATTTGACAAACATTATCCAACTATAGAGTAACTAGGCTTAAAAGATCCATCTCGTAATTTACAGGTAAACTGTGCAATTAGTTTTTATTTTTGTCTATATTTAATACTCCATACATGTGGCGTAAGATTCAATGTGACACGGAATTTTGAAAAAATTTTGGTTTTTAAAGTGAACTTGCATTTGTTCTCTCCACTCCTTTCCATAACTTCCCTCTACGTATTTCCACGACATGGTCCGTACGCAGTGCTCATGTCACCAGCAAGTCAACCGGGTCTTGTTTACTTGTGAAAATATTTTGGATTTCGGCATTGTAGTATTTATATTTTATTTAACAAATATTATTTAATTATGGACTAACTAGATTCAAAAGATTCATCTCGTGATTTACATGTAAACTGTATAATTAGTTTTATTTTCGCATATATTTAATGCTTCATGTATATGCCTCAAAATTTAATATGATGGAGAATCTTGAAAAGTTTTTGGTTCTTTGGTTAACTAAACAAGGCCTTTTTTAGTTCCGAAAACTGAAAAGTTTTCGGAACTGTAGCACTTTCGTTTGTTTGTGGTAAATATTGTCCAATTATAGACTAACTAAGGTCAAAAGATTTGTCTTGCGATTTACAGTCAAACTGTGTGATTAGTTTTTATTTTTGTCTATATTTAATACTTCATACATGTGCCGCAGGATTCGATGTGACAGGAAATATTGAAAACTTTTTGGATTTCGGGGTAAACTAAACAAGGCCCAAGGCTCAAACTGTAAAGAAGCGAAGGCGATTATTCATCATAGCTCGTTCGCATCACAGGAGCGACTCACGGTACCGTGGCATGGTCCCGCAGGCCCGCAGGACAGGGACGCGGCACACCGAATTGCCCCCAAAAAAGCGTGCTGCTGGGGTCGTTTGCTGAATTGCTGTTGCTTCGGCAAGCAGGTACCTGCTGGCTGTGGCTGTGGCTGTGGCCTGTGCGTGGCTGGTGGCTGCTGGAACAAAAGCAGACTTCCGAGAGATCCACAGCTTTGGCATGTGTTGGGTGGTTGCTCCGGTTCCGGAAAGCCTGACGCCGACTGGTCTTCCCCGTTGCTGGCTCTTTTGACGGCGTCGCCCTTTGTTTAGGAGGTTTAGGTCTGTTTAGACTGGAGATAAAAAAATTTTTTGGATGTCACATCGAATATGTCGGAAGGATGTCGAGAGAGGTTTGTAAAAACTAATAAAAAAACAAATTACATAACTCGACTGAAAACTGCAAGACAAATTTATTAAGCATAATTAATCTATCATTAGCACATATGGGTTACTGTAGCACTTAAGCCTAATCACAAACTAACTAGGCTTAAAAGATTCGTCTCGCGATTTTCAATCAAACTGTGTAATTAGTTTATTTTTTATCTATATTTAATGTTCTATACATGTGTCCAAAGATTCGATGGGATGGATAAAAATTTTTTAAGTGGGGAACTAAACAGGGCGTTCCTTCCCGAAAATATTTTGGAACACTGTAGCAGTTTCGTTTGTTTGTGGTAATTATCGTCCAATCATAGACTAACTAGACTCAAAAGATTCGTTTCGTAAATTTCAACCAAACTGTGCAATTAGTTTTTATTTTTGTTTATATTTAATACTTCATGCATGTGTCTAAAGATTCGATGTGATAGGGAATCTTGAAAAGTTTTTGGATTTTAGGTGGAAATAAACAAGGCCTAGTTCCCAAAAAATTTTGTAAAATTTTTCAGATTTTCTGTCACATCGAATCTTTAGACGCATGTATGAAGTATTAAATATAGTCAAAAATAAAAACTAATTACACAGTTAGGTCGAAATTGACGAGACGAATCTTTTAAGTCTAATTAGTCTATAATTAGACAATATTTGTCAAATACAAACGAAAATACTACGGTGTCGATTTTGCAAAACTTTTTGAAACTGAACAAGGCCTATAATCCATCATCGTCACCGATCGAGAGAATTTTCGAGGGATGCGCAGTGGCCAGTGGCGTCAGCCTCAGCCGTCAGAGTGAGAGTACGGTTTGCCGTCAAAGCAGACGACGCGGTTCGTTAAAGAAGAGCAGAGTTCACGTTCTCGCGGTCCCACTTTGGCCTTATTTACTTCCACGCCAAAATCTAATTTTTTTTTCAAAATTCTCCATTATATCGAATCTTTAAACGTATGCATAAAATATTAAATATAGACGAAAATAAAAACTAATTACACAGTTTGATTGAAATTTACGAGACAAATCTTTTGAGTCTAGTTAGTTCATGTTTGGATAATAATTGTCAAAAAAAACAAATGTGCTACAGTGTCACGAAGTTTTTCCTTCGCCAATTAAACACGACCTTGGTAACTTCACTTGATGGTCACTTACACTAAGGAACAGGGATCACTCTTCAAATAGATACCCACGATTTTCTCTAGTGTAATTTAATGAACTAAATAGATATTTTTTTCTTATTTTTATCATTTAGTTTATTTAGTTGACACTGGACTATAGTAGGCGACAAACGTGCATTTTGGTTTCGCTTCTCAGCTCTTGATCGCTCGGGGCTCCGGCGAGACACGACAGCGCATTGTAGTCGTTTTTTTGAGGAAAGCGTATTGTAGTCGTGGTCTCACCATAATCAACGAACAGTTTTTTAGTTGTACTATCTTTTAAGCCAAACGATATTTTTCCGCTTCTTACCTTTGACTCTGATGCTGTGAATTGCGATGGAGCCATTATACAAGGCAGGAAGCAAAGAGAAGGTAAGGGAAAGAGGAGATATATATATTTCGTGAGTACGAACATGGGAGGATTGAAGGCCGGCGTAGCTGCAATTACTTTCTGCACTGTCACAAACTCACAAGGATGGTGTATGGTTCCCAGTACTTGTACTACGTCCAGTGTTAATATATCAGAATTTCCAAGCCCGTAACGGATTTATTACTACTGTCTGAACCTCCAATTCTTGCCCGATCCATGCCCTCGCTGGCTCGCTGGCATCGCTCGCTCTGCTAGCTGTTCCATTCGTACATATCGGTACGCTTTTCCCTCACACCTGTCCCGTTCGTTGCGAACGTTCGGTACGTTATTACGTGCACCGCACTACAGAGAAAGTGTCGCTTAAGCTAAACACTTACTCTTATATGCTTAAGCGACATCATTGTACAAGTCTACTTACAGCCGTAATAAATTAAACAGACAGATTAATTTCTTATATGCCGATGGCCAGTTTCCGAGCGGTAGAGAGTGAAAATTGGGGGTCTTTTTTGATGATTTCTCACGGTGGTCCAGGGCGGCGTTGGGATTATTTGATCCAGCCCAATTGGATTTTCCGATGATCATTTTCACGTGGACCACCAATACAACCGGGTGTACGCTATCACGTCAATTTGCCTCGTTGATACCCGGGCACCGGCGGTCCGCGCACCTGCCACCAGATGCGGTGGTCGGCCGGTCGCCTCCACCTCTCTCGGTCGAGATCGTCCCGGCGACCCGGCCGGCTGGCTGGCCAGGCCCATTTGTCGACCGGCCCACAGGGATGGCCGTCTTCGCCCTGGCGAAACTGGCCGCTAGCGCGTGCACGCTCGTACGCATCATCAGACTTGTACTCCTACTGCTATGGGCGGACCATATTATACGTTGATTGTGTAGATATGCTGATATAGAGTATTTTATGATTTTTCTGTAATTTATTATGGTTTTTTTAACATTTATCCGAAATAAATAAAAAAAAGAAAAAGACAAAACTTTCGTAGCAAAATTTTTTTACTAAAGCATACCATGTTATATGTTCATTATGTAGATCTACTCATGTTGAGTCCAGTAAAGTTATATTTTTATTTTATGATTTTTCTGTAATTTACTATATTTTTTCAAAGATTTAGCCAAACTAAATAAAAAAGGAAAAAATATTAAACCACTATCACTGTAGCAAAATCACCTTTCACTATAGTAAAACCGTCTTCAAAACCGTTCCAGAGAGATAAAATGCACGATTTGAAAAATTGAGGAAAATAGTTTACACAGTTTTGAAGGTAAGGAAGAAAAACGGACTATCGTGAAAACTAGTTGAAGAAAAATACACTTTTACCTATCTTCGAGGCCCATTACGCGGAGTACCATATCTAGGCCAACCATAGGCCACCGACCAATTTGGCACCCATTCATTACCACACCACATATATGCTTCATCTTAATGGCACTATTAGGTCTATTTGGCTGGGCTTTTCTTTGGCGGCTTTGGTTTTTTTTATAAAAGCATTGCCAGACGTTTTTATGGAGAAATCGTTTTTGAGTAAAAAATTAAAGAAGCTGGAGCCGTTTTGACGAAGCCATAATTCGTGGCTTTGTTAAAACAACTACGGCTCCTCTAGAGAAGCCTCTCGTGAAGGGTCCTGCCAAACAGACCCTTATTAGAGGCTAACATTCTTAGTGGTTCTAGTACACATAAAGTGATCCACATAGACTAATAAATATTAAAAAATATTATTCAAACAATGCAAACTATCATTACTTGTGGTTTGTAAATAATTTTTTTTCTTTCATCATGCCTCACTTTTATTTCTTCTTCCTTTTTAGCATTGACTACATTTTCTCTCCCTAAGCATATGTACTTCTGTAAGTCACTATAATAAGTTTAGAGCACTCACTTTTTTTATCTGATCCATAACACTTGAGGCTCGTGGTAACCACCTCCGCATCCTCCACGGCCATCATCCTCCGTGCAAAGGCGAAGGCAAAGGGTTTCACGCGTGAGGTGTAGACAGTTTTTTTTTTTTTTTTTTTTTTTTTTTTTTTTTTTTTTGAGTGGAAGTGAGGTGTAGACAGCTAGTTCTCACTTCACGCCATTGCCATCCCCAACTCACAGCACCGCTCCACGGATCAGGAATGATCCTAGGCCCAGCCCAATAAAGAAATATAGCTGAACTGGCCCAGGGTCTTCTTCAGACAGGCCCTTTCTCTTTTTGAGCTAAGGAAAAAGTCCATATTATCTCATAAACTTTTACGAAAATTCACTTCTCCTCCTTGAACTCCAACCTGAGCAAAACACCTCTCAACTTAATTTTAAAACCGTTCATCTTACCTGGCCATGTTATAAGCAGTTTTAAAGATGTTCTTGTTCTTGTTCTTTTTTATTTATTTTGACTGATTTTTTCAGAAATCATAGTAAATCATATAAAAAATCATAAAATAGAAAATCTAATTTTATTGGAATCCACATGAGTAGATCTACAATAAATATATATTATGATATGCTTTACTACAAAGTTTTTGCTGTATTTTAGATATAAGCTTTTTTGAAATTAAATGAAATAATTCATAGATGTTGTTTCTATGGTTAAATTATGGTGAAATTTTTATAGTGAGATAACTATTATATGCTTAAATCGTAGTAAAAGTTTCATACTCATTGGATAACGTATAACTTAGTTATAGATTTTATTTAGGTTTATGATTTTTAAATATAAATAAATTTATAACTAAGTTATATATGATCCAATGAGTATGAAATTTTTGTTACGGTTCAATCTTATAATAATTAGCCCATCATAAAAATTTCATCATAATTGGACTATAGAAACTGAGACTATGAATTATTCCAACTAATTAAAAAAAAGTATAGATCTAAAGCCACAACAAAAAATTTGTACTAAAGCATACTATATTATATGTTCACATATAGATCTACTTATGTAGAGTCCAACAACATTAGATTTTCTATTTTATTATGATTTTTCAAAGATTCAACCAAAATAAATAAAAAATAGACAAAATTGTTTTTAAAACTTCTTATAACAGGGTTAGGGAGGTAAGATGAACGGTTTTAAAAGTTAAGGGAGATGTTTTACTTGGTTTTGGAATTCAGAGAGAAAAAACATATTTTCACGAGTTTAAGAGGTAACGTGGACTTTTTCGTTGAGCCAATCTTCGACAGTACACACATGTGCTAATCACAGATTAATTATCTCATGGTTTTCAGATGAGTTACATAATTAATTTTTGTAATTAGTATCTGAACACCCTTCCGATATCTGTAAAACATTCGATGACACTTAGAAATTTTTTACCCACCAACTACAAGACCTAAACTAGGTTTAAAAAAGCAATGTAAGGTGTCAGAAATGGCGTGTGCAATCTATTTCGGTTGAGCTTATCAGCCGATATGTCAACTATTTGGTAGTGTTTCTTCTCACACAATAAATTTTTCTGTCATGGCTTATCACCATTCGCCAGAGCATAGAGGATACCGAGGCAACAACAACCCCGCAGCTTGACTCAGCTATAATACTGTGTCTCCAATGGCGGATCTCGTCACGGTTTACAAGACCAGCTCAAGGCTTCTCGTGTGAGTGCGTGCGTGGTGCGCGTGTTGCAACTTGCAAGCCGGAGCAGGTGGAGCAATGAGCTCCATGGTGGCACCGCCGTGCCACCTCGTGGCCGTACGTGCCGTACCCGGGCCGCGGCCACGTCAACGCGATGGTGAGCCTGTGCCGCCTCCTGGCATCTCGAGACGGAGTCACCTTCACTGTCGTCCTCACCGAGGAGTGGCTCGGCCTCCTCGGCGCCCCGGCGGCGTTGCCGGAGTCAGCCGGACCCTAGACCCGTGCGTGCGCATCGAGGCCATCCCAAACGTGATTGAAGACTACATTCCTGGCACGAAATCAATCAGGTTTGCTGATGTTATGCCCACACCCACACACACACCAATGCGATAGTGCTGGACAAAGTCCTTGAAGCCCACTCCTCTGTAAAAAAAGCACAATGTATCGTCTTCACCACCTTCCAAGAGCTCGAGAGCGACGCCATTGACGAGCTGAGGCAAAACCTTCCTTTCCCAGTGTACGCAGTTGGCCCCTGCATCCCCTGCATGGCACCGCAAGAGCACAACAAGGCCAGTCCAGACGGTGACGGGCTGACGGCTACATGGCGTGGCTGGACGCGCAGCCCGCGCGCTCGGTGCTGTACGTCTCGCTTGATCGGCAGCTTCCTCTCGGTGTCCGCCGCCCAGTTCGACGAGATCGCCGCTGGACTCGCCGAGAGCAAGGCCCGGTTCCCGTGGATGATGCGCCATGACGCGGCCGAGGTTCAGGACATGAGGAAGCGAGCGGCGCTGTGGAAGGATGCGGCTAGGGCCGCGTCTCAAGACGGTGGATCCTCGTGGAAAGATGTCACGTCTTTCATCAACTTCGTTTCACATTGAGATCTTCGAATCTCAAACGGAGTCACTTCAGCAGTACAAAGTAGGCTGCAGCTGCAGATGCCGTGAATTGTGATCGATTCTCATAGAGTTAGGCCGGCCCCAACGCTACACTGTTGTCATGCAGCCTCAAGTAACACGTCTGTATCTATCCTCCACATCATACAGTATGATAGCCTCACATCACTGTCTCTCATATTAGCTTGCAGAAGCGCCGACCTCCTCATCTGACAAAAAGTTTAGGCAACAGGTGAAGCGAGTGTTGCAGCAAAGGATAATCTCTAGCAAGCACAACAACCACCAAGGCGATGAGAGGAAAAGCAACAAGATGAAAAAAGAAAGCTGCAAACTGTTGCATGTTTGATGAGACCAAAAATAAAATACTTTGTAGCTTCTTGTTGCTTGCGCTGTGAGATTGTTTGCCTTATATCTTCCTCGTCTACATGGAATACTATTTTTGGTTGAGGCTAACAACACCATTCACCTGCGTTGGTCATGCCCTTAGTGTGATATCTGAATGCTAGCAGAATCTTCAGTTAGACAACAGTAAACATGCTGCTACATCGAGTTGACAGCAGCTCTTTTAATTGTTCAGATCAAAGTTCAGAGATTTGAAAACCTCACAAGTAGCATTTTTTTAAATTCATTTAGTAAAACCATTCGAAAGAAAGAAATGTTCAGTCAATCACAAATTAATAAAGCATTTTTTGAATCAGAAATTTTCAAAGGGTAATGTTGTATAATTGGTTTCTCCGTGCTGGGATCTTTGAACAACCGCTGCTTCATCTCTCTTTCAAACAAGTGTATTTTCAGTCAATCACGAAGTGTTTCAGGAGTCATTTCAATATGTAATTTTGGCAGTCTTACAGAACTGTTTAAAAAAATTAAGGAGACAAAACTCCAGGAGGGAGTCAGTGTGATCTCTGAATGTTAGCAGAATCTTCGGTTAGGCGCTTGTTTTAATTGTTCAGTGGATTTTAAACATGCTGCTTCATGCAGTTGACAACAACTCTTTTAATTGTTCAGAACTTTAGATCGACCCTTGTTCAGAATATCTGAAAACTTCACAAGTAGCATTTTTAAAACCCACTTCCTGAAATCGTCAGAAAGAAAGAAATGTTCAGTCAATCACAAATGAACAGAGTATTTTGTGAAATTAACCAGAAATTTGTTAACTCGATTATTCAGTGAGTCACTGGGATCTTTGAATAATCGTTGCTGCTTCATTGCTCTTTACCACAAAGTGTTTCAGGAGTCATTTATAAAACTGTGAAAAAAATCTTAAGACAAAAATTCCCATGGAGTTAGTGTGATTCTGAGTGTTTGCAGAATCAGAGTTAGTGTGATCTCTGAATGTTGGCAGAATCTTCAGTTAGATGCAACAATAAACATGCTGCTTCATCCAGTTAGCTCTTTTAACTGTTGAGATCAGCGTTCAGAATATTTGAAAACCTCACTTCACAAGCATCATTCGGAAGAAGTTCAGTCAATCACAAATTAACAAAGCATTCTGTGATGTGTGAAATTAATCAGAAATTTCAGTATGGTTATTCATATAATTATGAATAGTTGTTACTACAGTAATAACCAAATAACCTATAATGTACTCCTGAGAATAGAGTAGAGCTGAAAAAATAACTCTCAAACTTTCATCACTCAAAGCAACCTCAACAGATCCCTTCTCCGTGGCCTAGTAAAAATTCTAGACAAGGTCAGGAAGAGCATCCGGTGGGTGCAGAGCAACATGCCCGAACTGCTCCGTGGCCTGGCGTTGCTCACAGGCCAGGCCGGGATCGGATGGCAAGGAGAAAGAAAAGAAAGGGAGAGGGGAATAAGAAAGGGACAAAAAGGAAATTTTATTGTTGTTCTCTCTTCTTCTAAGCAAGAAATGAATATTTTATAGAGTGTAGTGTCTAGGAGCAAGTTTTTTTGAATAATCTGGAGGGGTGTGAACCCCTGCAGCGAATATATTAAAAACTTAACAAAGGTAGCGCAAACAGGAAGAAAGAAGATACAAAGAAAGGGAGGAGCAAGAAAGACTACTAAGCTAAAGGACTAAAAAACCAAACTGAAGCTTACAAGGTGAAAAACATTAAGGAACAAAAAAGGAGATAAAAGGAGCAAGTTGACAAGACCAAAAGTATTTACCTGCAAATCGCTATATTTTCAGTGTTCACTAGTAAAGGGATGTCTCTTTTAGTGTCCAGGAGCAAATTTTGCCTATGTCAACTTAATGTTCTTGTGGGTGCTCTTAAGGATAGAGTTGTGTCCATAAGTTTATAGGAATGAGTGTTTGTACATATATACGAGAGTATGTGTTTTTACTAAGATAAAAATGAGAATATGAGAAGTAAAGAAAAAAGTTCAAAGTAATACCTCCAATTGTCGTTTATGTCCAAATAACCCCCCTAAACAAATTCTTAGTTTGATTTACTCCCTTTAACTATTTCAATCAGTTCAATTTACCCTTTAACAAGTTTTGTATTTTTCATTTCTATATGTGTAAGTTGAATTTTACTTTCATAATTTAAAAGGCAATAGTAAACAACTTAAACTGTTTTTTAAGTATACGTTATAAATTTTATTTCATTATGTTTAATACAATTTTGTATTTCTAGTTTTAATTTATTATTATATGTCCTAGCCTACCAAAATAATAATATAAATTTATGACATATTTTTAAATAAAAATTATGGTGCTAGCTGTCCCCTCATAAAATTTGAAATTAGAAATCAACTTGAATGTGGAGAAACAAAAAAAAGACAAATCTTGTTTACAACTAAATTAGACCGACTGAAATAATTGAGAGGGGTAAACTAAACCAAACAATAGTCTAGTGAGTTATCTGGACAATAGGTCGTATTTTGGATTTTTTTTTCTAAAGTTTAAAAAATAAACGTTGTACTCTGGACAAAGGAGCACAATGCTCTGCCAAGTAACATGCGGGCTCACAAGCACCAGAGGTAGTCGTTGTCCTGGGCAAGTCAGGTTTCGTTGGTGCACTTAGATTGCTAGATCTGGATTCAATTTCAGTATTTGGTTGTATGTATGAGGTTTTTTCTCATGTGTTGTCGTATATTATGAGATTATAGGTATGTTTTACCCGTAGCAATAGACATAGACTTAACAAGTTATATATAGATTAAAGGTTAAAATCTACTGTAAATGATTTCCCATGTTAAATATACTTATCATTTCTGTACGGAGGGAGTGACATGCATCTATACCTTTTGTATATTATGTACTAGGTGAATTCCGTGCGCGTTGCTGCGGAAATTTCTTAAAAATAAATCATTATATACATAACATTACTATATGGTATTCAGTCTATTATGTATGTATACATATAAATTTGATTTGCATGTATTTTATTGTAATTAATATGGGATGACATGGACTTGTTGGGGAATGATGTGGACACCTTGCATGAAGAAATAGAATATTTAGTGGGTCACTTAGTGGGGAATGATGTTGACACCTTGTATGAAGAGAGAATTCATCTAGTAGGGTTTAGCTTTATAAGAGTTGTAGATTGGTTTGCACCAGTACTGTTGGTGTTTTGCTCGCTCATGTATGCGGATTAAATCTTTGTTTGGACTTTGGACCCATCCAACTGATTATTAGCCGTGTTAGATAGAAGAAATCATCTAAGGACCTATTTGGATCCCAAGGGTTGATTACTAGCCAACTAAGAATTCTACTGGTCCATCCAAACATAGGGGACTTTAATAGGTGGCCTAATTTATTAACTAAGCTTCCAACTAGTTGACTAACCTCAGCAAATTTGAGCTAATAAATTTTTAGCCCAGCTAATAGTTAGTCCTAACGCCAGTCTCAATCATAGTTTCATGGCACAGTTACCAAGACTCTAAACTAGGTAATCGAGCCAGATGAGTTTCATGGGGATGAAACTCCTCTCTCATCTGATGAAACTCCTTCATTTAATAACCCTGCCAAGTCAGCAATTTTGCTTATGTGTCACTCTATTTAATGTGCATGACACTCTCATGAAACATGCATTGAGACTAGCCTAACTCATCGAAACATGCTCTAACAACTAATTGTTAACTAGGTGATAGGTTCAACATTAGCTAGCTAGTTTATTAGCTGAGGATTCAAATACAATCTTAGTTATTTTTTTTATCAGCAAATAACTACTAGCTAGTATTAACTGTATACTGTACAAGAGCAAACTGCCCCTTAGAGCGCCCTAACAACTAACTATTTAGCTAGCTATTATGATGTGAATAGTGAAAAAGTAGGAGAGAGTAGACAAATAGCTGATCTATTTCACGTAGTTTAAGAATCTGTGAGAAAAACATATAGATCCAATAATACATAAAAAAAATAAAAATATATAATAAAATAGTCTTTACTTTTGTCTCTCCTCTACGTCCGCTAACTATAAAAATAATCACAATTCTAAACGCTATATCCGTGCCGAAATGAGACGAAATGAGCAGAGCACGCACCCGATAAACAACGTGGCCCGGCCCAGTCGTGTGTACTCTCTTGTCGCCCCGCTCCGCTCCTGCGTCCTGCCCTAGCCAGCTACTCCGTACTAGCTATAGGCTGCCCTCCTGGATTGATCGTCTCCGTCCTCCCCTCCCTCTCTCTATGCCCCTCTCGTCGTCGTCGGCGGCATATGGACGACGACGACACTAGTACACTACTGCTCCAGTAGCTAGCTATAGTCGTATAGTGCTAACAGATCGAGCTCTGCTTGCTATATGGAGAGGTGGAGGATGGAGAAGATGTTGCCTCCGGCGAGGAGGACGACCGTGGCGTTTCTGATGGCCTTGGTGACCACGACTGTCGTCTTTGCCGCCGTCTCCGGTGGCGCGGCAGAGGCGGCGGCGACGCCCCATCGGATTCTGGTGGACACGGACATGGACACCGACGACCTGCTCGCGCTGCTCTACATCCTCAAGCAGAACCGCTCCGAGTTCGACCTCAAGGTACGTACCTCGATCTCTAGCGCCTAAGGGTCCTCGTCCGTCGTCCTTGTAGCTTTCAAGCTTTGCATCCGGGAGTAGCTAGGAGCCTAGGACGACGATGCAAGTTTTTCCAAGAGCAAGAAAATAATAAGCGCATTATGCGCATACCGTCTCCATATCAGATTTAGAAGTCGTTTTGAATAAAATTTGGATTAAGCATTGAGAATATAAATCATCAATAACTTTTAAATTATTGAGTTTGCAAATGTAAAAATTATATATGAATAGATTTGTCTTGATTATATACATATATCATTTTTTCTAAATACTTTTATACAAATAAAACGTTAAAGTTGTGTTTTTTTAGACCGTATCACTATTCTATGCGACTTCTAAATCGTATACGGAGGAAGTACACTTTGATTATTATTATTCAATTTGCCTTGCAAGCTTGATTAAAACAATTACTGCGTGCATGCATGCTCGTAGTCAAGCATCTATAGTATATGATGCGTTAAGCGACTGTGCTAGCTTAGACCTGGCATGTGGCAACTGGCGATTGATTCCATCTCCGTCGTGATCAACCTGTGCAAGACTGCACGTCCGAACAAAGCCGCCTTGTTGCCTATAGACTGGCTAGTATAGTAGACGACTATAGACGTAGAGGGACCACGACCGCAGGAGGATGATATGATTGGACGCTGGCGAGTGGCGAGATCACATCATCATCCGATCATCGTCTATCGGCAGAGTGTTTCAGGTCTATCATTGTCACATTGTGAATTATTTGTGACCTTTTTTTGCTCGAGATTCTTTGATGTCTGCGTGAAACATTGTTCATCTCTCAATGAACGTTCGATCGTCCGTAAAACGTACTTTTGGCTACGTTTGTGATGTCTTTGATAGGTCACCAATATCACAAGCGTGCCTTCGCTGAAGCTGGTGGAAACTATACCAAACACACCCATAATATATACTAGACGGACAAGCTTCCTAGTTCCAATTGCAAAAGACGCCAGTCGCCAAATATTCTCTTTGTAATCAAAGATAACAGATTACAGAGCATTTATTTAGTCAAAGGCTCAAAGGGTAGATGCTCCATCGCTGTCTTATCTGCACCTGCTATATCGAGTATATTGAGTATATGTATATTTGCTCTGAACAATGACAGTGCCATGCGTCAAACAAAATCATGCTTTGTTTTAATTATTCATGTAGAAGATTCCCCCTCTGTTGATGATCGTACTGATCTAGAAAAGGTACGGTACGGTATGATTATTTTCACTTAAAACAGGGGAAGGAGAAGGCATTGTATATATAACCCAGGCCAGATCGTGATCGTCGCTCGATCCCATTTGGGAAATCGATATTTCTCTGTTGACGACTCTCTGACGACTCTGTCGAGAACCGGGAACGGCTGTACTTCTGTAGTGCTATGTGCCTTTATGCACACGGAAGAAAAATCGTCCGTACTTTATGCACAGTAAGAAAAATCTCTGAAATTAGAAGAAATCAAAGCAAATAGGAGAACGACATGCATCACAACATAAGTCACGATGTACTAGTGGTTGACGTTCCCGAGAGCAAGACAGCTAGCTGCAGGTTAATTTGGTAGTTTGAGACGTCACTAATTCCAACAACTGGAAGTTTCCGAGAGCAAGAAGATTGCAAATTATTGCACCTAACCTTTGCAAAATTGCAAGAGAGATATGGTTTCGTGTCGCGAGGAGACCATATACAAGCGAGTAAGCATGGTTGACAGCACGCGGCTAACATGAGGGATTTTATATAAAAAGGAGGAAATTAAATATGGTGATAGTTTGTCTGTTTCATCAGTCTCCACTAACAATATCGACTTCAGCCTGTTTTTAATAATGCCAAATACACATCAATGACTTAAGAGGTGTTTGGACGGACAAAACAAAACTTTAGTCCATGTTTTGGATGCCAAATAGAAGACCTAAACTTGAACTAATTATGGTCTAACAAAAACTTAATAGAGGCTAATTGATGAGTAGAACTCATTAAAAAAATAATTAGCCCATATTTAACCTATTATCCAATGACGAATCAAACTCTAGTCTGGTAATACAAATAGGCCCATAACTAATCCTGCAACTACGCTACGCTAGGTGACCTTTGCTTTTGCATGTCCTTTTTAGAATGTAATCATTTTTATGAAAAATATCCAAATTTTGTAAGAATATGGAAATTTCTTCTTTGCATCTTTTTTTTACAATCGAACTACATTGCTATTAAGAACATCTTATAAAGTGGATGACAAATAAAGTCTCCCAATCATTTATAGAATGAGTAGGATGAAAAAAACATGCTAAGGCATGTTCACAAAAAAACAAAACCACACTTGAAGGCTTGCTTGGATGCTCATATTACCTCAATCCACATGTGTTGAAGCAGGTTGAAGTGGAAATTAAACTAAGTTCCACTCCAATACATGTGGATTAAAGTAGATACATGCGCATCCAAATAAGACCTGAGAGTATGAAGCGCCCCTAGTAAACCAGGAACTCAAATGTGATACAATACTAGTCCCAGGAGGCTAGTAACACATTTATTACATCAGATAAGTTTCAGCGCAGTAGTCTTGGAAAGCGTGGACAAGGAAGACACGCTATAATAATAAGACACCAAAATACAACACAGGTCCAAAGGACCCAGAAACAAACGATATCGCCATCGAACATCTGACGAGTCCCAATGCCACAGGCTTAGTTGGGTGCAGACACGACCTTACTCGAACGCCACTTCGGGATCGAAGTCCGGATCTTCCTCTGTTTAATAAAGCAAGGGTGAGTACAAAGTACTCAGCAAATCCAACCTTACCCTACGGAAGGGGATAACAGTATATATGTATATGGATAAATCAAGGATGAGGCTTAGTTTTATTTGCATAAAGCTATCTTTTTACACATGCAAGGTTTCATTTCACAAATACTGTTGTAAAAGACCTCTTTTTCCACATATGATAGTATTTCTGAAAATGGGGGTTTGATCACAATTTTAAGTGTTGTTGAACCCTTGTTCCTACAACACAATGGCAGTCAACCATTTATTTCCAAAATCACACTCTCTCACATGTTTTCACTCATCCCAACCCATCTAGTTGTTGAAACCAAACCATAACCCGTCCGAGACCGCGGACACGGCTATCCAGATAGATTTACACTCTGCAGAGGTTGTACACTTTTCCCACAAGTAGGATACCATAACTTACACCGTCGTGCAAGCACAGATCCATCAAAGTCATTACCCTCCATAGCTATGTAATGGCGCTCACCACGGGAACACTAAGGCCACATCTCATGATACCACAATAATTCACAAAGCTCTTTTCATATATTTCCACAATTTCACATACATCACTTAGTGTCCCGTTGCACACCTGCCTCCAGGTGATTGCCATACTAACTAGAGGGATTTAGACTAAGCCTTTCCCATGCAAGGCGAGTGGTTGTACGATAAATGAGTTAGGCAAGATGAATCATCAACTCAGTCCTTAATCGAGACAAGGCGGATATCTTCACGCTTAACCCCGCAAGGTATAAGCCACAACACCAGGGCATCCCCAAAAGAGATCTCATCCGCCCCATCTCCATAGTAATCACATCTATAACTTGTTCATTAACCCTTTCACAATACCCACAATTTATTTTCACCACTCACACCTTTTACTTTTAAAATCATTATATTTGATAAAATATAGCGATGAGTATCCAGGATGAGTAATAAGTCCTAAGCATACTAAATAATAATATTTCTGTCATAGCATATTATTTGTTCCTAGGTTCGAACAAGACAATTATCGGGTAATATCAATTCAAGGATGGCTATTCAACAGGTTTTAACTAAGCAGCGAAAATACTTCGTACATATATCGTACATGTAATATTTAAAACGACTTCTACGGGTTGTGTTTAAAAATAGGATCAATATGCATCAAAGGGGATCAGTTGGACTTGCCTCCGTCGGCGTCCTCGGCAAACTCCTGCTGACAGTCCGGGTCCTCGGCGTCAAACTCGCGGTACTCGTTTCCAACGTTCTCGTTTTCCGGCTCGTTCACTCCGCCAGCTAAAATACGCGACGAATGACACAGACAACAGGCACAGATAAATAATCATATAAATTCAAATGAGCTCCAAAAATCATGAAATTAATATGGGAGGTAGGTCATGATTTTAGATGAATTTAGAAAAAAAGAATTATTAAAATCAGAGTTAGCATGCGGCATTTGTGAAATGCCGGGATTTAATCATGTGAAAAAGGCTAACGATGATTAAGAAATATATGCTTCACGAGATGAATTTTGGCTGGTAGTGCATGTTGCATGCATGCATGTACTATTTGGAGTTAATGCTTATGGCCCCACATGCATGGTTAGAGAGAAATTAGCAGGGGTCATTAGAGCTCTTTTGTATGTCATGGTTCTATTCGTGGAGTTCTTGGCAGTGAATTGGTACAGACAAATACAAGGAAAAATACAGAAAAATACTACAGAAAGACAGAGAAGAGCAAGGAGATGCTCATGAGCTGCTCACCTCGTCTTGCGACGACAGTCGAGCTCAGCTTGTGCGTATGGCCGTATACGGTATACGCGAAGTGAGAGTGAGTGAGCGAGTGAGTGAACGTGTTTCTCGGGTGGTGAGAGTGAGCACCCGAGGCTGGCTTTTTATAGCCAGAGGAGTGAGGTTATGCCTCTGGTGCTCAGCTTCGTGCCATTAGAATTGCTACTGTAGTGCATGGCTACACAGGACGACAGGACGGTGGACGGTGCCTAATTTTCATGCAAATGGCAATGTCTCATTTGCATGCACGGTGCGTGCAAATGGACGGTGCCTAATCACCATGTCCTTTGCATGCAGGTGCATGCAAATGGACGGTGGCATGCTTGTCCTGCATGCATGCATGAGATATATATTCGTGTAGGTGCACTGCTATGTTTTCTCGCATGTAAGCTTGCTGGTACTTGCTATCTTTTTGTACAGCAAAAGAGGCGCGGGAAAAGGCAAGAGGTGGGGCCCGCATGCCGCGGTGCGCGCGCGAGCGAGTGCGCTCGGCGAGGGGGCCGGGCGTGAGTGCGCTGCGGCGCTGATGGTGGTGGGGTCGGCGCACGCGCCGTTGTCGGGTATCGGGCAGAGCGAGCGAGCAAGAGGGATAAGTAGCGGACATATGATGCTCATGCCATGCGGTGCAGGTTATATTTAAAGATGGATAATTAGAATGGATGGAAAAAGAATTAGATGGAGATACTATAGAGCTCAAATGATTTATAATTTTTGAAATATATTTTGAAAATAATTTTTTTAATGCGAGTGATTTTTGAATGTGAATTTTTGGGATGTTACAAACCTACCCCACTTAAAAGGAATCTCGTCCTCGAGATTCGGCTGGGTCCTAAATAGATGGGGAAACTCTTTTCTCAGGGCATCCTCTCTTTCCCATGTTGCTTCTGCTTCTGTGTGTCTACTCCATTGAACACGACAAATTCGGACTGTGGTCGTTCGAGTTTGCTTGGTGACTGTGTCTAGGATTTTTATTGGCACTTCTTGATATCTTAGGTCATCTTGTAAATCAACTGTATCTGGCGATATTTGTTCCTCTGGTACTCTGAGACATTTCTTCAATTGGGAGACATGAAACACATTGTGTATTTCTGACATTTCTTCAGGTAGCTGAACACGATAGGCTACAGCTCCAATCCTCTGTAATACTTGATATGGTCCAATATACCGTGGTGCTAGCTTGCCTCTAACTTGGAACCTTCGAGTTCCTTGAATAGGAGAGACTTTGACATACACAAAATCTCCAACTGCAAAACTTAACTCCCGCCTTCTTTTATCAGAATAGCTCTTTTGACGTGATTGTGCCTCTTTCAATTTTTCTCTGATTTCAGCTACACGATCTTCTGCTTCTTTTATAAGGGCTGGTCCAAGCAAAGTTCGTTCTCCAACTTCTGACCACATCAATGGGGTTCTACATTTTCTTCCATATAGGGCCTCAAAAGGTGACATGCCCAAACTAGCTTGGTAACTATTATTATAGGAGAACTCTGCATAAGTTAGGCTTTTCTCCCAATCTTTACCATACGTGAGCACACATGCTCTTAGCATATCTTCCATAATCTGATTTATTCTTTCAGTCTGACCATCTGTTTGAGTATGATAAGCTGAGCTAAAATCTAGCTTGGTTCCCATAGCTTCATGCAAACTTTTCCAGAACTTAGAGGTAAATTGGGTACCTCGGTCAGATACAATCCTACTTGGCACACCATGCAATTTGACTATGTTATCCACATATAGCTGGGCTAACTTGTCTCCACTATATTTGGTGCGTACAGGTATGAAGTGAGCAACCTTTGTAAGGCGGTCCACTATTACCCATATTGAATCATTTCCTTTCAGAGTTTTGGGTAATCCATTCACAAAATCCATGCCTATCTCATCCCATTTCCAAACAGGAATAGGCAATGGCTGGAGCAAGCCTGCTGGTTTCTGATGCTCTGCTTTAACCCTTTGGCATACATCACATTGTGCAACAAATCGTGCCACATCAGCTTTCATGCCATTCCACCAATATCTTTCTTTTAGGTCCATGTACATCTTGGTGGCACCAGGGTGGATAGAATAAGCTGAGTTATGGGCTTCATCAAGGATTAATTCTTGAAACTTTCTCTCCTTGGGCACACAAATTCTGTTTTTATACCACAATACTCCTTTGTTATCCACTCTAAAGTATGGAGCTTTATTTTCTCCAGTTTGCTCACGAATCTTCATCAGATCCTTATCCTTATGTTGTGTCTGCTTGATTTCTTCCACAAGAGTTGGCTGCACCATTAGACTGCCATTTTGAGGTTGGCGTACTATATGCATGTTCAATTGTGCTATCTCTTCTTGTAGGTGAGTGTTCTTAGGCACCAACTGCTGACCATATGACTTTCTGCTTAGGGCATCTGCTACCACGTTGGCCTTTCCTGGGTGGTAATGAATCTCAAGGTTATAGTCCTTGATTAATTCTAACCATCTTCTTTGCCTTAGGTTCAAGTCTGACTGTGTGAAGATGTACTTCAAACTCTTGTGATCAGTGTAGATTTCACACTTGTTTCCAATGAGGTAGTGTCTCCAAATCTTGAGAGCATGTACTATAGCTGCTAACTCCAAATCATGGGTAGGGTAATTTTGCTCATGAGGTCTAAGCTGACGAGATGCATAAGCAACCACTTTTCCTCCTTGCATGAGAACACATCCTAAACCTTGTCTTGAGGCATCACAGTATATGATGAAATCTTGGTGAATGTCTGGCAAGGTTAACACTGGTGCTGTTGTTAGTCTCTTCTTCAACTCTTGGAAACTCTTCTCACATGATTCTGTCCAAGTGAATTTCTTATCCTTCCTAAGAAGCTCTGTCATGGGTCTGGCTATCTTGGAAAATCCTTCTATAAACATTCGATAATATCCAGCTAATCCAAGAAAACTTCTAACCTCACTCACATTGGTGGGTTGCTGCCAATGGGAGACAGCTTCTACTTTCTCAGGGTCAACTGCAACTCCTTCAGCTGTCAAGATATGGCCTAGAAATGCAACCTTCTCAAGCCAAAATTCACACTTGCTGAATTTAGCATACAACTTGTGTCTTCTTAGCTTTTCCAACACTACTCTCAAGTGTTGCCCATGTTCTTCAGCACTCTTAGAGTAGATAAGTATGTCATCAATGAAGACTACAACAAACTTATCTAACTCTTCCATGAATACCTTATTCATGAGGTTCATGAAATAGGCAGAGGCATTGGTTAATCCAAAGGACATCACTGTAAACTCATATTGTCCATATCTGGTTACAAAGGCTGTCTTGGGAACATCACTATTCTTGATCTTGAGCTGGTGATAACCTGATCTCAAATCAATCTTAGAGAAATACTTGGCTCCTTTAAGCTGATCAAAAAGGTCATCTATCCTTGGCAGGGGATACTTATTCTTGATGGTGACTTCATTTAGGGACCTATAATCCACACACATCCTCATACTTCCATCTTTCTTCTTCACAAACAAGACTGGTGCTCCCCATGGTGAAGAACTAGGTCTAATATAACCTTTCTGCTGCAATTCTCTTAGCTGCTCTTTCAGTTCAGCTAACTCTGCCGGAGCCATTCTGTAAGGTCTCTTGGCTATGGGGGCAGTCCCAGGGATAAGATCAATGATGAACTCTATATCCCTATCTGGTGGCATTCCAGGTAGTTCCTCAGGAAATACATCAGGGTATTCTTGCACTATTGGTACTTCCTCTATGGTCCTTGCATCCAAGTTGAAGACCATTGGATTAACTTTAGACCCTCGGGTTTGGCATTTCACTTTAATCCCTTCATGGTTAACTAATGATACTTCCTTGGTTGCACAACTAATAATTCCATTGTGTCTGGTTAACCAATCCATTCCAAGGATAACATCTATTCCTTTGGACTTGAGCACTACTAAGTCTCCTAAGAAAACTACCCCACTTAGAATGATCCTTACATTTGAACAACCAAGATGACATTTGATGTCAGACCCAGGTGTTCGAGTTATTAGGGGTAACTTTAGTAGTACTGTGGGTATTTGATGCTTCTCAACAAAACTTGATGATATGAATGAATGTGATGCTCCAGAATCAAATAATACTGTTGCAAGTACTGAATCGACTAAGAACTCACCAAGTACCACTCCTGAAGCAGTCTGAGCATCCTGAGCATGAATATGGTTGACACGGGCTCTACCATAGGATTGTTGAGGTTGCTTCATCATCTGGCTATTATTGTTGGTGTTGCTATTGTTGCGAGGGAAACCACGGTTGACTCCAGACACTGCAGGTCTTGGTCCATTAACAGTGTGGGACTGAGTGGATACTGCTGGTGGGTTGTTCTTGTAGGGACAGTTGGCGATGTAGTGTCCAGTCTCATGGCAATTAAAGCAAGTCCTAACATTGTTTGTGACTTGACCAATGCTGTTCTGTTGAGTCTTGCCATAAGTTTGATTCTGATAGGTTGTCTTGGGCTGATATGATGACTGCATTTGGTTATTGGAGACACTAGCAGGAGAGCGAAACTGCATTGGGGCTTGAGTCCGCTGGCTTGGTTGGCTAAAGGTTTTCAGCCTCTGGGATCTAGCACCATCTTGAACCTTGCGCTCTAGAAACTTGCGCTTGTTCTCTTTCCTTTCTTCAGTCTTGGCCACATCAGTCAGAATGGTCCTGTTCATCAAGGTGTTGAAGTCTGGATAGATCTGTGGGGTCATGAGGGTTCTAAGCTCACAGGTCAATCCTTCTATGAACTTTGTCTGCTTCTTAGCATCAGTGTTGACCAATTCTGGGGCATAGCGAGACAACTCAGTGAATTGGAAGATGTATTCACTCAGGGTTTTATTTCCTTGCTTCAAGTTGCGAAATTCATCAGCCTTTAGCTTCATGATTCCATCTGGAATGTGGTACCGGCGGAATTCATCCACAAATTCTTCCCATGTGATCGTGTTGGCATTGTCCACAGCTCCACTATAGGCTTCCCACCAAGAAAGGGCAATTCCTGTCAGCTGATGAGATGCTAGCAGAACTCTATCCCTTCCATCACAGTGGATTGTGTCCAACTTTCTTTCAATCACCTTAAGCCAATCATCTGCTTCCATGGGGTTGTCAGATCCAGTAAAGGTGGGTGGCTTAAGCCTCATGAACTCAGTCATCTTGTCTTGGACTCCGGCTCCACGGTTGTTCCTAGGGCGGTTCATGCCTTGAGCCAAGGTCTCCAGAAGGCGAGTCTGAGTTGCCATGACTTGTGCCAAGTCAATTACTGGAGGAGGGGGCAAGTCATCTCCTTCATTATGGTTCCTAGTCTGACTCACTTCATCTTCATGAATACCATCCACATTTGCATTGGCTTGACTTCCTTTTGGATTTTGGCTTTGTCTACTAGCTGCACGACCACTTGGTTGAGAGCGGGTAGCTGGTTTGGGAGGCATCTGTTGGTTAAGATGAGAAAGCATTAGATAAGGGTTAGATCTATTGAGTGATGTTGTTTTTTTTTGTTAAGGCGTTATATTTTAAAAAGGTGCAAGTCTTAAGACTTGCTATCCCGTAAGGGAACAACATAGAGCACTCAATTATTTAGCACAACCAACAAGCACAAATATATATTTTGAATAAGAGGGCGGTTTACAACATAGTAATGGAGGAAATAAGCGTACTACAATACGGTTCATCTACTTTGGGGGTTGAACAAAAGTGAAGTAAACTTCACTTCCCCAAGACATAAGGAGGAACTAGGTGTTACTATTCTTCAACTTCTTCGGACAGAACGGCTTCATTCCCTTGGTGTTGAGGAGGATCATGCTTCCGGCATTTGTGGTTCTTCTTTTGGACTAAGAGGTGGGTCACCGTCTTCCTTTGGTGGTGGCTGGGTGAGGAGGGGAAATCCTTCTTCCTTACTGGGCTCCAACTCTAAAGCTTCATGAGAGGCTTCTGTGGGTGGGGGAGCTGATGGCCCTTCTATGTCCATCTTGCTTTTGGTTTTTAGGGACATGATTGGGATTCCTTTTAGGATTATGGGCTCTTGGTCTTCCACTGCTAACATCCTTCTTTTGATCCTGGTGATAAGGTAGGCATCCTTCAACTCCTGAGCATGGCGGTCTTCAGCTGCCTTTAAGACTTCAGCAATGGTGGTTTCACGACTCTCGGCTGCAGCTGCTTGGGCCTGAGCTTCTGCAAGCTGCACATGGAGCTTTCTAACTATGATCTTGGCTTCCTGCGCACGATGGATGCATTTTCTTAACTCCGAGGCCTGCTCATCATATTGCTTATCTAGAGCAAGAAGGTACGTGGTCATGAATACCACAGTTGGGTCATCTTCAAGTGAGTAACGTCCTTGCAAGAGCTCCATGCGGGTCCTCCAAACTGGTCGGTCTTTTTCGTCGGGTGGAAAGAACCTCATAGGTGTACGGGTGATGGGCTTCTCGTAGATCTGGCATAGGTACCTCAAGGCTTTGCGGGCGACGGCTTGATATGTATCTGCAAACCGAAATCCGATCGCAGTCATACTCCAAGCTTCAGCTATGTTAGGGAAGTCCTCACTTTTCCCAATATAGACGGTAACTTCACACCGCTCGGTCTCATGCTCTTCATATTCTCTGCCTTCATATTCTGGACGATCCTTGATTCCAAGTTTCTGCATGGTAGCATACAAGAGCTTGGGAAAGCCTTCTACACTTAGACAGTAACTGCTGGTCCAAACTCCTTCGGCCATCTGAGAGACATAGATGAGAGTAAATATTTTTTTTTCAAATAGAGGGAAGAGGGTAAGAACTTTTGTAAAATATGTTTATTTAGTAAAATACTGGTCCAGAAAAGCCTAAGGTCGCGTCCTACAGCCAACTACGGCTTTGATACCACCTGAAGCGCCCCTGGTAAACCAGGAACTCAAATGTGATACAATACTAGTCCCAGGAGGCTAGTAACATATTTATTACATCAGATAAGTTTCAGCGCAGTAGTCTTGGAAAGCGTGGACAAGGAAGGCACGCTATAATAATAAGACACCAAAATACAACACAGGTCCAAAGGACCCAGAAACAAACGATATCGCCATCGAACATCTGACGAGTCCCAATGCCACAGGCTTAGTTGGGTGCAGACACGACCTTACTCGAACGCCACTTCGGGATCGAAGTCCGGATCTTCCTCTGTTTAATAAAGCAAGGGTGAGTACAAAGTACTCAGCAAATCCAACCTTACCCTACGGAAGGGGATAACAGTATATATGTATATGGATAAATCAAGGATGAGGCTTAGTTTTATTTGCATAAAGCTATCTTTTTACACATGCAAGGTTTCATTTCACAAATACTGTTGTAAAAGACCTCTTTTTCCACATATGATAGTATTTCTGAAAATGGGGGTTTGATCACAATTTTAAGTGTTGTTGAACCCTTGTTCCTACAACACAATGGCAGTCAACCATTTATTTCCAAAATCACACTCTCTCACATGTTTTCACTCATCCCAACCCATCTAGTTGTTGAAACCAAACCATAACCCGTCCGAGACCGCGGACACGGCTATCCAGATAGATTTACACTCTGCAGAGGTTGTACACTTTTCCCACAAGTAGGATACCATAACTTACACCGTCGTGCAAGCACAGATCCATCAAAGTCATTACCCTCCATAGCTATGTAATGGCGCTCACCACGGGAACACTAAGGCCACATCTCATGATACCACAATAATTCACAAAGCTCTTTTCATATATTTCCACAATTTCACATACATCACTTAGTGTCCCGTTGCACACCTGCCTCCAGGTGATTGCCATACTAACTAGAGGGATTTAGACTAAGCCTTTCCCATGCAAGGCGAGTGGTTGTACGATAAATGAGTTAGGCAAGATGAATCATCAACTCAGTCCTTAATCGAGACAAGGCGGATATCTTCACGCTTAACCCCGCAAGGTATAAGCCACAACACCAGGGCATCCCCAAAAGAGATCTCATCCGCCCCATCTCCATAGTAATCACATCTATAACTTGTTCATTAACCCTTTCACAATACCCACAATTTATTTTCACCACTCACACCTTTTACTTTTAAAATCATTATATTTGATAAAATATAGCGATGAGTATCCAGGATGAGTAATAAGTCCTAAGCATACTAAATAATAATATTTCTGTCATAGCATATTATTTGTTCCTAGGTTCGAACAAGACAATTATCGGGTAATATCAATTCAAGGATGGCTATTCAACAGGTTTTAACTAAGCAGCGAAAATACTTCGTACATATATCGTACATGTAATATTTAAAACGACTTCTACGGGTTGTGTTTAAAAATAGGATCAATATGCATCAAAGGGGATCAGTTGGACTTGCCTCCGTCGGCGTCCTCGGCAAACTCCTGCTGACAGTCCGGGTCCTCGGCGTCAAACTCGCGGTACTCGTTTCCAACGTTCTCGTTTTCCGGCTCGTTCACTCCGCCAGCTAAAATACGCGACGAATGACACAGACAACAGGCACAGATAAATAATCATATAAATTCAAATGAGCTCCAAAAATCATGAAATTAATATGGGAGGTAGGTCATGATTTTAGATGAATTTAGAAAAAAAGAATTATTAAAATCAGAGTTAGCATGCGGCATTTGTGAAATGCCGGGATTTAATCATGTGAAAAAGGCTAACGATGATTAAGAAATATATGCTTCACGAGATGAATTTTGGCTGGTAGTGCATGTTGCATGCATGCATGTACTATTTGGAGTTAATGCTTATGGCCCCACATGCATGGTTAGAGAGAAATTAGCAGGGGTCATTAGAGCTCTTTTGTATGTCATGGTTCTATTCGTGGAGTTCTTGGCAGTGAATTGGTACAGACAAATACAAGGAAAAATACAGAAAAATACTACAGAAAGACAGAGAAGAGCAAGGAGATGCTCATGAGCTGCTCACCTCGTCTTGCGACGACAGTCGAGCTCAGCTTGTGCGTATGGCCGTATACGGTATACGCGAAGTGAGAGTGAGTGAGCGAGTGAGTGAACGTGTTTCTCGGGTGGTGAGAGTGAGCACCCGAGGCTGGCTTTTTATAGCCAGAGGAGTGAGGTTATGCCTCTGGTGCTCAGCTTCGTGCCATTAGAATTGCTACTGTAGTGCATGGCTACACAGGACGACAGGACGGTGGACGGTGCCTAATTTTCATGCAAATGGCAATGTCTCATTTGCATGCACGGTGCGTGCAAATGGACGGTGCCTAATCACCATGTCCTTTGCATGCAGGTGCATGCAAATGGACGGTGGCATGCTTGTCCTGCATGCATGCATGAGATATATATTCGTGTAGGTGCACTGCTATGTTTTCTCGCATGTAAGCTTGCTGGTACTTGCTATCTTTTTGTACAGCAAAAGAGGCGCGGGAAAAGGCAAGAGGTGGGGCCCGCATGCCGCGGTGCGCGCGCGAGCGAGTGCGCTCGGCGAGGGGGCCGGGCGTGAGTGCGCTGCGGCGCTGATGGTGGTGGGGTCGGCGCACGCGCCGTTGCCGGGTATCGGGCAGAGCGAGCGAGCAAGAGGGATAAGTAGCGGACATATGATGCTCATGCCATGCGGTGCAGGTTATATTTAAAGATGGATAATTAGAATGGATGGAAAAAGAATTAGATGGAGATACTATAGAGCTCAAATGATTTATAGTTTTTGAAATATATTTTGAAAATAATTTTTTTAATGCGAGTGATTTTTGAATGTGAATTTTTGGGATGTTACAGAGTAGGTGGGGGGAGTCAGGTATTTCGAGTGGAGAGACTCCATAAATGGCATTGTCTCTGTTTGTATAAATTTATACAAAGTATATTTTAGTCTTAGGACAAGACTTTCATGGAACATTACTCTAATAATCACATTATGATCCTACTCTTTTTGTCTTGTAATACAATGCATTGTAAAATTTTTAAGATAAATTAAGAGGGAAAATGAAAGACGCATGTATCCTCATTTTATTTCCTAAGCAGCTGCTATCATCAACGAGGTTAACAATGATTGATTGACAAGTGGAAAATATTTAATGTAAAATTAGGTTTTATCCTCGAGAATGCATTATATTTGAGGACGAATTTTAAATGCTAAAATACACTATATTACATAATGGAGCGAGTAGATCACAAATCACATGCATGCTGGATATGATCACAAGATATTTTCTTCCTAAAATTTTCTATTTTTTAAAAAATATATGAATATATATTTCTTCAATTACTTTCTAGGAGGTAATTGGTCATCATGACCGTAGAGATTTACCTAAATGGATGGTCCACAGTTATTTTGAAAAATCTCTAACTAGTTATAGCTCAAAGCTGCGTCAAGAAGAAGTATGTCTTAGAAAATCATGAAGGAAAAAAACTAACGACTACCACAAATCCACGATAGTTGAGGGCTTGAGGCCTCACATGGATTTTTTCCCCTTGAAAACCGCAAACTGAACAGTGGCCTTAGTTTGGGCTTCCAGAACCGGCCCAGGCACATACTTTGGGGTCTTTGATGGCCTGCTCGTTGATGATCCGACACCGGCAAGGTGGGCGTCGCGCCGCCAATACCCAGCGGCCACCGGCGGCGCTTCTGGGTCGCCATGGGGGACGAGGCCTAGCTAGGGCAAAGCTAGTCCTTGATCGAAGGTAGAACTATAGAAGACATCTGCAGCCTGCGGGGCGCCACATGTAGTGGCGCGGACTCGGCGGTAGGCGAATAGGGTAGCGATGATGCCGTGCTCTCTGCGTTTCCTCCGCGGAAACCATGAGCGGCCGCGGATGGACGACCACCGAGGTGGGACGCGGCAGTGGCCGGTGGGTGAAGAGATAGAATGGTAAGAAACAAAGGTCATTTCTAGCCTCCACCAAGCTCCACAAGACAAATTAGAAAATGTCAGCCGAAATATCAAAGTTTAGTGTCTGTGCTTTTGAGTCTCAGAGTCAATCAGAATGGGATCCAGCCATGCATTCACTGCACTGATGGATTCTGCATATTTCTGATGAGATGGCTATAGAGCTCCATTGACAGGTGCATTGTGTTCCTGGAAGAGCAGTTAATCGCAAGCTCATGGTACCGATGCCATTACAACCTTCAAGTTTGAAGTATTGATTCGAGGCAATGCAAGCGTGTTGCATCTCAATTGCATAGTCAGGAATGTTGCTTTCATGTTTTATGTGTCATGTTGATATCAGACCTGGTTGTAGTCTAGAGGAGTTTTTTTTTTTGAAAAAATAGCAGGAGCTCTGCCCTTCAATTAAGAACGGGAGTAGAAAAAGTGTTTTATGTACAAATAGGACTAAAAACAGTCTAGTCGGTACAGCAGCAAGAAAAGAAAAGCTCCCTATTGAAATGCTCTTGTTCTTTGCTCTATGTCATCTTTAATTCTCGTGGCCACCTGCATCACCGTTTCATAGGCATTGTTGAATATTCGTCTGTTGCTCCCTTTCCAGAGGTTCCAGAAGATATAGATGACCATGCCGTTGAAGCGTCTTCGTTCCGGACAAGGCACTTTGCTTGCAGTATTCTCCCACCAGTGACAAATATTTGGGGGGTCGTTCTGTTGCGGTCTTAGGAGGATGTCAAAATGTTCCCAAGCTAGGATTTAACTTCCAACTGCCTTAGCAAATGAGTAGCATAAACATAGGTGTAGCCCAGTCTCCAAAGGCCCATTGCATAAGGGGTGCCAGTGTGAGTTGAGTGTTTATTTTTTTGTTTCACTTGTTTGCTCTGCTACCCTTGCTACAGGTTGTGCTGCTATTATCGGACCCTATAACACCGTTTTATATCACTATCTCTGCTTTAGTCTTGTTCCAAGATAAAGTTTAGAGCTGGGGCAACTTTTTGTGTAGTTCAATTGATCTAAAATGCATAATACACACAACATAAGCTCTTTTTTTTCTTCCTAACATAATCAGGCAGTTACCATCGATGTGAATGTGTGGAGTGATGCGGGACATGCTGTGAATCATCTGTATGATCTGCTCTATATGATGGGTCGTGATGACATCCCAGTTGGTGTTGGTGGTGATGGTGGAATATCATACTCAGGCACCATATATCCAAATGTCGGTGGTTATTTACCACTGATTGATCAGGTACCAACTTTTACATTAGTTTCCATGTAACAATGCAGTATAGAGAGGGCTAGTTAACTTTGATATCTAGAGAATTAATCAGTTCTCCTGTGGCTGTGATTCTCTAGTTCAGTTACTAGGAGTAGATACTAGATACTAATATTTATGTCAATATTTAGGGCATGACAACGGCTGGAGGTTGCCGGTACAGGCAAGCTATTCCACTAGAAGGTGGTGGACGGTTGGACGTGGACACAAACTATGGAATCAGAAAGGACTTCCTTCCACAGGTAGTGTAACACTTTTGTTATCTTCTTTGTTGATTCCTTGTAACATGACCATTCCATGATCCTTTAAGAAGCCCATTATGATAGAAACTAAAAAGATCAAAGGGTGTCCACTAGAACCTACCAATGTGTCTAAATGTCTCTCGAAATTACGCCTCCTCTTTAGAGCCTCAACCACGATCACAATTGGGGACGGGGCTAAGGCCCGTTTCTGGCATGATAACTGGCTTGATGGTGAGGCCCCCAAAAATCTTGCCCCACACTTGTTTGAGCTGGCTACAAGAAAAAATAGATCAGTGCAGCAAGAGCTGGACAATGACAGATGGACGCACTTCCTAAGTAATCGTATCAATACCACAGAACACTTGGAGGAATTTGTTTCACTTTGGATAAGAATCCAAGCCGTCCACCTGCAGCCAGGCGTAAGGGACTCCATCATTTGGCGATGGACTACAGATGGTTGCTATTCCACCCGCTCTGCGTACAAGATTCAGTTCAAAGGTTCTTATGCCACTTTCAAAGGTGACCTCATTTGGAAAGCTCGAGCGGAAAGCAAGTGCAAAGTCTTCGCTTGGATCCTAGTGCAAGGCAAGATATTAACGGCGGATAACCTTCAGAGAAGAGGTTGGCCCCATCAGGATCGCTACGTACTGTGCAACGGCCCCTTAGAAACATGCTTACACCTTTCCCTACTATGTCCGTACGCCAAGGCGGTGTGGAATCATATCCTAAACTGGGAGCATTTTGACACCCAGTTAACCCAGTTCCACCAAGGCCCATCTACCTTGAGTTCATGGTGGGAGGAGACCGTAACAAAAATCACAAGAGAAGAAAGAAGGCGCTTCAACGGCTTGGTCATTTACACTTGCTGGAATCTTTGGAAGGAGAGAAATCGTAGAATTTTCAACAATGCACATGAGTCGGCGCTGCAGGTTGCTTCAAAAGTCAAAGAAGACATAGCGCAAAGAGAAAGGGCTGTTCAGAGAGTAGGCTAGTTTTTTTCTGGAGACTGTTTTTTCTCCAAGTGCTCTGCTATTCAGCAGCTGTTTCCTTAATCTGTACATAAAAACTTTCTCTTTACTCCCTTAATTGAGAGGCAGAGCTCCTGCCATTCCTTTCAAAAAAAATTAGTTATATTTCAGCTGGAGTCTGATTCGTTTTGAATTTCAATATAAGCTGATCAGTGGGAATTTATCTACAATGTGACTAAATGTTAAAAGCAGCTGAACAATTATATTTGCAGTCTGCACTAACTAGGCATTAGGTGAAACGAAAACCAACTTTAGGCATATTACTTGTAATATTTAGTGATAACTTGCTTTGTGGAAGACATGCACTCTACTTAGATTAAAAGTTTTTACTAACAGGGTCACAGAAGATATATGCCACTTCAGCAACCTACAGCACAAGAAGTATTGATAGACACAATTTCTGCTGGCCCTACAACAGTCTTTCTCATAGGATCACACACAAACTTCGCCATTTTTCTCATGACATATCCACACCTGAAGAGAAATGTGGAGCACATATACATTATGGGTGGTGGAGTGAGATCAAAGAAACCGACAGGCTGCTGTCCAAAAAATGCTACAGGTTGTACGCCACAGCAGTGTGGTGACCATGGTAACATGTTTACTAGTTACTCTACCAACCCAAATGCAGAATTCAACATATTCGGAGATCCTTTCGCCGCATACCAGGTATAAACCTTAGACTTTCAAGATATGACCTGTTTTACCCTTTTTATTGATGCTTGAAAGTGGATTTTCTTTTTTCATTTGAATATATGCATTTCTTAGCTTTGCCCCCTTTTCTTTGAATCCACTATGGCATTTGCAGCACGTTCTCTTTGGAGCAAAGGCAAAATCATGCCTTGTATATCTTTTTCTTTGTCTACTCTGATTCTCTCAATGTTTGCGTGGATTATTGTCACTTGTTAGGTTGTTACTTGTCTTACTCCCTCCATACCCATAAAAAAGTCATTTTAGACAAGGTTTGGAGGCTCCCACCTCGGGCGTCTCCGTGCCCCCTCCGCCCCCCCTTCCGCCCCCGCCGCCACCGCGCCCGCCGCGCCACCCCTCTGAGCCTGCACCGCCCCCGCCTCCACCACCACCGCCGCCTCCACCTCCACCCTCTCACCTCGCCCAACCTGTCACTGGCTCCTCCCTGTCGCCGGATGCCCCCCGTCGACTTGTTGCGGCTGCGACGCTCGTCCGTCCGCGACTCCTCGTCGTGCCACCATCGCCTGCCCGGTTCGAACTCCAGAACCTCCTCCTCCGTGAGTGCTTCTCCACTGCCGTCCCCGACCTGCTAACCAAGTCTCCGGCCCCGGCCTCCATCTGGGTAACTCCTCCCTCTCGCGATGCCAAGTTTAACAGGTTTTTCATTGAGAATTCGTTGTGCTTCTTGCTTGCTCCTCGTCCGGGTCGCCTGCGTGCGCGCTGCGTCGATGTCGGCGTCTTCCAGGTGACAGTAGCGAGTAGAAACATTGCTAACGTTTTGGTTGTCCGGGGTGTTCTGCGCATTGGCTTCATTGAGCTCTTCCTGCACCCGTCAATGGCCGCTGCGAGGCTAGCGTTCGAACGTCTCCCCCACCCACCCTCTACGCTGATAACTCCTGATGGGACTCAACCGGCCAACTGCCCAGGTACGAGCGAAGTTATTACAGTTGACCTGGGTGAGAGAGCTCTGCCATCGACCCCTGCCATGCCCAAAATCCGCTTTGGGAAGGTCCCCCAAGATCTTCTCTCTTCTCCCGCCCTCACTCTGCCCCACTCGCGCCCTCTGCCCCTTGCTGTGGCCGCTGCGACCGGTCTTGTCCCCGGTTCCGCGGCAGTAGCTAACGTTGCCCCGGCTTTGAATGCTGCTAAAGTCTCGCTCCCGCGCTCGTACCTACAGGCAGTCACCTCCGCCGCTCCCCCAAAACAGGCACAGGTTATTACAGTCACTCGCCCTGCTTCCCTCTCAGGCTGCTTCCGCTGCTTAGCCAAAGACCACCAGGTGCAGGACTGCCGTGACCCCATACGGTGCCGCTCCTGCCTTTCCTCCGGCCACCGCAGCCCCCAGTGCAAAATGCCGCTTCGACGTCTCCTGCGCGTGGCTTCCCGACGTCTCCCACCCGCCGTGCGCACCATTCATGCTTCACCCTCCGCACGCCTTTCGCCGTCCCCCCTTCCCCTGCCCTTGCCGCCTACGACCTCCCCCCTGCCCACCTCTTCTGAAACGTTTTTTCCTAGCTCGGATGATGAGCTTGACACGCTGCTGCTGGAGGCCGCTGCGTCTGCTATGGCGCCTGCGAACTGCGTGCCGTCCACCTCCTCTTCGGCCGACGTTGGGAAAGCGGGGTCGCCGCCTTGTCAGGACAAGCATGTTCTCCCGGCTTCCGTCCGCCTGGTCGACCAGGTGGCCAGAGTCGGGGATCAGCTCCCGGCGGGTGCGCCGGCTTCGCTGCCTGCTGCGGTCTCTGACGCCTCAGCGCCTAGCCCGCTACCCCTGCCGCCTACGTCGGCAGCATCCTGGCCTTCGCGGGGAATCGGAGCCGGTCCCTCATTCTCTTCCGAGGAGGAGTTTGCGAGCGGTGATCCTGCCTCCGACGACTCCAGCTCTGACGGCTTTTCCTGGCAGGAGGGGAGGGCTTCGCACGCGGACGCTTGGGTCTCTCCAGGGAGGCCGGAGCTCTGTGAGCGCATGCTTTACGCGTTCATAGAGCCGCCGGTGCACCCTGATGAGGTCAGTGCTTGCATCCGCGCGGCCCTCCTTGGTGTCGCCCCTTTGGTCCCCGTTGACCTGCTTCCCTCCTCGCATGGAGCAATGCTCCTACGCGCCACCTCTGCTGCTTCGCGAGACTCGCTGCGTCTGCTCAGCCCAATTGCTGGGGACGGTTTCACCGTCTTCCTGCAGAAGCCGCACGAGACGGCCAACAGGTTCTTCAGGGTGCCCACCTGGCTTGCCTTTGTGGCCGTCGTGGACTTCCCCCTGGAACACTGGTACGAGGACAAGATCCGGGAATGTTTCCGTGCCTTCGATGCTGTCGCGGAAATTGACCCCCTCTGCCTCTCGGGCGAGCACTTCGGTCCCCTGAGGCTGCTCCTAGAGCTCAATGACCGCCTCGAGCTGCCCCTCGAGCTGCGGATTTCCGCCAGGAACGGTGCTGGCCGTGACGGGGCGGTCGCCAGGATCCTGCCCATCAGAGTGTGGCCACGTGAGTTCCAACTGAACAGCAGGGGGGAGCTCTCGCCCTTCTTCGGACCGCCGTCGCCGCCCTCACCTGGGCCCAGCCTTGGACCCCCAGGCCCTTTCAGCACGAACCAGCAGAGCCGACCGCAGCCGTACTTCTTCAGCGCCATGTACCCACGGCTGCCACGTTCCGAGGCCCATGGCAGCCTCCCTTTTGACCCCCTGTCGTCGGGGGTCAGAGGTGGTCAGGGCGCAGCTCGTCGCCACGCAGCAGCTTTGATGGCTGCTGCCCTGCTCATCGGCGGCCGGGTGCAGGTCCTGCTTCGCCATGTCCAAGCTCTCCAGGCGCCGATGCTAAATGCCTCAATAAGCGCCATTCAAGACGACCCCATCGACACTGCTGCTCCAGCTGAGTTGCGGGGCACATCTACCAAGACCATCATCACCTACCAGCGACGTCCCAGGGTCAAAGCCTCCGCCCTGGCGAGCCGTGGGCGCTCCAAGCATCAGGCGGTGCCTCCCCGGCGCGCAAGTTCGCGGCTGGCGGCCAAAGCACCGTCGAACTTCATCGACATGACGACGCAGGCTGTGCAGCGTAAGGCCCTGCTCAACTCTCTGTCAGGTTGTTCCAAGGAGCTCAAGAAGCACATCAAAAAACGGGACATCCTCTCAAGGAACAACCTGCCCCTAAGTGCGACCGAGCTGAGGAAGCTCGTCTCTGCGGCACAGCTAGACCTCGGCGATGGGGGCGCCGCGGCGGTGGACTCCAGCGCCAATGCCTAGCTTTTCTCAGGGTAGATCTACCGGCTGTCCCAAAGAGGACTGCAAGCCCGTGTATCTTTCGCTTTCTAGTCTCTGTACTTCGCTTTTGAACCTTGCTGTCGGGTGCGGAACTGTAACGACATGAACTCCGACACCGAACCAACGTTGACTTCGTTCCGCTCGTTTTCTGTCATTTCCTGGAATGTGCGTGGGTTAGGCGACCCGGACAAATGCAACATTGTGCGCAATGCTTTCATCAATGCTAATCCTGTTATTCTGTGCATTCAAGAGACTAAGCTAAGAGAAGTTGATTTCTTCAAAGCTAAAACTTTTCTGCCTCCCGGTTTCAAATTTGTTCTCCAGCCCAGCGACGGCTCACGCGGTGGCCTTCTCACTGCTTGGGACCCAAACGTTTTTTCCCTGCAAAACCATTTTTGTAAACCCTACACTATCACCTGTGAGTTTGCTTGCAACCTCTCCAACACCGATTTCACTGTGACAAACACGTATGGTCCTTCGGACCACACCTTTTCTCCCCACTACCTTCAATGCCTGCTGGAACTGCCGAGCCTAATTCATAGTGCTTGGATTCTAATCGGTGACTTCAACCTTGTTAGACACCCCAGTGACAAAAACAACGGCCAGATTAACTCTTCCCTAACCAGTGCTTTCAACTCCACGATAAATGACCTTTGTGTCAACGAGATCGACCTTTCGGACAGGCTTTACACCTGGACCAACCTTCAACCCTTTCCCATCCTAGCTCGCCTGGACAGGGCTTTCGCCAACAACCATCTAAACCTCCTTTTCCCTATTGCCACTCTGTCCTCTCTACCAAGACCCACCTCGGATCATAATCCGCTGCTGCTATCCCTAAATACAAAAATTCCTAAAGCTCAATTCTTCAAATTTGAAAAACATTGGCTTCACCACCAGACCTTCCTTCCTTCCATCCTTGAGAGCTGGCGTTCGGTGGCCGACGTCGGCGATGCGGCCGGACAGATTGTCGCCCGTATCAAGTCGGCCAGGGCTAAGGCAAAGGTTTGGGCTCGGTGTAACAGGGCACCCCCTTCTATCCTTAATAACTGCCGTTTTATCACCCAATTATTCGACTTCTTTGAAGAATTTCGAAACCTGTCGACACAAGAATTTCAGGTTCGCAGCCAAGCCAGGCATATGCTGCAGCAACATATCAGAATGAAGGCAGCCTACTGGAAGCAGCGAAGCAAACAGAAAGTTATCAGAGAGGGCGACTCCAACACGAGATTCCATCATGCCAATGCAACCCAAAGACTCAGAACCAACTACATCAGAGAGGTTCAGGTTGACGGGCAACAAATTGTGAACCACGCTGGAAAGGTGGCTGCTCTGACGGATTACTTCTCATCCATCATTGGGGTCCAGGGAAGCTGCCAGCCGTTTGATCTCAACGAGCTATACGCGGGGTCTTACTGCCCAAGCGCAAACTTAACTGAACCTTTCTCTGCCAATGAAGCGAAGCAAGCTCTGTTGTCCATGAACATGAATAGTGCTCCTGGCCCGGATGGTTTCGGGCCGATGTTCTTCAAAGCGGCCTGGGAAACGGTTCAAACAGACATCCACAGACTGCTGTGTGCATTCCACCAGGGTGACATCGACCTTCAGCGACTGAATAGATCTCACATGGTCTTGATCCCTAAGAAACCTGGGGCTGTCGAGGTCAATGCGTTCAGGCCGATTGCCCTTCAAAACTGCTGCCTGAAAATCATTTCCAAGGTTCTGACAACAAGGCTGCAACTTGAAATCCCTAAGCTCATTGACCTAAATCAAACTGGCTTCATCAAGGGAAGGTCCATCACGGACACTTTTGTCTATGCAATGGAATTAGTTCAAGTTTGCCATAAAAGGAAAATGCCGGCAATTGTTCTAAAGCTGGACTTTGCAAAGGCTTTTGACACAGTAAATTGGGAGGGTCTTTTTCAGGTCTTGAGGGCAAGGAACTTCACTGACACTTGGATCCGGTGGATCAGGTGCCTGTTGTCTTCAGCGTTATCTGCTGTTCTTGTCAACGGGTCAGCTGGCCCCTGGATCACCTGCAAGCGTGGGCTACGACAAGGGGACCCTTTATCCCCATACCTGTTCTTAATCGTTGTTGAAACCCTGCAATGCCTCATCAGACGCTCGCAGAGGATCAAGCACCCAACTGAGCCTGATCTCCCTTGTGCAGTGCTACAGTACGCTGATGACACACTTCTCGTGTTCAAAGGAGACGTGGAAGGTGCCTCTGCTGTCAGGGAAATTCTAGACTCTTTCGCAGCTGCCACTGGTCTGCACATCAACTACAGCAAGAGCACTCTAGTGCCGATTCACATGGCGGAACAGGAAGTTAGTGTCTGTGTTCAAGCGATCGGGTGCTCGAGGGGGGGTTTCCCCCAAACGTACCTTGGATTGCCGCTGTCAGTAAGCAAATTGCCACTTACCGCCTTCACCCCCTACATCCAAAAAACTGACAGAAGGCTAAGCTCATGGCAGGCATTCCTTCTAAACAAGATGGGCAGAGCCGTGCTAATTAACTCTGTACTCGATTCACAGCTGGTATACATCATGGGCTCGCTACAAATCCCTTCTGGGGTAGTTTCTCTAATGGATAAAACCAGGAAAGCTTTTCTCTGGGCTGGAGACAAATCGGGGAAGGTGCCTCCTGCCTCCTGCCTTGTCGCCTGGACTAATGTGTGCAACCCGAAAGAGCAAGGTGGTCTTGGGATCAGAGACATTGGCATCCAAAACATTTGCTTGCTGCTCAAACTCCTCCATAGGCTTCACTGTCCCCAGTCGTCAGCCTGGTCATCTTGGGTCAAGAATAAGATCTCCTTGGCAAACTTGCAAGGAGACGTCCATGGTGACCACTGGACTACACTTAGGCAGCTTCTGCCTCTCTACCAAGCTATCACCACGGCGAGCGTGGGGAACGGTGAGTCGACTTCCTTCTGGCATGATGTATGGCTGGAAGATGATGCGCTTGCAGATGTATACCCGGCTCTCTTCAGTCACTGCAAACTTCAGTCGGCCTCCGTCAAAGAAATCATTAATGTTGGCATTCAGAACACCATGGTTCCTCGGCTAACAACAGCTGCTCAACAAGAACTGCGGGATGCCCAGGAAGCGATAAGCAGTCTGCACCTATCAGACCAAAGTGATGCCAGGAAATCGGTGTTCGAAAGACAAGAATGCAGCCTGGACAGCGGTGCCATTTACAAGATGATCAAGGCAAAAACCCAACCCTCTAGCCCCAAGGCCAAATTCATCTGGGAATCATACGCTCCTCCACGCGTCCAACTCTTCATGTGGCTGTTAACTAGGGGCAGGATCCAATGCAGAACGGTTCTCTTCTCCAAAACCGTGGTTGACGACCCGACTTGTGAAATTTGTCGGGCTTCTGAAGAATCTGTAGATCACATCGTTTGTGGGTGCAACCTCGCTGGTCAGCTGTGGCAGAGGCTGCAGATACAAGTAAACCCCGGGGACCTGGACATCATTCACTCATGGTCTCCCCCACCAACCATCCCGCGAGAGGCTTTCTCCTCCTTCCTGGCAATTTGCTGCTGGCAACTATGGAAAGCAAGAAACGCTTTCATCTTCAGAACGGATACTACCAGCGTTCAAGCACTACTCCTGCAGTGCAAAAACGCCGCGAACCAGTGGGCCTTCAGACTTCCGGCATCCAAGAGGCAAATCACACAGGCTTGGGCACTCGCCTTCCAGCAGGCGAGGCAGGGTGAAGGTTAACAGTCTTCACTAGTCTAAACGATGTTTCTTTCTTCCTCTGTGCTAAGTGACCCTAGTGTACGCCTGTCCAGGTGCACCTTGTACAAAAGATCTATGTAAACTAATTTAGAGGCGTTTTGGCCCGTGAGTAATACAAAATTCAGGTGGGGAGCGACACCCCCCCGTTGACCGTCAAAAAAAAAAAACATTGGAAATATAAATCATGAATAACTTTTAAGTTGTTGAATTTGGAAATATGAAAACCATATGAATAGATTTGTCTTGAAAAGGTGCTCTCGTGGGTGACTGGTTACTGGAGCTTGCTCTCAGTTAGGAGACCCAGGTTCAAGCCCTGCATCCTCTTAATTGAAAAGCGGGGGTGCAATCTGCTCCTTCCCGTCAAGTTTTTTTAGATTTGTCTTGAAAAATACTTTCATAAAAGTATATATATACCACTTTTTGATAAATATTTTTATAAAAACAAGGAGTCAAAGTGAGGCTTTGGAGACCGTGTCGTTATCCTAAACGACTTCTTTTATGGGTATGGAGGGAGTATGCTTTAGTGCGCTATAAACTCTCTACCATGTATGTTCAGCTTGCATGCTTAATTACAAATAATGCATGAATCTGTATTTAGCTCATTGTTATTCCATATCAGTTAACGGATCAGCTAATCAGCTAGTGAAAATTGCTTCTGTGCCAGATAACAACTCATTCTGCCACATGATAACTTATTCTCCCTTCTATACCATCAGCCATTACTTTGCAAAAAATTCATACCTTCCAAGTTATTGCCATCACTTCACTATTAGTTTAGCTATTAAGTAATACATACAGGTCATTTTTACCTCCCTCATCATTTCCCAGAAATCAGAACAAAAAATAAGAAAGGCCTCACTATGATGCCACAATGTCATTCTTCTCTCTCGCACATACACTTGGACCCCATCAGTAATATAGCCTTCTTATATTTCCCCAGAAAGTATGATGAGTGGCAAAATAAATAAATGATCTTTGCATACTTTCATTGACCATTAATTTAACAAAATGATTGTATGGAGGATATGGATTATTTGAAATCATGGCCAATAAGGGAGCATGGCTTATTTGGTAGTAGATTGTGGACTGAGGAGTTTATCAGTGGCATGAAAGTATTTTATTTTTCAAAGAAACTAACATTTGAACCTTATCAGGTGTTTCACTCTGGTATACCAATTACTCTTGTTCCTCTTGATGCGACAAATACAATTCCAATCAACAAAGAATTCTTCTATGAATTTGAGCATCGTCAGGGTACTTATGAGGCACAATACTGCTTCAAGTCTTTAAAGATGGCTCGTGACACATGGTTTAATGACGAATTCTATACAGTAAGTTCATGCAATTTGTTCCATCTCATTTCGTATATATTTCTTTGTGACTGTTACTTGTTTTTCTTTATTCATGTTTCTTGTATTTCCTTGTTCAGAGCTATTTTATGTGGGATTCTTTTACCTCCGGTGTTGCCATTTCCAGCATGCGCAATGATAAGAATGGTAAATATGGAAACGATTTTGCTCAGCTTGAATATATGAACATTACAGTAGTAACTTCAAACAAACCATATGGTGTGTATGATGGCTCAAACCCATTATTCGATGGTCATACTACTCCCAAGTTTGGTCTTCAAAAGGTTGGAGTTCATAGTGGTCATGTTCAAACTGGGATTACAGATAACTTCTGTCGTGTCAAGGGCAGTAATAAAGGAAGATGCGAGGTACTATATGGCCACCAAATAGTTATTATGGACAGCTGCATAGTTCTTTTCCTGATGAAAAAATTATTGCTGATATCCATTAACTTCATAGAAATTCTGTCAACTTCCTTCAGTACTTACCTCTGTTATTTTGTTATGATATCACCAGACAGGTAGAGATAACATGTAAAAGTAAAACATAATTATATTATAACTCTTTGATTTGAACATACTCCATCTTAAATTATAAGTCATTCCAAGAATCTTGGAGAGTCAAAGCATCTCTGTAAGACATAATCTGCAGCTAAACTTTTCTGTTTTGTTAATGATCATAGGCAGGCAATAGGTCAGCTCTTGGTCACATAGGAGTATGGCAATAGGCCACTCTAGTACAGTAGTTGGTAGAACCATACATCAGCCATACTTGGTAGGAGGATGATGTATGCAGTGTACTAGGAGTAGTTGGGGCTGTACCCAGCCATGCCTTGTGTACCTTATAGTTGGTACAAGGCTTGTATATATACACCATGTATGCAATGAAGCAAAGGCAGTTTTAGTGCCACATATTTCCTGGGTTCAGGTTTCAGCCAAGACTGAAACCGTGTGTGAGTGTGTGTGCCTGAGCTCGGCTCATCTTCTACCTTGGGTCAGGGGAGAGGAAGAGGGAAGGTGAGCAGGGTCTGCTTACCTGGTGCCTGTGTGCAGGTGCCAACAATTGGTATCGGAGCCGTACAAGCCGTGTGCTAGGTCCATCGACCGGCGATGGCGGACGGTGCGGCTCGGAACGGTGGAGGGGAGGGCGCGGAGCGTCAGCTCCAGCCGGCGCCACCGCAGGTGGAGGTGCGCGTGGTGAAGGAGTTCGGCGGCAGCAGCTCCTGGCCCATGCTCACCCGCACCAACTACGGTGAGTGGGCGACGCAGATGAAGTGGAAGCTGCGCGCGCGGAAGTGGTGGTGGGCGATTGAGGAAGATGATCGCACCGAGGACGCCCAGGTGGGAGTCATGGAGGCGCTCATGGCCTCGACGCCGGCGGAGTACCACGAGGCGCTGGGCGCCAAGGACACCGCGAAGCAGGCCTGGGAGATGCTGGAGTCGCTGCGTGTCGGCTCGGACCGAGCCAAGCGGGCCAGGATCCAGCAGCTCCGCAGGGAGCTCAACGACATCAAGTTCAAGCCCGGAGAGTCGGTGGAGGAGTACACTCTCCGTCTTCAATCTCTGGCCACGCAACTGGCCACCTACGGGAAGAAGGTGGACGACGAGGACCTCGTCACCAAGCTGCTGTGCACCGTCCCGGCCAAGTATTCGCAGCTTGCCATGTCCATTGAGATGATGTTGGACATCTCCACATTGTCTCTGGAGGACGTGGCTGGGCGGCTGCGAGTTGCAGAGAGCCGCATCACGCCGGCACCGGAGAAGGAGAAGGCCAAGCTACTCCTGACGGAAGAGGAGTGGACCGCGCGCATGAAGGACAAGCGCCGGACCGGGGAAGCCTCCTCCAGCCGCGGCGGTGATGGCGCCAAGGGGCGCGGGAAGCCGCCGGCGGACAAGAAGAAGAAGAAGAAGAACACCGACCCCAACGCCTGCAGGCGCTGCGGGAAGGTGGGGCACTGGGCACGAGAATGCCCAGAGAAGAAGCCGGAGAAGAAGGAAGAGGCCCACCTAGCTCGGGACGACAGCGACGACGAGTGCGCTCTGTTGATGGGGGAGTATTGCGCGCTGCAGGAAGGCGAAGCAGGGGAGGCGGAGGCGGAGCAGGGGACTGCGCCGCAGGCCGTCGAACTTGACAAGTCTCGCGCGCGCGTCCTCCTTGGAGCGGACGGTGAAGAGCTGGAGCAGAGGTGGTACCTCGACTCAGGTGCGAGCAACCACATGACAGGGAGCCGCACCGCCTTCTCCAACCTCGACGAGTCAGCCACCGGAAGCGTGAAGTTCGGGGATGGCTCAAAGGTGCAGATTCGCGGCCGCGGCACCGTCCTCTTCCGGTGCCGGAACGGCGAGCACCGTGCCTTGACGGATGTCTACTACATCCCTCAGCTGCGCACCAGCATCGTCAGCCTGGGACAGTTGGACGAACGCGGCAGCGAGGTCCTGATTCGCGACGGGGTGTTGCGGATCAGGGACAGGGAGCGGCGTCTTCTCGCCAAGGTATCGCGCTCCCGTAACCGACTCTATCTTCTGGATTTGAAGGTAGAGCAGCCCGTATGTTTGGCGGCGTCGTGCAAGGAGGAGCCCTGGCTGTGGCATGGCCGGTTCGGCCACCTTAGTTTCGACGCGCTGGGCCGTCTTGGGAAGATGGTGACAGGGCTGCCGGCGATCCAGCATGTCAGCGAGCTGTGCGACAGTTGCCTGGCAGGGAAGCAGAGGAGGCTGCCGTTCCCGAAGACCGCTAGGTACCGCGCGGCGGATCCGCTTGAGCTGGTCCATGGGGACCTTTGCGGGCCGATCACGCTGGCGACGCACGGCGGGAGGAGGTACTTCCTCTTGCTCGTGGATGACTGCAGCCGGTACATGTGGCTGCAGCTCCTGACGAGCAAGAGCGACGCGGCGGAGGCGATCAAGCACTTCAAGGCGCGCACGGAGATGGAGTCCGGGAAGAAGCTGAAGGTGCTTCGGACTGACCGCGGCGGTGAGTTCACGGCGGCTGAATTCACCACGTACTGCGCCGAGGAAGGAGTAGGGCGTCATCTCACAGCCCCCTACTCACCGCAGCAGAACGGTGTGGTAGAGCGCCGGAACCAGACCATCATCGGCATGGCGCGGTCTATGCTGAAGGCGAAGGACATGCCGGCTGAGTTCTGGGGAGAAGCCGTGAGCACAGCAGTGTTCATCCTGAACCGTTGCCCCACCAAAGCGTTGAAGGGGCAGACTCCATTCGAGGCTTGGCACGGACGCAAGCCGAACGTCGCGTTCCTACGCACGTTTGGTTGTGTCGGCCATGTGAAGACCACCAAGCCGGGCCTCACAAAGCTGGAAGACAGGAGCACCAAGGCGGTGTTCCTCGGCTACGAGGAGGGATCAAAGGCCTATCGGCTCTACGATCCGGTCGGCGGAAAGGTGCTGGTGTCACGAGATGTGGTGTTCGACGAGGCGGCGGCGTGGAAATGGGACCAGGCGGAAGAGCAAGGAGGTGGTGGGCTTGGCGACACTTTTGTCGTGGAACACATGACGATCCACGGCAGGGAAGAAGGGTCAGAAGGGCCAGCAACCGGGGAAGCCGGTGCCACTGCAGCTCCAGAGGTGGAGGAGCCACCAAGTCCAGCGACAGCTGGAACGCCAGTCCACTCCCCGGCGGCTGGGGTGGGATCCCCTGCCTCGCCGGGGCTGGCAACGCCAGCGGCCGGAGACGTCGAATTCGCCACACCACCAAGTGACTACACCGAGTTCGTGGATGCTTACCACGACGGCGAGGAGGTCCGTTTTCGCCGAATCGAGGGCATCATCGGGGAAGCAGAGGTGCCTGGGGTCGCAGCACGGCTGCTCGACGACGACCCTGAGCTTCTGCTGATGAGCATAGAAGAGCCCACATCCTTTGCCGTGGCGGAACGCGACCCAAATTGGCGGCGTGCCATGCTGGAGGAGCTGCGGTCCATCGAAGACAACCACACCTGGGAGCTGGTTGATCCGCCGGCGGGATGCCGGCCGATTGGCCTCAAGTGGGTGTACAAGGTCAAGAAGGACGAGTACGGCACGATCGTCAAGCACAAAGCGCGGCTGGTGGCCCGTGGCTTTGTGCAGCGCGAAGGCATCGACTTCGAGGAGGTGTTTGCGCCGGTGGCGCGCATGGAGTCGGTGAGATTGCTGCTGGCACTCGCAGCAGCCAAGGATTGGGGCGTCCATCACCTCGACGTCAAGTCGGCCTTCCTGAACGGCGAGCTGGCGGAAGAGGTTTACGTCAAGCAGGCGCCAGGCTTTCAGGTGAAGGGGGAAGAGAGCAAGGTGCTTCGGCTGCGGAAGGCGTTGTATGGCCTGCGGCAGGCCCCGCGGGCATGGAATGCCAAACTCGACGCCACCATGGCGGAGCTTGGCTTCGCACGGTGTGCCACGGAGCATGCCCTGTACACACGACGACGGGGGAAGGAGGAGCTCATCGTCGGTGTGTATGTGGACGATCTGATCGTCACTGGCGCGCGGGAGGAAGACATCGCCAAATTCAAGGCGGAGATGGCGGCCCGATTCAAGATGAGCGATCTAGGCGCGCTCTCGTACTACCTCGGCATCGAGGTGAAGCAGGGGAAGGACGCGGTCAGGCTGGGGCAGCGCGCCTACGCGCTGAAGCTGCTGGAGCGGGCTGGAATGGGCGACTGCAGGGCTGCAGCAACACCGATGGAGGAGCGGATCAAGCTCTCCAAACAAAGTGTGGCGAAGAAGGTTGATGCCACACGATACCGAAGCATCGTCGGTGGGCTGCGCTGGCTCACTCACACCCGGCCGGACATCGCGTTCGCGGTCGGGTATGTGAGCAGATTCATGGAGGATCCAAGGGAGGACCACTGGGCGGCGGTCAAGCGACTGCTGCGGTACATCCAGGGGTCTTTGGACCTCGGTGTCGTCTTCCCCAAGCACGGCGATCTTCGGCTGAAGGTGTTCAGCGAAGCGCCGCCCAGGGCAAAGGGCGGCGAGCCAGGGCTCACCGTGTTCAGTGATGCAGACATGGCGGGTGATGTGGATGGGCGGAAAAGCACCTCCGGGGTGTTCGTTTTCCTCGGAGCAGCGCCAGTGGCCTGGCAATCACTGAAGCAGAAGACAGTGGCACTGTCAACCTGCGAGGCAGAGTATGTGGCTGCTGCTACGGCGGCATGTCAGGCGGTCTGGTTGCGGCGGCTGCTGAAGGAGCTCACTGGGAAGGAGTCTCAGCCGCCGGCTTTGCTGGTGGACAATCAGCCGGCCATTGCTCTTGCCAAGAACCCGGTGCTCCATGACCGGAGCAAACACATCGACGTCAAGTTCCATTTCCTCAGGGATTGCGTTGATGGAGGACAGATCACCATCGAGTTTGTCGACACCGGCAGGCAACTCGCTGACATTCTCACCAAGTCCCTCGGACGCCTCAGGTTTGTTGAGCTGAGGAAGATGATTGGCATGGATGAGGTCAAGGCTTAGCAGCAGGATTAGGGGAAGAACTGTAAGACATAATCTGCAGCTAAACCTTTCTGTTTTGTTAATGATCATAGGCAGGCAATAGGTCAGCTCTTGGTCACATAGGAGTATGGCAATAGGCCACTCTAGTACAGTAGTTGGTAGAACCATACATCAGCCATACTTGGTAGGAGGATGATGTATGCAGTGTACTAGGAGTAGTTGGGGCTGTACCCAGCCATGCCTTGTGTACCTTATAGTTGGTACAAGGCTTGTATATATACACCATGTATGCAATGAAGCAAAGGCAGTTTTAGTGCCACATATTTCCTGGGTTCAGGTTTCAGCCAAGACTGAAACCGTGTGTGAGTGTGTGTGCCTGAGCTCGGCTCATCTTCTACCTTGGGTCAGGGGAGAGGAAGAGGGAAGGTGAGCAGGGTCTGCTTACCTGGTGCCTGTGTGCAGGTGCCAACAATCTCAAGTTTGACCAAATTTATATGATAAGATACATTTATTATATTTTCATAGTATATCTATTTGATTTTATAAATTTTTGTAATTTGTTTTATAATTTTTGTCAAATTTGGGATGCTTTGACTCTCCAAAATTCTTGGAATGACCTATAATATGGGATGGAGGGAGTACATAACTTTTATGAAGAATGCATTATGAGAATGGTGTGAATGTTACTGTTTTGTATTGGACAAGTTACTCTTACATTTTGCAAGTAAATAAGATATGTGAATAAATCCTACTGTATAAGGATACACTAAGTAATTCTTTTTCTTAGGATGGATACACTAAGGAAGTTTCCAGTCCAGAAGCAGCCCACATTCGTGTTGCTACAAAAGCTAAGCCAAACGTGGATAAAAATAGCCCTCTAGATAGGGAATTTTTCGTGAGCTTCCTAGAGGTAAGCTATTCTGCCTGTTGGCTCATGTCACAAGATTGACAACTCATGTTTTTTGCATTACACTCATTCTTTCCGATCAATTTCATTTCTAGTATGTAAAGCTGAAATGATCTAATAGGCTTGATTGTTTATGTATCACAACATGACAGTTGCATCCCTTTATTATTTTTACATGTATATCATTAGTTGTAATTTGTAAATCATTGACAGAGTTTTTTTCACTTTTCAGTTGATTTATCCAAAAGTAGCTAAATTAGCGTTTGGCACTTCAACATCATCTTACCATTAGCATAATTTACACCATCAGCTTATATTTTTGCAACATAGTGCTGAACTTTTTATTTTCATTGATTCATTCAATAATAGATACTAAACTTAAGTCTCATGAACAGTAGTCTCCTAATAATGGAACATTATGTGAAACGTCAATTTGTGCTGCAATTTCATGTCAACAAATTTTTTGCGCTGCAATTCTGCATGCAAATTAGCCTTTGGTGGTCAGCTGCTCTTAAGTAACTGATATTCTGTTACATAGAGTTCTATATTTTTTTTAGATAATGGATATTGTATACCCGGCTTCTTCTATCAAAAGATAGAATCAGGCCGCTAGTGGACACAAACACTCATGCAGTCCACTATCGTAAAACCAAAAGGAAATAAGGTTTAAGCTAAACATGACCAATATATGAAGGCCTTAATGCACTTAAATGCAGTGTTATCTATGAAACCAAAAAAGTTGCTCCAAGCATTTGTCAGCAATCATTTTATGTGATGTCACCTACTCTTATAACTAGACTATGACCTGCAGGCACTAAACCTTCAGGAAAACTCTGGTCGTTTCGACATTAAGGCACAATTTCCATTCTACAGAGAGGTTCTTAATAAGCCATCATTGAAAAGCAAAAGAACGGGGAGACCTGTTATTATTGACATGGACATGAGTCCTGGAGATTTTGTCTCCCTTATATACCTCTTAAAGGCACCTCCTGAAGTAATAGACTTAAAGGTACAATTATTGGGATGACACAGTGTTATGCTTCAATGCAATTAAAGATTTTGTTTTGTATTTGTTTTGACGAATGCAATTTAACTATAATGATTATAGGGGATTTTGGTCAGTGGCAATGGGTGGGCCAATGTTGCAAGCATTGATATCATTTATGATATTTTGCATATGATGGGCCATGATGACATTCCTGTTGGACGTGGTAATACCACTGCATTAGGAACTCCAAGTCTCGGTTGCGAATATGTCAGTATTATTCCCCAAGGCAGTGGAGGACTTATTGACTCAGACACTCTCTATGGACTAGCTCGATCATTGCCAAGAAGCCCTAGAAGGTTATCTTTTTGTAGGCACCAGATTAACCAGCATATAAGTTAGCGCCCATGATCTAGATACTTACAATTTTCTGCTTTCCATTCTCAGGTATACTGCTGAAAATTCAGTAAAATATGGCGCTCCTAGAAATACTGACCATCCAGAACTTCGGCAGCCATTGGCTTTTGAAGTTTGGCAGTCTATCAAAGAGCAGCTTGATCCAAGTGAGAAGATCACTATTATTACCAATGGACCTCTTACAAATTTAGCCAATATCATGCTCTCTGACAGGAATTCAAGTTCTGTAATAGAGGTGAGCTGTTTGATACCTTTTGTTGCTAATTTCATTTTTTTCATTATTATTCGTATTGATATGCAAACGTCCTTTGTATGCACTATGTAGAAGGTCTACGCTGTTGGAGGCCATATCAGAGATGAAAATGATTCGAAGGGAAATTTGTTTACTGTTCCATCAAATAGATATGCAGAATTTAATATGTTTCTTGATCCACTAGCTGCCAAAACAGTCCTGGAGTCATCTCTGGATATCACACTTATTCCTCTTAGCTCTCAAAGAAAAGCTGCATCCTTTCAGCGTATCCTTCAAGCTCTAAAGCATGCTGATCATACTCCAGAATCAAGTTTTGTGCACCGATTGCTGCTCTCACTACATGATCTTCAGCAGAAGCATGGGCTTTACCACCATATGGTAATGTCTTTATAATTCCTTATTCCTCTGCTACAACTAATCTTGCTAAACAAGGGAATGGTGAGAATTTTTTTCACATCATAGTATAAATAACTCCATAATGGTTCACAAATCCATATTGTACTGTTTCAAGCTGAACTTTTCTATTGGGCATCCTAGAGAATCCAAATGACTGCCATTATTCAAATGAGAGGAGGACGCATAGTCTCTATCAAAGGAGTAACCAAGCTCCACTTTCTTTCCTTTTTGTTTAGAACTTTAGATTCATCTGAATCAATTTAAATTTTTTGTTTTCTTCGGATTTTTCTTTCAAACATTTAACTATTAACTTCAAACAAGTTTTAATAGCATCTAGGTTTCAGTGAACAAAAAGAAAGCTCGAAATAACATAGTTTCACCTAGAACTAGAGTGTTCTCGGTGCCTACAAGGGTTTCCTACCGTAAAAAGTAGGCAGTCACAAGCTCTGCTGGGATTTTGGTCCCTTGCCCCCATAGTTATGTTGTGCCTTTTGGAACAGAGCCTACAAGTATACTTATGAATAAATATATTCATGTTCTTGGTCGAGTGTAGCTCTTTATCTGATTTATGTTTCCTTGGTCGAGCACAACTCTTGTTCGATTTCTCTTTCTTTGATCGAGCACAGAGAAGCAAGTCTGGTGAACATCATCCACCTTACGTTGAGATAGAATAGAAGAGAAAGAAGTTCATTCAATACTGACTTTTTTGGGTTTGTGTGGTCACAATAACAGGATATATTTCTGGGAGAAATTCTTGGTGCTGTCTACCTGGTGGAAGGATTAAATATAAAACCATCTTTGCAACTGAAGCCAATAAGTATTGTTGCCAACAACACAACAAACATGGACGGTCAGATTGTTATTAACATGCAGAGTGCAAGTTCAGTGAAAGTATTAAGTGATTTTAATACTGAAGATTATTACAGTCGAATCGCTAATTCTTTAGGCCACAAAGAGCGGTCTGCAGTTATTGGTAGCTTTGAAGAACAAACCGCAATCTGGAGCAGACCCCCTTTGAAATTGGAGACATGAACATAAATGAGCCTATTTTTTATGTAGTATGTAGTAATGTTGGTGAAGCACAACCATAATTGAGCTCCGTTACGGAGTATGCCCCTAGCTTATAAAAGTAGTTGCAAACGTGGTCTATCTTTTTAAGATTCACCCCATTTATTTTGGCATTTGGAAGCATAATATTTTTTTGTTCCTAAATGTAACAACCACCACTTGTTCAACAGTGTAGGTTCGATTGGATCCCTTGAAATTGATGTAACAGCAAAGGGAATTACAATAATAATATTAAATCTAATGTTTATGAAACAACGTTGATGTACCATTTGCATTATTTTTTTAAGGAAGGTGGCCGCATCCTATAGAAAATACTCCCTACTTCTCAAATTATAAGTTACTTTGACTTTTTTTTATAGATAGGATTTGCTATGTATTTAAACATATTATTATTTCTAGATGAATAATAAAACAGATGTAGCAAAAAGTCAAAACAGTTTATAATTTAAAACAGAGGGAGTATGCATATGTGTATTTTTCAGGAAAAAAATAAGAATTGTTGTTATATATCCGTACGTGACAAGCTGTTTCTGCAACTTATTTACAGTTAGATCAAAAGTTCAAAATTACGTTCACCAAAACATACTGTAGACCACAACGGACGTTCAGGCAAGGAGCGACAATTGGTAGCAAGCCAGTGGGCGTGCTCGTCCTCGTCCTTTTACCTCCTATAGTTGTGGTCTTATTTTTCTATTTGAACCTCAAGACCAGACATTTTGCCATCTCAATTTTTAAAACTGTTTGAATTACCTCCTTTCTTAATGCAATTTAAATTACCTCCTTACTAGGTTAGAAGTGATTTTTGGGCAGTTTCATCATTTTTTATAGTTAAAAAGTCGGGCAAATTATTGATAAGGTTTTTAAACCACAAAAAAATGTTTTTAAGATTTTCAAATATTCAAAAAAATCCTAAGAGATATATTGAGACGAGCTTGTAAAAATATCTCTAAAAGATTCCAAAATTAGGCTTAGCTCTAAAAAAATAAATATATCCAGAAAATGAGAAAAATCCTAAAATATTTTAATCGAAATCTAAACATATTTTGTGAACTTTCCACAACAAAACATGACATGTAGCCAAAATAAATGCATTCAACATTAAATGTGTGCTTTAAATTCTTGCTAGTTGCATCTTATCTTTTCATCGCAAAAAGTACGCATTTAGACATCAATTAGAATTTTTTGGGAATTTGTCATATTTTCATGATTCTTTTTCATTTTCTTGAGCTAAATCTAATTTTAGAAACTTTTGGAGATATTTTCACGAGGCATAAATATTTTATTTAGATTTATTGTGTCTCAGTCTATCTCTAAGATTTTTCTTTGAATTTTTAGAATCTTAAAGATATTTTTGTGGTTTCAAAATCTTATTAGGCATTTACCAATTTTCAAAAAAATGATAAATTTACCTTGAAAACAATCGCAAACCCTAGCCAAAACCCATAGCAAAATCTGTGCGGGAAATAAGGTTAACAGATAAGGGCACATTCATATACTTTGCATCTGGCGCGTACGCATGGTCTTCAGCAATGGAGGAGGTTGAAGGCGATCGTGGTTGGCGGCACCGATAGGTGATAAGTACCAATATGGATCGGCAAAGATGCACGAATAAAGGATAACTTGCGAACGAGGATAACTAGCTTTATACCTAACAAAAATTAAATGCGACTAAGTGATAGGGAGAGAGACACCTAAACCAAGACATCAACTCGATCCTCAAACAACCGCAGAATCATAAACCAAAAATAGTGCAGCCGTACTAGAAAACATATAGCATGAACTAGATGATCTCAAAAGAATTACTTCACAAGTCCAAAAAGAACAAGAAAGAACAAATGTTTGAGTAAGACACTCGGCTGCTCGGCTGCAATGTCATATAGTTTATCAAATGATCAAAAGGTTTCTAATAGTTTAGAGGCAGGGGATATTTATACCAGGAACAACCCTCCTAGATAGGTGAAAATGAAATGGAGTTTATAAAAGAAAGTAATGTGAAAGTTTCCCTTGAATGGAATCCAAAAACTGTCTTGCATGACAGTTGGCCTCTTAAGCAGTTTTCACTAATTTAGTTAGGACTTCTTATTGGAAAGTCTAAATGATGAACCGTTTATTGGCTGTGAAAGTAGGCTTGAAGAGATTTCTAGGCCTTGTTTACTTCCACCCAAAAACCTAAAATTTTTCAAGATTTCTCGTTACATGAATCTTTAGACGCATGCATGGAGTATTAAATATAGACGAAAATAAAAACTAATTGCACAGTTTTGTCGGAATTTACGAGATGAATCTTTTGAGCCTAGTTAGTCCATGGTTGGACAATAATTATCACAAATAAACGAAAGTGCTACAGTGTCGCGAAATTTTTTCCTGCAGCAACTAAACACACCCCTAGCCATGTGTGCATGCATTATGAAACTTTATAAATTGATACAATTTTGCATGAGAAGTTGGACCATCATTCTGTCCTGGGAAGACTGTTGATCTTCTTAGCAATCTTCACTAATCTACTTACACCTCAACATTGGGAGGTCCAAAGTACTTGAAACTTACGACATTGGAAACTATGCTTGATAAACTTTCCAAAATATCCTCATGAGCATCGAAAGTTTCACGGAGTTGAAAGTTATGAGTGTTTCTTTCAACTAGTCCTTTTTCACTATGATGGTTCGATTTGTTGGTCTATTTTTCTCAATGTTGGTTCGATATAGAGAATCGTGCTCCTCTTTATTTATATATCTAAGTACAACCAAAGTAGAACACTTAGGTAGTCTAACTTTCTCAAATATGTCAAACTTAATTTTAGCTAGGAATGAGTTTGTCTGTTTCTAGAGTTGTTTTGCCCGGCTAGGTGTAAGTGGCCCTTCATACACTTACTTATGTGGGACTTAAGTAACCACTGGCATTGTTCTTATCATTTTTCCCCTCTTGAAAAGAAGTTGTCCTCGACTCTGACTCTGATGGTCCAAAGAATTATGCTAGGCCATCGACTTAAGATAATATCACGAACTTCTTTTTTCATCAAAGTAAGGTGTTTGAATCTATAATCATATAAACCAAGTAGTAGCCTTGTAGGTGGAAACCTAAATGATTTGAAATTAAGTATAGCTTTCACCTTGCATCGATGCTTAGAACTATCAGTTAGTGTTGATGTTCTTGGTATGGTCCTATCAATAGGAAAACATAGGAGATGAAAGTAGCCTTCTCACCAAACAGTTTGGGTACAGAAGAGAGAAAAGAGTTGTGTGAATGCTTCTCCACTAAATAGATTGGTCACAGAAGAGAGAAAAGAGTTGTGTGAATGCTGTTGAGGCTAAAGGTAGCTTAGTTTTTTTGTAATGCTCCTCCACGCTCGCACTATGACTTGACATGCCATGCAAGCAAAAATGATTATTTTTAGTAAACTTGTACGAAATCTTTTCACTTCGATGATAAATTTGTAAGAAATTTAGTAGGGTGCTACTCGAATGTGCGGGGACAAAAAAAATTAAAAAACCCATGGCTGCGGTCTCCTAGACTCTAGTCCTAGGAATATTTTGGCTACTATATATATATAAGTTGCAACTTTTGGGCAAAAAATTTAAAGGTCCATGGTTGGCTGGTTGCCTACCTGTTGCGGCTGCAGGCTGGTTGATCGCGAGCTGCCACTGCACTGCACCGGCATCAACACTAGCAGCACCTTGCTCGTCGTGAGACACAACAGCCGGGATGAACTTGCTCAGCAAACACCGCAGTCAAATCAAGTACGTATGAAAAATCAATCATGGCGTGGCAGGGCACGGTTGAACTGGACCTCACGAGTTCTCAGTGAGTTTTCCGTGGCCCTAGGCGGCGTTTGAGACCCGGCGGCGGCGTATCCGCCGGCCACTGCTCATCCCCCGCGACGCGCCACTCCTATGGTGTGTCTGATCAAATGGAGCAAGCCTCCGATGGCGCACTGCCCCCGCCTCCACCGCTTCCTCTCGTCTGCCGCCACCAGAGCCGCAGCGCCGATCCCTGCCCGGCACGTGCCCCTGTCGCCAGGCACGTCCGCGCAAAGCGCCCGCATACGGGAGCTCGGCCGCCTCCGCGAGGCCAGGGAGGTGTTCGACGCGATGCCCTTCCGCGACATCATCGCCTGGAACTCCATGATCCTCGCCTACTGCAGCAACCGGATGCCCGACTCCGCGAGGTCGCTCGCTGACGCGATCTCCGGCGGGAACCTGCGGACGGGCACCATCCTGCTGTCGGGCTACGCGCGCGCCGGGCGCGTGCGTGACGCTCGGAGGGTGTTCGATGAAATGGTCGTGCGGAACACCGTGGCGTGGAATGCCATGGTTACGTGCTATGTCCAGAACGGGGACATCGCCCTGGCGCGCAAGATGTTCAATGCAATGCCGAGCAGAAATGTCTCGTCATGGAACACAATGCTTACTGGGTACTGCCATAGCCAACTGATGGTGGATGCAAGGAATCTGTTTGAATTAATGCCAGAACGCAACATGGTTTCTTGGACAGTGATGATTTCTGGGTATGTTCTGATTGAGCAGCATGGCAAGGCTTGGGACATGTTTCACACAATGCTATGTGAAGGAATGCCACCAGAGCAACCAAATCTTGTTTCTGTGCTTTCAGCTGTACGTCATCTTAGTGAACCTGGCATTCTAGAGAGTATCCACTTTCTTGTGCATAAGACTGGCTTTGAGAGGGATGTTGTCGTCAGCACTGCCTTACTTAATGTTTACACTAAGGATGTGAATATAAAGGCACTGCAGTAAAGTTCTTTGTAGGCATGGCAGTTAGGGATGAGTACACATGGTCAACCATGATTGCTGCATTATCTGAGGCTGGACGAATAGATGATGCTTTTGCTGTTTACCAAAGAGATCCTCTAAAGTCTGTTCCTAGCCGGACTGCGATGCTCACAGGCCTTGGTCGATATGGAAGGATTAGTGATGCAAAGATTTTATTTGACCAGATTCCTGAGCCTAATGTTGTATCCTGGAATGCCATGATTACTGGGTACATGCAGAATGAAATGGTTGATGAAGCAGAAGAGATTTTTAACAGGATGCCTTTTAGGAACACAATATCTTGGGCTGGGATGATTGCAGGGTATGCGCACAATGGGAGGAGTGAACAAGCTTTGGTTTTGCTCCAAGCTCTCCATAGGAATGGAATGTTACCTAGCCTGTCTAGCTTGACTAGTAGTTTCTTTGCTTGTTCAAACATCGAAGCTCTTGAGACAGGAAAGCAACTTCATTCACTTGCAGTAAAGGCCGGCTGTCAGTTTAATAGCTATGTATGTAATGCACTGATTACTCTGTACGCTAAGTGCAGAAACATAGGTTTTGTGAGACAAATCTTTGATCGGATGACAGTTAAAGATACAGTGTCTTATAACTCTTTTATGACCGCACTTGTACAAAGTAATCTGTTTGATGAAGCAAGAGATATATTTGACAATATGCCGAGTCAAGATGTTGTCTCTTGAACTACGATAATATCTGCATATGCACAAGCTGACCAGGGGAGTGAGGCTGTAGAGATTTTCAGAAGTATGCTGCATGAGCGTGAGTTACCCAATCCACCTATATTAACTATAGTTCTTGGCCTCGGTGGAAGTCTTGGTGCTCCCAAACTTGGACAGCAAATTCACACAGTCGCTATTAAACTTGGAATGGATTCAGGACTTGTAGTGGCTAATGCTCTTGTCTCGATGTACTTCAAGTGTGGTTCTGCAGATTCCCTCATGGTTTTTTATTCAATGGAGGAACGGGACATTTTTACATGGAATACCATCATTACAGGCTATGCTCAACATGGCCTTGGAAGAGAAGCCATCAAGATGTATCAACTAATGATATCTGCAGGAGTGTTGCCTAATGAGGTCACTTTTGTGGGACTTTTACATGCATGTAGCCATTCTGGTTTGGTAAATGAAGGGCGCTAGTTTTTCAAGTCTATGAGCAGTGATTATGGATTAACTCCTCTGCTGGAGCACTATGCTTGCATGGTTGACCTACTTGGGTGAGCTGGTGATGTGCAAGGAGCTGAACAGTTTATTTATGATATGCCTATTGAGCCAGATTCAGTGATCTGGAGTGCACTTCTTGGGGCATGCAAGATTCACAAGAATGTAGAAATTGGTAGCAGAGCAGCTGAGAAACTTTTCTCTATCGAGCCGTCAAATGCTGGGAATTATGTCATGTTGTCAAATATATACTCCTCCCAAGGGATGTGGGACGAAGTTGCAAAGGTACGAAAACTTATGAAAGAACAAGGTGTGAACAAGGATCCTGGTTGTAGCTGGATGCAGATAAAGAACAAAATGCATTCATTTGTCACTGGAGACGAGGAACACGAGCAAATTCAAGATATATATGCTACCCTTCGGGATTTATACACTTTGCTAAAGGCCACAGGGTATGTACCTGACACAGACTTTGTTCTTCATGACATCGATGAAGAGCAGAAGGAAAGCTCGCTTCTGTACCACAGTGAGAAGCTTGCTGTTGCTTATGGCCTTCTTGTTACACCCGAGGGCATGCCCATACAGATAATGAAGAACCTTAGAATATGTGGTGACTGTCACACTTTCATGAAATTTGTATCCTATGTCACCAAGAGAGAAGTTGACGTTAGGGATGGGAATCGATTCCATCATTTCAGGAATGGAAGCTGTGCTTGTGGTGATTTTTGGTGATAAATTATCCGAGAACCAGCAGGTCCTCTTCACACTATCCCCTCAAACACAGATTGTCTAATTTCTTCACCCATGTTTTAGTTTCCCTTTAGTTTCTATCTGTATCTAAATCCCTTTTCATGTTGTCCCAATTGATCAAAGATGATTTTGCTATGTGATATTTTCAATGGGTTACATAAAAGTTGGCATAAAGATGGGTTTGTAGACTAGAAAATTAACGCATTGAATTCAGAGCAAAGCAAGATTCCTTATATGTTGTGTTTCTTATCATTGTTGATGTTTTGATGGATAAGTCTTTGTTGGCTGGTTGTGGGCTGCAGTAGGCAGCACATGGTCCTTCTGTAGGACAGCATCCTTGACATCTGTAGGACAGCATCTTGACTGCTTTTAGGACAGCAGTTAGCATCTATAGGACAACATCTTATACTAGCATCTTGGCATATGCTGGCTGGTTAGCAGCCCTATAAATATGTATCCCCAACCCCTCAGGTTGGCATAGCATTGTGTGAGAAATAAACCCAGAAAATTGTCCCAACTCTGTGTGCTATCCTCTCAATGAGAGTAAGGATCCTGCTCACACCTAGAGCAAGGATCCAGCGACTAACAAGTGGTATCGGAGCCGTAGTATCCTGTAGCCTAAGCATTTCCTGCTCAATCCCTTCTCCAGTCGAGCTCCCTGCCTCGCAGCAGCCCCGGCTGGCAGCAGCAGCTGTTCCGGCTGCCTCTGCTCTCCGCGCAGCAGCGCGCCATGGCCGTAGAAGGGCAGTCTCAGCACTCGGGCACCTCGAGCGCGCGGCGTCGGCAGGAGGCTGACCTCGCTGCAGCAGAGGAGTGCAGGCGAGCAGCGGCAGCAACCGCTGCAGCAGCAGCGAGGGCGTCGAGGCTGGCCCAAGCGGAGCTGGCAGCAGCCAGAGCGGAGGTGGAGGCAGCAGCAGCTGCAGATGCAGCGCGTGCAGCGGCAGCGGAGGTTGAGGACCTGCGCAGCAGTCACAGCAGCTCCATCGCTGCTGATGACAGTGCTGACCCAGACCTAGAGCTGCTGGAGAGAGATGCAGCACGTCGGCGAGCGGCGCAGTGGGCAGCTGTGCACGCCCACGAGCGTGGCCGCAGTCCAGACAGGCGTGGAGGCGCCGGCGGCGTTCCTGGAGGAGGTACGCACGGCAACGGTGGTGGACGGGTCGAGGAAGAGCACGGCCTTCGCAGGCCGCGTGGCTCTCTCTCCCCGGACCGGTACCGTGGTGGAGCCGGCGGCGCTCCTGGAGGAAGCGCACATGGCAACGGTGGTGGACGGGTCGAGGGAGAGCACGGCCTTCGCAGGCCGCGTGGCTCTCTCTCCCCGGACCCGACCGTGGCTACCACGGGTACCAGGGTGTTGCTAGGGACGTTGGCCCTGGTGGTGGGTGGCCTACCCTCACCAAGACTAACTATGTTGAGTGGGCTGCGGGATGAAGGTGAGGCTTCAGGTGCTGCACATGTGGGAGGCAGTCCGGTACGACGACGTCGACTACGACCAGGATCGACGGGCACTGAATGCCCTCATCGCTGTAGTCCCGACCGAGATCCAGTTCTCGCTTACCAGCAAGCGGACTGCCAAGGATGCTTGGGACGCCATTGCTGCAGCACGCATCGGCAATGATCGCGCCCGCAAGTCCACATTGTAGCAACTCCGCAAGGAGTGGGAGGACCTGGCCTTCAAGCCAGGTGAGGACGTTGATTTTGCTCTCCGTCTCAACACTTTGCTGCAGAAAGTGGTGCAGTTTGGTGACAACACCTACAGCGAGGAGAGAGCTGTCGAGAAGCTCTTCCGCTCCGTCCCCGAGAAGTATAGGCAGATGGCTCGCTCAATCGAGTCTCTGCTAGACCTCTCCACGATGTCGATCGAGGAGGCGATAGGTCGCCTCAAGGTCGTCGACAGTGACGAGCCACAACCCTCCTCGGGGCCCAAGCTCCTTCTCACTCGGGAGCAGTGGGCTGCCGGGCATGGTGACAAGAAGAAGGGGGAGCCTTCTTTTGCAGCAGCCAGCCGCAAGCGTGGCAAGCGCGGCAAGTCACGTAAAGGTGCCCAGTGTTAGTCGTTGGATCCTTGCTCTAGGTGTGAGCAGGATCCTTACTCTCATTGAGAGGATAGCACACTGAGTTGGGGCAATTTTCTGGGTTTATTTCTCACACAATGCTATGCCAACCTGAGGGGTTGGGGATACATATTTATAGGGCTGCTAACCAGCCAGCATATGCCAAGATGCTAGTCTAAGATGCTGTCCTACAGATGCTAACTGCTGTCCTAAAAGCAGTCAAGATGCTGTCCTACAGATGCTAACTGCTGTCCTAAAAGCAGTCAAGGATGTTGTCCTACACAAGGACCATGTGCTGCCTGCTGCAGCCCACAACCACCAGCCAACAGAGACTTATCCATCATTCTCCCCCTAAGTCTTGTGTGGCTCCTTGTGGGGTATCTGAGCCATCCCGATCCTGGTGCGAAGTTCATGGAACTTAGACTCGCCCAAGGGACTTTGACAGAAAGTCGGCGAGCTGGTCTTGGGTGTTGATGTAGTTGGCCCGAACGCTCCCTTCCTCCAGGCAGCTCCTGATGAAGTGGTACCTCACCCGGATGTGCTTGCTGCGCTCATGGAAGACTGGATTCTTCGCCAAGGCCAAGGCAGACTTGCTGTCCACCCTGAGCTCCACTGCCTCTGCGTCTCTGCCAAGGAGATCGCCAAGCAGCCGAGCCAGCCACAGAGCCTGAGTAGAAGCGGTAGTGGCTGCGATGTATTCTGCCTCGCAGCTGGACAGAGCCACCACCTGCTGCTTGACCGACTGCCAGCTGATCGGACACTTGCCGAGGAAGAAGAGCGTCCCGCTGGTGCTCTTGCTCGTGCCGGCGTGGTCGCTGTCACTGTACCCGATGAAATGTGCCGCACCGGGGCACCTCGGGTAGTGCAGACCGTAGTCGGAGGTGCCCGCGACGTAGCGGAGGATCCTCTTCACGGCCTGCTGGTGCTCCGTCGTCGGTCGCTGCATGAACCGGCTGACGTAGCCGACGGCGAACGCCAAGTCCGGTCGCGTGTGGACAAGGTAGCGAAGGCTGCCCACAATGCGCCGGTACTGCGTCGCGTCCACCTCTTCCTCCGCACTCTCCCGACTCAGCCTCAGCATCTCCTCCATAGGAGTGTGGGCTGGGTTGCAGCCGGTGAGACCGCCCAGCTCCACAATGCGCTTGGCGTAGGCTGTCTGGCGGAGAGAGGTGCCGGAGCTGTCCTGGTGGACCTCGATCCCCAGGTAGAAGGAGAGAGGGCCCAAGTCGCTCATTTGGAAGGTCGCCCTCATCTTCTCCTTGAACGCCTCGATCTCCACCTCCTCGGTGCCGGTGATCACAAGATCATCGACGTAGACACCCACCAGCAGGGCCTTTCGTCCCCTGCCCCGCCGGTAGATGGCCACCTCGTGCGGGCTTTGCTCGAAGCCCATCCCCTTCATTGTGGAATCCAGTTTGGCATTCCACGCCCGCGGTGCCTGACGCAAGCCATAGAGGGCCTTGCGCAGACGAAGCACCTTGCCTTCCTTGCCGGGAATCACAAATCCCGGCGGCTGGTGCACGTAGACCTCCTCCTTCAAGTCGTCGTTAAGGAACGCCGACTTGACATCCATGTGATGTACACGCCAGCCCTCCTGGGCAGCTAGCGCAAGGAGAAGTCGCACGGACTCCATCCGTGCTACGGGGGCGAAGGCGTCGTCGAAGTCGACCCCCTCCTGCTGCACGAAACCTCGTGCCACCAAGCGAGCCTTGTGCTTGACGATGGCACCGGCTTCATCCCTCTTCAGCTTGAACACCCACTTAAGGGTGATCGCGCGGTGACCACGAGGGAGATCAGCGAGCTCCCAAGTGCGGTTCTGCTCGACCGCGTCCATCTCCTGCTGCATCGTGGCACGCCATGCCGCGTCTCCCTCCGCCTCAGCGAAGGAGCGAGGCTCCGTCCTTGTGTGCCAGGTGCAGCTCCGCCTCGAAGTCGTGTACCGCTAACCCAGGGACACGTTGGTTACCGAGGATGTTGTCCATGATGCGGTAGCGTAGAGGCTCATCGTCGTGGTAAGCGTCGACGCGATCCTCGTCGCCGGACAGTGGAGTGGCGAACTCCACCGAACGCTGACGGACCAAAGCTGCTGGTGCCGACCTTGGAGTTGCCGGTGCCGGTGCAGGAGAGTGGGGAGCCGGTGCAGGAGTGCGTGGTGTAGCCGGTGGTGTTGGACTCGCTGGTGGTGAAGGTGGTGGTGGGCTCGCCGAAGCTGATGGCGAGCTGGGTGCCGAGGAGGGCGAGCTCGGTGAGGACGAGCTGCTAGCTCCCCCGGCTCCCTCCAAGTGGACGTAGTCGACGACGAAGTCCCTGAGGGTCGAAGCGAGCCGTCGTCCACCGCCTTGTCCCAAGTCCAGCCTCGCCCTTCATCTAACACGACGTCCCGGGAGATGCGGACGCGCTGTGTCACAGGGTCGAGGATGCGGTAGGCCTTGGCGCCCTCCGCATAGCCGATGAACACTCCTGGAGTGCTCCGGTCGTCGAGCTTGCCGACGTGAGTGAGCTCCGTGGCGAACGCCAGACAACCGAAGATGTGGAGGTGGCTCACCACGGCTTGCGCCCGTGCCAAGCCTCGTACGGCGTCATGCTGTCAAGCGCCTTGGTGGGCGAGCGGTTGAGGAGATGGACAGCGGTCATCACCGCCTCCCCAGTAGATCGTCGGCATCCCTCTCTGCTTGAGGAGGGCGCGGGCGGTGGCGACCACCGTCTGGTTGCGGCGCTTGACGACGCCGTTCTGCTGCGGGGTGTACGGCGCGGTGAAGTGGCGCTGGATCCCCTCGTCGGCGCAGTGCGCCGCGAACTCAGCCGCCGTGAACTCGCCACCGTTGTCCGTGCGCAGCACCCGAAGCTTGCGGCCGCACTCCTTCTCCGCAGCAGCTTGGTGGTGCTTGATGGCGTCCGCGGCTGCCCCCTTGGTGTCGAGGAGGACAGCCCACATGTAGCGGGACGTGTCGTCGACGAGGAGGAGGAAGTAGCGTCGTCCTCCAGGTGTAGCCGGTGTCACGGGGCCGCAAAGGTCGCCGTGCACAAGCTCCAGCTTCTCCTTGGCACGAAAGCTTGCTTGGCGGGGAAAGGGCAGCCGTCGCTGCTTGGTGAGGACGCAGGTGTCGCAGAACTGCTCCACGTGGTCGACGCACGGCATGCCCTGCACCATCTCCTTGTTGCCGAGCTGCTTCAGGGCCTCGAAGTTGAGGTGCCCAAAGCGCTCGTGCCACCGCCAGGCTTCATCGTCACGCCGAGCTGCAAGGCAAAAAGGTTGTGCCACCTGTACGTGAAGGACGTAGAGGCGGTTGCTCCCCCTGTTCACCTTGGCGAGAAGTCGGTGACGAGGATCCCAAATGCGAAGCACGCCGTCCTTGATCTCCACGCGCGAGCCATTCTCATCCAACTGTCCCAAGCTGATGATGGAGTTCCTCAGTGTGGGGATGTAGTAGACGCCGGTGAGCAGCCGATGCTCACCATTCTTGGCGACGAAGATTACGGAGCCGGCGCCCTTGATCTCTACGGCGGAGGCGTCCCCGAACTTGACGGAGCCTCGAACGTTGGAGTCGAGCTCGGAGAAGAACTCCCGCCGGCCTGTCATGTGGTGGGTGGCGTCGGTGTCGAGGCACCACCCATCGATCTTGTTGCTGCCGCCGGACCCGCTGCTGAGGAGGGCGTGTGCCTTGGCCTCGTCGAGGTGGAGAAGAGCCGCTGCAGCCGGTGCTGCTGGAGGTGGCTCGGTGCTAGCATGTGCCATGAACAGACCTGGCTGCTCCTCCTCCGCCTGCACGACATGGGCCTGGGCGCGTCGTGGCTGCCTGCAGTCCTTAGCCCAATGGCCAGCAAGACCACAGTGCCTGCAGCAGTCATCTTGTGCCGGCTTGGGTTTTTCGGCGGCGGCGCCTTGGACACCTCCGCGGGCGCCTCCGTTGGCACGCCCTTGCGCCCCGGCCTGGGCGCCTTTGCGTGACTTGCCGCGCTTGCCACGCTTGCGGCTAGCTGCTGCAGAAGAAGGCTCCCCTTCTTCTTGTCACCTTGCCCGGCAGCCCACTGCTCCCGGGTGAGAAGGAGCTTGGGCCCCGAGGAGGGTTGTGGCTCGTCAATGTCGACGACCTTGAGGCGACCTATTGCCTCCTCGGTCGACATCGTGGAGAGGTCTAGTAGGGACTCGATTGAGCGAGCCATCTGCCTGTACTTCTCGGGGACGCAGCGGAAGAGCTTCTCGACAGCTCTCTCCTCGCTGTAGGTGTTGTCACCAAACTGCACCACTTTCCGCAGCAAAGTGTTGAGACGGAGAGCAAAATCATCAACGTCCTCACCTGGCTTGAAGGCCAGGTCCTCCCACTCCTTGCGGAGTTGCTGCAGTGTAGACTTGCGGGCGCGATCACTGCCGATGCGTGCTGCAGCAATGGCATCCCAAGCATCCTTGGCAGTCCGCTTGCTCGTAAGCGAGAACTGCATCTCGGTCGGGACTGCAGCGATGAGGGCATTCAGTGCCCGTTGATCCTGGTCGTAGTCGACGTTGCCGTACCGGACTGCCTCCCACATGTGCAGCACCTGAAGTCTCACCTTCATCACCGCAGCCCACTCAACATAGTTGGTCTTGGTGAGGGTAGGCCACCCACCACCAGGGCCAACGTCCCTGGCAACAGCCTGGTACCCGTGGTAGCCACGGTACCGATCCGGGGAGAGAGAGCCACACGGCCTGCGAAGGCCGTGCTCTCCCTCGACCCGTCCACCGCCGTTGCCGTGCGCGCCTCCTCCAGGAACGCCGCCGGCGCCTCCACGCCTGTCTGGACTGCGGCCACGCTCGTGGGCGTGCACAGCTGCGCACTGCGCCGCTCGCCGGCGTGCTGCATCTCTCTCCAGCAGCTCCAGGTCTGGGTCAGCACTGTCATCAGCAGCGATGGAGCTGCTGTGACTGCTGCGCAGGTCCTCAACCTCCGCTGCCGCTGCACGCGCTGCATCTGCAGCTGCTGCTGCCTCCACCTCCGCTCTGGCTGCTGCCAGCTCCGCGTGGGCCAGCCTCGACGCCCTCGCTGCTGCTGCAGCGGTCGCTTCCGCTGCCCGCCTGCGCTCCTCTGCTGCAGCGAGGTCGGCCTCCTGCCAACGCCGCGCGCTCGAGGTGCCCGAGTGCTGAGACTGCCCTTCTGCGGCCATGGCGCGCTGCTGCGCGGAGAGCAGAGGCAGCCGGAACAGCTGCTGCTGCCAGCCGGGGCTGCTGCGAGGCAGGGAGCTCGACTGGAGAAGGGATTGAGCAGGAAATGCTTAGGCTACAGGATACTACGGCTCTGATACCACTTGTTAGTCGCTGGATCCTTGCTCTAGGTGTGAGCAGGATCCTTACTCTCATTGAGAGTATAGCACACTGAGTTGGGGCAATTTTCTGGGTTTATTTCTCACACAATGCTATGCCAACCTGAGGGGTTGGGGATACATATTTATAGGGTTGCTAACCAGCCAGCATATGCCAAGATGCTAGTCTAAGATGCTGTCCTACAGATGCTAACTGCTGTCCTAAAAGGAGTCAAGATGCTGTCCTACAGATGCTAACTGTTGTCCTAAAAGCAGTCAAGGATGCTGTCCTACACAAGGACCATGTGCTGCCTACTGCAGCCCACAACCACCAGCCAACAGAGACTTATCCATCACCCAGGCCGGGGCGCAAGGGCATGCCAACGGAGGCGCCCGCGGAGGTGTCCAAGGCGCCGCCGCCGAAAAACCCAAGCCGGCACAAGATGACTGCTGCAAAAACTGTGGTCTTGCTGGCCATTGGGCTAAGGACTGCAAGCAGCCACGACGCGCCTAGGCCCACGTCGCGCAGGCGGAGGAGGAGGAACAGCCAGCTCTATTCATGACACAAGCTAGCACCGAGCCACCTCCAGCAGCACCGGCTGCAGCGGCTCTTCTCCACCTCGACGAGCCCAAGGCACATGCCCTCCTCAGCAGCGGGTTCGGCGCCAGCAACAAGATCGATGGGTGGTGCCTCGACACCGGCGCCACCCACCACATGACAGGCCGGCGGGAGTTCTTCTCCGAGCTCGACTCCGACGTTCGAGGCTCCGTCAAGTTCGGGGACGCCTCCGCCGTAGAGATCAAGGGCGCTGGCTCCGTAATCTTCGTCGCCAGGAACGGCGAGCATCGGCTGCTCACCTAAAGATGTCAATGGGGACCCGATCCCCGATTCCCCGCGGGGAATTCCCCTATTAGGGGACGGGGATGGGAGTAAAATTACCCCCACGGGGGAATAAACGGGGAGAAAATTGTCCCCATCGGGTCTAGCGGGGGCGGGTCTGGTATGCTGCTCCCCGTCCCCATCTCCCCGTGTACCCGTTTATCTAAATGCAGGCCGTAGTTTCTGTTCTTTTGGCCCATTAAAGCCCACGTTGGCAATACATATATAATCAACAGAAAACCTAACTCCTCCCCATCCTCTGCCCTCCCAGTCTCACCCGCCGCCGCTGCGTTGTCCATGAGCTATGCCGCAAAGTGACGCTCCACTTCTCTCCAATAGGCACAAGCCTGTTAAGCTAGGTTTGGACGTGATTCTCGCCGGCGTTTAAGCTAGGTGCGTCCAAGCCGGTCAAAGCCTTGAGCCCCTCCTCCATCCCCTGGCGTGCAGCTTGCCCGGAGCCCCAGGCTAAACCATCACCAGTCGCCATGGCCGGTGGCCCTGTGCAGGAAAGATGGATGTATCAGTATCTTGCATCTTCTTTTTCTCGTCATGCGTATCTATTTGCATCTACTTTCTGCATCCTGACAAACACTTGTGTATTGTTAGTTTTTTTTTGTGTTTTGTGTTGCAACTGTGATTTGTAAAGTATCCTATCTTATGATGCAAGATGTGTTTATGGTGAACATTTCTTCTTTTAGATTATTGAGTTGAGTAATTTTTTCACAAACTTATATTGCGGGGACGGGGGACCTGTCGGGGATGCATCCCCGCTCGGGTTCGGGGATGGGGAGAAAACATCCCCCGGGAGCTTTTACGGGGACGGGGACGGGGAAAATCTTGCCCCGTGGGGACGGGGATGGGAAGATGAAACCCGATGGGGAATTCCCCATTGACATCTTGATGCTCACCGGCGTCTACTACATCCCCGCGCTGAGGAACTCCGTCATCAGCTTGGGACAGCTTGGGACGGCGTGCTTCGCATTTGGGATCCTCGTCACCGACTTCTCGCCAAGGTGAACAGGGGGAGCAACCACCTCTACGTTCTTCACGTACAGGTGGCGCAACCCTTTTGTCTTGTAGCTCTGCGGGACGATGAAGCCTGGCGGTGGCACGAGCGCTTTGGGCACCTCAACTTCGAGGCCCTGAAGCAGCTCGGCAACAAGGAGATGGTGCAGGGCGTGCCGTGGGTCGACCACGTGGAGCAGTTCCGCGACACCTGCGTCCTCACCAAGCAGCGACGGCTGCCCTTTCTCCGCCAAGCAAGCTTCCGCGCCAAGGAGAAGCTGGAGCTCGTGCACGGCGACCTTTGCGGCCCCGTGACACCGGCTACACCCGGAGGACGATGCTACTTCCTCCTCGTCGACGACGCGTCCCGCTACATGTGGCCTGTCCTCCTCGACACCAAGGGGGCAGCTGCGGACGCCATCAAGCACCACCAAGCTGTCGCGGAGAAGGAGTGCGGCCGCAAGCTTCGGGTGCTGCGCACGTACAACGACGGCGAGTTCACAAAGGCTGAGTTCGCGGAGAACTGCGCCGACGAGGGAATCCAGCGCCACTTCACCGCGCCGTACACCCCGCAGCAGAACGGCGTCGTCGAGCGCCGCAACCAGACGGTGGTCGCCACCGCCCGCGCCCTCAAGCAGAGAGGGATGCCGGCGATCTACTGGGGAGAGGCGGTGATGACCGCTGTCCATCTCCTCAACCGCTCGCCCGCCAAGGCGCTTGACGGCATGACGCCGTACGAGGCTTGGCACGGGCGCAAGCCGGTGGTGAGCCACCTTCGCGTCTTCGGCTGTCTGGCGTTCGCTAAGGAGCTCACTCACGTCGGCATGCTCGACGACCGGAGCACTCCAGGAGTGTTCATCAGCTACGCGGAGGGCGCCAAGGCCTACCGCATCCTCGACCCTGCGACACAGCGCGTCCGCATCTCTCGGGACGTCGTGTTCGATGAAGGGCGAGGCTGGACTTGGGACAAGGCAGTGGACGACGGCTCGGCCTCGACCCTCAGGGACTTCATCATCGACTACGTCCACCTGGAGGAAGCCGGGGGAGCTAGCAGCTCGTCCTCACCGAGCTCGCCCTCCACAGCACCCGGCTCGCCATCAGCTTCGGCGAGCCCACCACCACCTTCACCACCAGCGAGTCCAACACTACCGGCTACACCACGCACTCCTGCACCGGCTCCCCACTCTCCTACACCGGTGCCGGCATCTCCAAGGTCGGCACCAGCAGCTTTGGCCTGTCAGCGTTCGGTGGAGTTCGCCACTCCACTGTCCGGCGACGAGGACCGCGTCGACGCCTACCACGACGAAGAGCCTCTACGCTACCACACCATGGACAACATCCTCGGTAACCAACGTGTCCCTGGGTTAGCGGTACACGACTTCGAGGCGGAGCTGCACCTGGCACACAAGGACGGTGAGCCTCGCTCCTTCGCTAAGGCGGAGGGAGACGCGGCATGGTGTGCCGCGATGCAGCAGGAGATGGACGTGGTCAAGTAGAACCGCACTTTGGAGCTCGCTGATCTCCCTCGTGGTCATCGCGCGATCAACCTTAAGTGGGTGTTCAAGCTGAAGAGGGATGAAGCCGGTGCCATCGTCAAGCACAAGGCTCGCTTGGTGGCACGAGGCTTCGTGCAGCAGGAGGGGGTCGACTTCGACGACGCCTTTGCCCCCGTAGCACGGATGGAGTCCGTGCGACTTCTCCTTGCGCTAGCTGCCCAGGAGGGCTGGCGTGTCCATCACATCTACGTGCACCAGCCGCCGGGATTTGTGATTCCCGGCAAGGAAGGCAAGGTGCTTCGTCTGCGCAAGGCCCTCTATGGCTTGTGGCAGGCACCGAGGGCGTGGAATGCCAAACTGGATTCCACACTGAAGGGGGTGGGCTTCGAGCAAAGCCCGCACGAGGCGGCCATCTACCGGCGGGGCAGTGGACGAAAGGCCCTGCTGGTGGGTGTCTACGTCGACGATCTTGTGATCACCAGCACCGAGGAGGTGGAAATCGAGGCGTTCAAGGAGAAGATGAGGGCGACCTTCGAGATGAGCGACTTGGGCCCTCTCTCCTTCTACCTGGGGATCGAGGTCCTCCAGGACAGCTCCGGCACCTCTCTCCGCCAGACAGCCTACGCCAAGCGCATTGTGGAGCTGGGCGGTCTCACCGGCTGCAACCCAGCCCACACTCCTATGGAGGAGAGGCTGAGGCTGAGTCGGGAGAGTACGGAGGAAGAGGTGGACGCGACGCAGTACCGGCGCATTGTGGGCAGCCTTCGCTACCTTGTCCACACGCGACCGGACTTGGCGTTCGCCGTCGGCTACGTCAGCCGGTTCATGCAACGACCGACGATGGAGCACCAGCAGGCCGTGAAGAGGATCCTCCGCTACGTCGCGGGCACCTCCGACTACGGTTTGCACTACCCGAGGTGCCCCGGTGCGGCACATTTCATCGGGTACAGTGACAGCGACCACGCTGGCGACATCGACACGAGCAAGAGCACCAGCGGGACGCTCTTCTTCCTCGGCAAGTGTCCGATCAGTTGGCAGTCGGTCAAGCAGCAGATGGTGGCTCTGTCCAGCTGCGAGGCAGAATACATCGCAGCCACTACCGCTTCTACTCAGGCTCTGTGGCTGGCTCGGCTGCTTGGCGATCTCCTTGGCAGAGACGCAGAGGCAGTGGAGCTCAGGGTGGACAGCAAGTCCGTCTTGGCCTTGGCGAAGAATCCAGTCTTCCATGAGCGCAGCAAGCACATCCGGGTGAGGTACCACTTCATCAGGAGCTGCCTGGAGGAAGGGAGCGTTCGGGCCAACTACATCAACACCCAAGACCAGCTCGCCGACTTTCTGACCAAGTCCCTTGGGCGAATCAAGTTCCAGGAACTTCGCGCCAGGATTGGGATGGCTCAGATACCCCACAAGGAGCCACACAAGACTTAGGGGGAGAATGATGGATAAGTCTCTGTTGGCTGGTTGTGGGCTGCAGTAGGCTGCACATGGTCCTTGTGTAGGACAGCATCCTTGACTGCTTTTAGGACAGCAGTTAGCATCTGTAGGACAGCATCTTGACTGCTTTTAGGACAGCAGTTAGCATCTGTAGGACAGCATCTTAGACTAGCATCTTGGCATATGCTGGCTGGTTAACAGCCCTATAAATATGTATCCCCAACCCCTCAGGTTGGCATAGCATTGTGTGAGAAATAAACCCAGAAAATTGCCCCAACTCTGTGTGCTATACTCTCAATGAGAGTAAGGATCCTGCTCACACCTAGAGCAAGGATCCAGCGACTAACATGTTTTTCCCTGGATTGCATTTTCATAGTCTGATAGTGTAGTTAATCCTGTTTTCCTGTTATCATATGACTCACTGGTGTTTTGTACATTTCAGATCAAGGCTAAGTGCAGAGAGAGGCAATACCTTACCTCTTGGATGTTCATCTCTATATTAAGGAGGTCATCCATAGGTTAGTCATTTCGTCATCACCAAACCATTATAAAAATAATTGATTGATTATGATATCATGCCTTGTGTTCTCTACTGAATGTTTTATGCTTTGGTGTTCTAAGTTCTGCTGTAATCTGCACAGATATGCAGGTCTGGACCATTGATATCTTTTGTCATCAGTTTCTGCTTCTGATGGTGTGGCTACCTGAGCAGTTTCTACCGATTCTGTCTTAGCTTACCAATTAATGCATTCACCAGGACAGAGCTGAAAATATGAAATGGCAAGACCACAACCCTGAAGTTAAAGTGTTGGTAAGAAACTCAGATAGGTGCATAAATGTCGAATCACCTAGCTAAGAGTTTAAAGACAGATGGTAGGTGTTGGAACTTGGAAGGCCATGCGGCTCACCTTGTTATGAACTCCATCAGGAATCAGGAATTGTGGAAAGCTCAAGAACCACTTTCCTAAATGGAAGAAAGACAACAAATCTCAGTTAAAGGAGATAAGGTAAACCCTTACACGGTTAGCAATCATGATGAGAAATTCCAGAAAAGAGGAAGAAGATTGTGGACGAAAAAGTGCTCAAAGTAGATGCGCAAGATGAGCTGTGAGATTTCTCCCTACATTCTTCTGATGTCGCGTCAAGGATAAAGACCAAGATTGGCCAGGCAGGCAAGGAGAAATCCTCCTGGTAGGTCTCTCTACCATAAAACTTGATTGTCAATGACAGCACTGTTATTCTTCAGCTTAGCCTGTTATATCTCTCTTTTTTATAAAAGAAAATTGCATCTGAAGCCTTGCACGGTTCATCTTAGTTTTCTTTAGACATGTCCTACTTGTCTTTTTTCATTGTGGGGTTGCAGTACAAGATTAATTCTTTTATATCCTACTCTTCACTATTTTCTTTATGATAGCCGTCTAAGGTTCAGATATTTTTCCCCTGGAACTATGTAGGAGAACTGTGTGTCATTTCATCATTAAGAAGAAGATAGAAATACAAAGGAAAGAGTGGAATTGCCGTTTCCAGATCTTGATTCTGGACAAGGTTAGTACAATGTGTCCGTATATGCATCTAGGATGTTATTTTGATTAAGGAAAACACCTTAATTGTGGCTTCAAACTGCCACCTTTTTGCACTACTTGTGAATAAAACTATATGGAGAAAAATCATAAATTGATGTTACTTTGAGAAATTAAATAAAACAAACAAGACACAAAAAAACTGTAATACACAAATATAACAAACGCACTGAATATCATAACTAATGTCACATGGTATGTTTCATGTTTGCTTAATGTGTCATCAAGGGCTATCATCATTCTTGTCATGATCCAACATCGTATTAGATAAAAGTAGACTAGAAGTTGAAAGAATTAAAAAATTCCTGTGACATGCTAGATTTGATAAACCTAGCTATTATTCAAGTATATTTGATGCAGTTTGCTCTACTTTAGTCACTTTATGGCGCAGGACTCTCTGCGTCTTTCTTGGTGGATGTGTGGGTTATTTCTATTATAACTGCATTTTAAAACACATATGTTGAAACTGGAAGGGAAGGAAACTTTTAGCCTTTGTAGGAGGTGAAGGACATAGCAAAACCTCAGAAAATACTTTCACGTCCTACCTGATTGTGTTGTTGACTACTGAATTGTCAATGCATACGTTTTTAGAAGATTATACATTCTCTTGGATTTTTTTTTTTATCATGCTAGTTATAACCACAGGCTGTGTGTCCATTGCGTTGTGCCATACATCATATGTGTCGTAGCATGCATTCTTCTATACTTGGTAAGATCGAGTATTATAGCCATTAAAGTTTGCTAAGTATTCTCTTCATACCTATAAAGAAAGTTGTTTAGGACAGCGACACGGTCTTCGAAGAGTAACTTTAACTCCTTGTTTTTATAAAATATTTATTAAAAGTGGTATATGTATATTTTTATGACAAATCTGTTCATATAGTTTTTACATTTTTAAACTCAATAACTTAAAAGTTATTTATGATTTATATTCTCAATGTTTGACTCAAACCTTGTCCAAAACGATTTTTTTTATAGGTATGAAGGGAGTAGTGTTCTTTTACCTTATGATAAGAAACTTACATTATTAGGTGATGTTTCTTTAGGAGTACAAGGACATTGTCATGCTGAGGTTATATCACATGAGCAACAAGCAATCCTAAGGCTGTTCTTGCTTTTTTTTTCCTTGTGAAGTTAAAGTGTGTGAAATTCTTATACGGATCCTATGAAATTCCTGCGCGTCCAAGGAATACCAAAAGCAAGTACTTACCAAGTACCGTGCGTCAAGTTACCTATATCTACCGATTTTTTTTAAATATAGAAATGATGAAACCGCGTCGAAAACAAATTCTAACCTAGCAGGAAGCTAATTTACTCGATTTTGATAAACTACTGAGTATAATAAAATAAAAGGTCTTGTTTAGACAATGATTCGAGATAGAAATGAAATGATTAATCTTGGCCCATTTGGTACACAGCGCTCGCTCGCTTAAGCAGCCCAGCCCGGCTTCGCCAACGCGCGCCACCTGCCCGAACAGGCCCTGCCCCGGCGCTGGCGCGATCGCGTGGAGCGCACGCAGCAGGAAAAGCCACAAACGGCTGGTCGATGCCCATCGGGCTCATCGCGTCTGCTCCATATTATTTTTATTTTTATTTTTTTTCCCCCGCGCAGAAGGTTCCGGAAGCAAGAGACGCTTCCGGATACAAGGCGTTCCGTTCTCTCCAGCTGTATAAATTCCGTCCCCACCCTGGCCTCTCCCGCACGGCTGCCGGCCTCACGTTTTCTTGCCCTGCTTCCAGAGGCTTCCTCCCCCCACCACTCCCCACTCTCCCAGTCAGCCCGCGTCCCCGTCTCTCTCCCTCCCTTCCTCCCAACACAGTTGAGAAGTCAGCACAATGACTCATATCCTTGGCCACACATGATTTTCTTGTCCCCCTCTGTTTTTTTTTTTTCCTGTCGTTCTATCGATTCTTGCAGGGGCTTTTCTTTTCGTCTCTGCCAGATTCTTTTTCCTTTTGATATTTTCTGTTGTAAAGTAGAAGTAGAACCGGTGTGTTTCGGATGACGTTGCTGTTTTTGTCCTTGACCTGAGCTGGCGGGCTGCACGCGGCGACCAGAGGGAGCGCGACCGGCAGAGGGCGCAGGCGCGGCGGCCCGCGGCCAAGGGGCGCGACGACGGGCTCACGCCGGAGCAGCGGCGGGAGCGGGACGCCAAGGCGCTGCAGGAGAAGGCTGCCAGGAAGGCGGCGCAGGCCGCGGGGGGCGGCGCCGACGCCAAGGGCGGCAAGAACGCCAAAGGCAAGAAGTAGTAGCCGGGGTCTCCGGATTTGTGCAGGAGGTTTCGTTTCTCCTCCTGATCTGGCGAAATTGGTTGGGTTTGTCTTGGCAGTTGGTGATTGTGAGAAAGCTGTGTGTTCGTGCTGGAACTTGTAGGAAGATCTGTATTGCTTGGATCTGGAAAATCTGGAATGCAATGCGATTTTATTGGTGTTGTCACTTTGCCTTGCAAGTGTTCTGCAGTAAAAAAAAAAAAGATAACAAATGCAATGCGTTAATATCAAAGATAACAAAAAGGGGGAACCACGGCGTTGGCACTTTGCTTTGCAAGTGATTTACTGTAGTGCAACAAGGCCTGTTTGAAGGTAATTTTATATTTACAAAAGGATGAGCTCATTGCCCATCAAAAGTTAACGAACATCGACCAACCAAACACACGGACATGAAGCCTTATGAAACAACTTCATATTCACAAAGTTTTCAGTTCAGTATTTACAAATTACAATTCACCACTACAACACATGATCTTCTTTCTTTTTTATGAGCTGTGCTTACTTTAGATTGCATACGTATGTTTTTGTAGCCCAGAACCACGAGCAGTAAAAGATCACTCGCTGCACGGTCGACTCAATCTATATCAGAAGCCTGTTGATCACGTGCACTGGTCCATTTTGCTACCTGGCCGTCCCAGGATGAGCTCACAAGCGTGGGCTCAAATGGGTGCCAACTGCAGTCACGAATCGCCATTTGATGCCATTTCAGCTTCGCAACTTGCGATCCACTTACCTGCAACACGAAACGAAACTGAGAATCAAAATCAACTGGCATTGTTTATCACTAGTACTCCGTAACTGGTGTTCTGTGTTCTCGTCAGATGATGCACAGTTTCTCGGCAGGTAAAACGAAGTTCTCTATCCACTGCTGTGAAAGATGGCATACATTCATCGAGCAGACAGATTAAGATTACCACCAAGGAATGCTGGCATAAATGAAGTGCGTATCAGGACAAAACATACCACATCATAGATGTAAACGCAGGAATCATACGACCCTGTATATATGTACTTTTGCCCAGTGCTGCAGAAACAAAAAACTAGACATCAATCACATGAGCACCTAGATATACCGTATAATTTGATAAATAGCACTTAATCCTATTGGTTGCTCGTATGATAAGGAGACGACTTCCCTAGTAGAACTGTCAATAAAATCATACCAGAATGGAGGTAAAAGGGTCACCTGTAAGCAGGAGAAAAGTAGCAACGGATCAATGTCCGGAGGACTGCATGTCCACGGTATGTCGCTAATGACTGATCATGCGGATGCTTTAACTGTTTATGCTGCTGCGGATACCTCGAATATCTGTAGTCCCAACTTGGGGCTCCGTCTGCACAACTGCATAGAAGAATAGATTAACTTTATACTGTAAGATGACTGGCCACTGTTGAGGGTGACAACACATAATCCTCGTGTACATCAGACACATTTGACATTATTGCCTTAACACACTCTCATTCCACTTATAAGTTCATTTTGGACTCATACACATGGAGTAACGTGGGTGGTATTATGATCATATTGCCCATAAATCATTGTAAGCACAGTTACAATGAAAAAAGGAGCAAAGCAGAAAAGAGAAGGCAAAATGTGTCATATATTGTATATGAATTTATGTTGGTAGAAGAATGCGGATGGCTAGGTGGAGTGGTGGACTTATATTTAGATTCAGAGAAAGTACCTATCAGCATTGGACGTCATTTTCCTGACATCCCACAGTTTGATTGCTTGGTCTTTTCCATTGGATATGAAACTTCGGCCATCTCCACGACTATCAATATGTGTTACCCCATGCAAATGTCCAGTCAAAACTCCGGCAGCTTGTCCTGTGGACAAACACCGCCTGTCCCAAACCTGCACACTACAAATGTCACATACTGCAGCACTGCTGAAATGAATGCAATTTAGAACATTAAACATTTTCCTTTATGTTCCCAGGGAGACCTCAGAATATCCAGCCCTAAAGAACTGAAACAGGACTGTGAAAAATCCATAACTGACTATTGTTCATTCCTCATATTCTCTCATTCTAACACACATATAACCCCTCAACTATTTTTTGGCCCACATTAGCCCGCAAATTACTAAAATTAGGACACTATGATCCCTAATAACATTTTGTTTTTTTCTCCTTGTAAAAGTTACATTTTAAGTTTTGGTGATGGTAGAAATAGTTTGATCTTGTTTATTATCATCAAACATTTACACATCTTTGGGATTAAAGCAGTTTCAAGTGCTCCAACCTAATACTAATAGTCATGAAAATATTTCATAACATAGCATGATGCCATCTATCATCCCACAAAATTTCAACTTGTAACACTACCTGTGTACAACAAAATTGTTCAGGGGTTAAACTGAAAAATAGTTTGAGGGGTTATCCAGACAACTAAAAACATCCTAGGAAGTAAAATCCCCCCCCCCCCCCCCCCCCTCCATGTATGATGAAGAAATCTGAGGAAGGAGAAAACAAATAATTTTACATAATTTAGAACAACAACCTACCTTGCATAAAGTGTCATCACTTCCAGAATATATGAGATGGCCGGTTTCATCAGCAAATGCTACTGTATTGACATCAGACTGGAAAGATCAAAATCGAATGATAACATCATTCTATATACCAAAACAGACAAATATGAAGTATAGAACTACTATCAAAATGGTAAACAATTCGCAGCCACAGAGCAAGTAAGAGAGGTTTCGGTAGCTGTGACAGACACATAGCACTCCCGTCTGTTGGGTGCATCATAAAACATCCAGATATAAGTTTACATTCTTTTGCATTTGTCATCTAACAATGTCCAATAAATAGCATAAATGGAAAAAGGCTACCATGATTGGAAACTTTTCTTATGTATGGCCTGACTTATTTTGGCTGCTATATCAAAGCAAAAGTCAGCTTCACTCCAGTGGACTTCCACAACAGTTCATTTCACACCCACAACTTTCAAAATGCTTGGCAATCGACATGCAGAGAAAGTGTACAACAAGAAGAGGAACTCATCACTACCAAAGTTTGAGTTCCTGACTCCTAGCTATTTGTTCTCATTGTGCTTGTTGCTCTACCATGTACTTGTTGCTTTTCGTCTTTTTCTCCTTTCTCTTCTTCATGATGAAAAACATGCCCAGCATGTTCTAAAAAATAGTCATAGGTTGTAGGTACATAGCACAAGGTGAAGAGGGTGGCATTGGAACTGGGGCCAATGGGAAACCACGGCCCAGTGCCACATTCCACTCAAGGGGTTCACACATTGCAGTGCTGGTTGGGCTTGCGGTAATTCTGCTGTAAGGTGCAAACTGCCGAAGAGGTATTGAGTGGGGCAAATGGAAGGGGCCAGAGAGGGGGAAGGAGGACATTCTATATTGTCAGCAAGATGCAAGGTAGCATGAGAAGTGTAACCTGTCAAATTGTGATAAAATTGAAGAGGATTAGTGGTACAGCAGCACGATATGAGTCATGAGAATAGATAGGGGAGTTCGACACTAGAAATCTGCCTTTTCTTTCTTAAAGATAGAAGGCAGAACACCTTTATAAACCCCTTCAGTTTGACTTAAAAATACAGGCCACAACCACTCATCCACACCTTTCTCCAGCTCATAATTCAGTGACCCTACTTGATAAGCATTTCTCCATTATGTTCTGTTTCCATCCTTGGTGAGGGCCTCTCATATTTCTTCCATCAACTTATGCTTTCTCTGCTGCTTCTCACCAGCCAGTGGCATCTTCCCTCTACCCAGAACTAACTTGTCCCCAAGCAAGCATAATTCTGTCTCTTAAAAAAATTGTGCAATGCAAGATAAAAGTGTTCCTAGGGGTTGGTTGAAATGGGGTGTTAATCAGTCCTTGCTTGGCGCCTGAGGCACCATTTCCTAGCCATTCTTCAGTGCACGAGAATTTATTGTGGTTCATGTCTAGCTTAAAATAATAAAATCAACCAGGCTGGGAACCATGTATGCCAAACAGTGCACTTGGCTTATTAGAACATCTCCAACTTGTTTGCTGCTGTACCGATCAGCTCCATAATCTTAAATTTCAATACCATCAGCTCTGTAACCTCAAAGGGCTTAAAGTTTCAATACAGGAAGGTCAAAACTGCACTTATGCAGTTATGCCTATGCTAGTAGCTCCTAAATTGGCATGGCAGACATTCAAGGCAGGGGCTCCTGTGTCTTTTTTAAGCACACCAAAACAAATGACCCATACCACTAACCTGTTGTGGAATAGATCCACAAACAAGTACAAGTGGCCCCGGAACCTTGGTAGGATCCAAAGGCTAGGAGTGGGAGTGCGGCACAACAGTTGGTGGATGCTACATGCTTATTTCTCAATGAATTATCTCCACAGACCCTTAGCTCTCTAATCATTCTTCTCGCCTAGGAAATTCGCAAACATAAGAATGCCATTGTCTTTGAAGGTGCTAGACCAAACATTCAGAATCTCCTTCTCACAGTACCTACTGAAAGCAGGCTGTGGTGTTTGGCTGGCACCTCGGCCCTCCATGAGCTCCTTAGGTCGCAAGGCCCCGACCCTTGAGGGTGGTTGGAGCAGGGCTGGTTGTTGTCATGTTGTGCCCTTAACTTGGCATGTCTTTTTGTACTCTCCTGTGTGTTCGGGAGGGGCTTTTAGCCTTTCCTTTTTCTGCATGATGTTTGGACCTTTTTCCTTCTTAATGAAATGACCCTTCTTGACTGACACCCCCCCCCCTCCCCCTCATCCTTCCGTACATGTGGAAGGGATGATCCTGGGATATTTGGCTCTGGTCTATCCCTCCATCCTGGGACAGCCCTTTCTCCAACAGAGGGTACTGCGTTCTGGCTTGGGAGAGAACTGAGGTGCACCCCCCAAAACCATTCTTCTGCTGATGGATTTTAGGAAAAACTATCCTCATCGCTGCTTCCCAGACCCGTCCCAGGGGAATCCAACAGAGGATCCCTTTGGTGAATGGCTGAATGCTGAGGGGGGCTTCCTCCGATGGCTGCTTCTGTCTAGCTAGCAAACTCCAGAGGGACCCCTGTCGGGACATTCTCCGGGGACCTCCTTCCAAGGGCCTCCAGGAATCAAGAGATGGCCCACTTCTCCAACAATACCTTGGATCAGCAATATCATTTCTTTCTTCTGAAACTCATGTCTACAGTTTGGATATCAATACTGCAGCTTGCCAGACAAGGGGGAGGGACATAAGAATTGCATTTGTACAAAGCATCAACAGATTTTCTTGGAGCAATCAGATAACAGAGCATAACCAAATTAAGAAATAGAGTTGTAGATCAATCCCAATCTCCCAAGAGTCAGATGTCAACTAGAAAAAGGACTCCATGTAAATGTAGCAAATTTAATTTATTACCTCTGTCCCAAAAAGGATGCAATTATGGGTTTGGATGGAGTCAAAGTTCCTTAAGTTTGACTAAGTTTATAGAAAATGTTATTAACATTTATGACTCTAAATAGGTATGGAAATATACTTCATGGTGAATCATAATTATTAGATATCATAAATAGTTTTTTTTTGGTACGTATTTGGTCAAAGTTGAGATAGATTGGCTTGGTAGAAAGCTGGAATTGCATCCTTTTTGGGATAGAGGGACTAGATCAAATGAAAATCAAAGGAAATATAAGCAAGAAAGTAAGCAATTTTCATACTGTATGAGCAGGTAAACGTAATGTCAATTTGTTTGCATGAAGGTCATAGACATATATTGATTCATCATTGCTGCCAGCAACAAGTTCCCGTCCATCAGAGGAAAATTTCACGGAAAATATTCCAAACGAATATTGAACATCCTCATGCTGTGAAAAATCCAATCCATCATGGATGTCCTGCAGAAAAATGTAAAATTGTAATTACTGTTGACTAGGTATAATAAACAGTAAAGGATGTTACATCTAACATGGTACATCTCCAAAAGGTATTGTAACTGCTTTCAAGCACCCACATTAATTAACTGCTAAACAAAGTGAATATCATCCCTAAGTACATATATACAAATTCTATCACGTAACTGAGCTCATCAATATATTCGTAGGTTCATCGATTAAACTGAATGGTAAACACACTTACTAGGGGAGGGCAGGTACATCTCGTCTTCTAATATTTAGCACCAACCAGCTGATGGATTGAATGCCAATTTTAAGAAATAAAAAGTTAATGAATTGGCTATTATTTTAACAAGAAACCACTCCTAAATCCCCAGAGGCTCCTTGACTAAAATAGGTTTGGTGCTTGTATACTTTCCTCAATTTATTCACAATGGAAGTTAAAAAGAAATGCAGTTGTGGATGATTAACATAAAAATCATATTATTGAAGAAACATGTTTCTATGAAGTCATTGTTTGCTGTGCAACCAGGCATGTGAAAGTCCAAAGCAAACCCAACTGTATCGACTTTTTTATCATAACAAACTCGAAAAGCAAATGAGTGCAAAGTACTCTAGTAAGAACTCACAGTGACGTTAGCATAGGATTCTCTTGCCGCATTTCCGACATTAACAATATGGACAATAGGTGCCAGACTAGAGTAGGCCTGCAGATTGATAATCAAAAACAATGATTCAGCCTGATATGCAAGCAAAAATGGGGAGCAAGACAGCATTCCACAGACTGATGAAGTACATATATACATAAATGATAATATGATATGCAAACATAAAAAGCTAGAATGCATTTTGAAACATCCAAGACATGGTCATACCAAAAAACAAAATATGTAACAACATGTCATGAAAGGGCGGACTAGAAATGAAAGAACCAAATGGACTAGACGAAGTCTAAAATGTCCCTGTAAACTTCATTGTCCTACAGGTACTTCCAGTCATTATAGTGTATTTAATGGTTAGAACAACGTTGATACATTTAATCTTCTAAAATGTCCCTGTAAACTTCATTGTCCTACAGGTATTTCCAGTCATTGTAATGTATTTAATGGTCAGAACAACTTTGATACATTTAATCTTGGTAGCCAGACACAGTAAGGTCCATATTGCAAAAAAACGTTTTTGGATACTAGTTTCTTTGATAACTGTCCAGATGAAACATCCATTTCCCAACTTCAACATGTTTCCACTAGAAGAACTGGAAACTACTGTCAAAAACACAATAATGAAAAAGGAAAACCTTGTTGTAAAACATGTAATGTAACCACATCTGATACTCTTCGGTTTATTCACATCTGTTGAACAGAGTTGCATATTGAATATTTCTTCTCAATAAGAAGAATGATGAAAGAGATTTATTTACAATGATGACCGATGAAAAGTGAATAAGGGTGACAAGCTAAAGTTGTGAAAAGCCAGGAGAAACTTACAAGATACCGCTGATCAGGTGATAAGGATACATCACTGATTGTCCATCTCAAACACCTAGCATGAATGTCTTTGTGTATGCTCCAGCCTCTATCAGCATCATATATTCTTATGTGACTTCCCTGAAAACGAAAAGAAATGTTATTATTATATTATGTTTGTAGCTTTAATTTTAAAAAATGCATAACATAGTGACAGAAAAAGTAAACTAAACACCGGGAAATTCTGACTTGAACTTGCTAAAAACCTTGACTATTGTTGGTTGAGCATAGCATACCTGAAAACCAGCAACAAAAAGAGTGCCATCAGCAGAAAACTGCGAAACATAAGCACGAGAATCCATCCTATCCAATAACTGAGGGCCGTTCATTGGAACATAGCGACCTAGAACAAATGCACGGTCACCAGAAGAGAACATCCTCTTTCCAGAACAATCAATTTCCCTTTGAGATAATAACTTGGCCGTTGATATTATGCCTCTGTTGGTACCCATGGACTTGTAGCTTTCAGTAAGTCTTGATCTCATTCGGGTCATATGAAAAATATCGTTATGCAGTTCTGCAAACTCATTGTTCACTTGAACTGAGCCAGATCCATCAGTATTCTGCCCTTCAGGCTCATAGTATTCATCTTCTAGCCTACTCATGCCATAACCCATTCTTTCAGGCTGATGATGTATTTATCAATTCTCTCTGCAAACGCCTATCAATGTTCAGATTCAAAGGCTTCCTATAAAAATTGGAAAGTTCCCAAGGAACAACGAAATTTTGTTACATATTTGCAATTGCGTAAAAAGGCACATATCACGTGAGAGCAGCTTATGCTGGGCATGATCGTTGAATGTGGTTCAATTAACTAGAATTCACAAGCCCAACTCAAACCTCTGGTTTATGCTCTATATACACACTATAAATTGAGGTACTGCATCATAAAATATATCAAAACAGTGAAACTGCATCTGTGAACATGCAGGAACAGAGGTTTTACTACTGAGAGTTACTAGCTAAATCAGGGGCGAACCCACTAAAGGGCATGGGTATACACAGGTACACCCGATAATTTTTGCCAAAAAATAGAGTTAGTAGGCATAATACTACATGCCCACTACACTTGTAATTACATCAGATTTGAAAACAAATAGCTTAAGTTAGGGGAAGAAAAGGGGTAGGCGTACCTGGTGGGTGCTCGCCGCCGGCGAAGGGCCCAAAGAAGGCCTGAGCAATTGGCGTAGGGCAGCGGCGGCGGCTGTCGCCACGAGCCCGCGAGAGAAAGAGCGCGCTCACGCCGGGGGCACGGGAGAACCACGCGAGAGCGAGAGAGACAGGGGGAAGAACTGGTCACTGGAGTCGCCCGGCCGGACGGGATAACAAAGATGCAGGGCCGCTCGCAGAGGCTTTGCTCGCGAACGTTTTTTTAACATTTTTTTTATATATACTTCCTCAAACAATTAAAAAGATAGATGCAATTATACGTTTGGATGGAGTCAAATATACTTTTTTTTACAAGAAGCCAAATATACTTAAAATTGACTAAGTTCATAGAAACCAGAAAATATTATAAACATTTGTGACTCTAAATAGATCTAAAAAATATATATTCCAGAATTAACCTAATTACATATATTTTTATATTATAAATGTTAATGTGCTTTTTTGATATATTTGATTAAATTTAAAATTATTTGATTTGTTATGAAAAAATACATTCTCCTTTTATGGAAAGAGTAACAACCATGCAGCGATCAACTAGTTCTCTAAATATATGTTTCAAGTTTAGCCATACCATGTCGACAATACATCAAACTACAACTATTATATGAACAAGAAGATACCCATACGGAGATTATTGGGAGATGATGTGGATGGCTTGCATGTTGAGGCAGACTTATAGTGGGTATCATCAGCTTTATAAGAGATATAGATATAGATTATCCACCTACTATCACAAACGAGGCATCAAGGGTGTGTAGTATGAGACAGTAAGCCAACCCATGATGACATTCTTCTTGTGTCATTAACTTCCATGGCTTTTTCACAATGTTGACTCCACAATAACAAATCATGCCGCAAAACGGTTGAATACAAACCATAGTTTGACTCAAATCCAACATTGGAGAAGAGGAGCAACACAAAATCAAAATGTGACTAACATGTGTTTTACAATGGAAATACCATGTGAGATAGTAGCAAACTAAATGACCATAAGTGTCTTAGCCATGAAGACTTGGATTGTTGATTGGCGTATGGCACAAAGGATATTCTTGAAGACTAAAGATACAACAAAGTGAATGCAAGGTTGGGATTCGAAGATATTCATTGTACTGTGCATTAGAGTTTTATGTTTTCCTGCTGTACTATTAAGAGGGGTCTGAGATATGCATCTTGAGGGAATTGAAATGAGAATATTTGGTAGCACAAGATACTTACTCTTGTTTGAGACTTAGGCATAAGAGGCTCATTCGGTAGGTTTTATGTATAGGATCTAAAAAAAATTGAATTAGGACAAACCAAACTTAAAATAGACTTGGAAAACACTAGAGCATGCATTAGACGATAGGGACGATACTTGGTGGATCATCCATGGCATTATGTGCAGGGCAATAATTACTCAATTGTAGTAACAGAGTGCCATTATATACTCTGGTTTGCCTTCATGGCACTCGGCGGATCGCTCGATGAGGCTCAATCCTTTACTATCCTCAAGCGTCCATCCTACTTATGTGCATTGTATGATCTAGCGTGTCTTGGTGGCACCTAGCAGATTGTCTGGTTAACTTGTTGACAAGTTGTCTTTGAAAACATATAGTCCCCTAATTCAGTTTTGGTGATTAAAAATGACACAATCATTGTGGCTAATGTATGTTTTATAACAATATTACTTAGTGAGATCACATTGATGAGATTGATTGGCAATTATGATTTTCATGCCCCTAATGATGGAATTCATTTTGGTTGCACGAAGGCTAGGAACTATCTATTTCTATATGTTGATTGGAGATGGGAGACACTTGGAATAGTGATAGGTTCTTTGTCTTATCCTTTGGACATACTATTAAGTGGATATGATTACATAGCTTGACATTCGTGAGATTATTGAGTGGATGTGATGCACACTTGTGAAAACTAGCACTAGATAGCTCAGATAAAGCTTAAGGATCAATGAAATCAAAACCAAACTCAAAGGTGTTTGTAATGGATGAGTTTGGATTTATAGGAAGGCCCCAAAGTTTACTCACAGTGTAACTATTGAACTGAAAATGGGGTGAATCTACCTTTATCTTCCTATGTGCCTTAGAGTGCTGACACCAGGGCTTTGGAATAGTATACTGCAAACTTATGGCTCGGAGGAGTAAAGGGCGTCGGAGCTCCCCACCAGAGCTTTGAGTGTAGAGGGAGGTGTTGGTAGCCCACCTGAGCTCTCTAGTGGCTCATCAAAATGTCCTAACGGATAGTTCTAGGCTAAAAGAGTAAAGGATGTGCCAGAACTCTAATGAAAAGGCACATCAGTGTATGCATTTTGACCGAGTGGAGTTTGAATGGCTATTTTTTAGACTGCGACCTATAAATACCCTTTTCACTTTTCTGCAGATTGGCTCCCATGGACATAAAATACCTCAGTATATAGTCAACATAAAATTTGAATAAGTAAATAGTTTCTTTGAAAATTACAAAAAAGATAGTTTTATTTTTCAAATGTTAGGAAAAAAAACTTAAAACAAATTTCAGCTCATTACTATATGTAAAGTTTAAAAAGTCATCTCTTTCGCTGTCAAGGTCAAAAAAAACAACCAAATTGATCTTATAGCTCTAGATTGTAACTTCAAAGATACAAGGACAAAATAAATAACCAAATAAAGACAGAAAAAACATGAAGAGGGCAATGGTGTAGAATTCTCATTTGCATTGTACTAGATTTTCGCATGCTAATAAAAAGACAAAGAAATCACAAGTGGTATTTATATGAGAGGGTTACACGCATGCATGCACACAGAACTATCATCATCTAAGAACTTGTGACCCCTCCATGCCACTTTTCTTCCCCCAGCATGTCGTACGCCTTGACATTTCCAGCATGTCTTATAGCTTGTTGTAGCTCTAATTAAGTTTGTCAAGCTACTGTTCGTGGCCAACATCAGTCAGTACATCACCATCGATGTTGACAAAGTGAATTACAATGATTGTCGATAAATCTATCAACTCTCATGGCTCTGATAAGCGTCATCTATTTGTCCATGTATCAATCAAACAATCTACAATTACGCCTTGTTTAGTTTCGAAAACGAAAAGTTTTCGGAATTATAGCACTTTCGTTTTTATTTGACAAACATTATCCAATTATAGAGTAACTAGGATTAAAAGATTCATCTCGTGATTTATAGGTAAACTGTGCAATTAGTTTTTATTTTCGTCTATATTTAATACTCCATGCATGTGACGTAAGATTCGATGTGACGGGGAATCTTGAAAAGATTTTGGTTTTCAGGGTGAACTAAACAAGGCCTTACCTAAACTCTAGTAATCTAAATTTTAGTTTTCAACTACAGAGTAGTGTGGATTAATAAGTAGTCCTATATATACTGTATATTTATATTCTCAGACTCGTGGGCTGAGCTGAGCTCTTTCTCTCGGCTGGGTCGTGGACCCTTGTGGGCCTACACTACACCCGCACAGGCCCTGGACCATGCCCGGTTCAGTATTGTACTGTACTCTCTCTTAGGCCGGTTTATTTTCAATTTCTTTTTTTTCAAAAATAGACACTTTAACAATTTTATTTATATTTGATAAATATTGTCTAATCATCAACTAAAAAGACTTAAAAGATTCGTCTCGAAAATTATAGACAAATTATACAATTAGTTAATTTTTTAATATGCTGCAAAATTTGATTTAACGGAGAATTAAAAAATTTTGTAAAATTTTTTAGAAACTTAAACAAGGCCTTATCCATAGCGCAGGAGCGGAGAAAGAAAGAGACAGTGTGTTGTATTGCACCAGTGGCAGGTGGATACGCGAGGAGTAGATAAGCTAGCAGCACGAGGGCCAGCCTTGACTTTTCCTTCTCTCTCTCCATTCCCCGGGAAGAAAAATAGAGCGTGTACAGAGAGAGAGAGAGAGAGAGAGGGGGTACCAGACAGAGTAGTGCGGTACCGTAGTAGACCAGCGGGCGCAGTGGTAGGAGGGGACTAGGCCTTGTTTAGTTGGCAAAATTTTGGCTTTTGGGCTACTGTAGCACTTTCGTTTTTATTTGACAAACATTGTCCAATCACGGAGTAACTAGGCTCAAAAGATTCATCTCACAAATTTCAGGTAAACTGCGTAATTAGTTTTTATTTTTATCTTTATTTAATGCTTCATGCATGTGACCAAAGATTCGATGTGACGGAGAATCTTGAAAATTTTTGCGAACTAAACCAGGCCTAGGGTGGCCTCAGCAGCAGCAGCAGGCCTGCGTGCGCGCGGTGGCGTAGGCAGATGAGGGAGAGGACTGCGTGTGGGGGTAGACGGGGACACGTTTCGAGCTCCGGCTGGTGCGCGCGTCCCTCTCGGCGCAAAGCAACGCAGAGCCCTATCGCTTCGTCTCGTCGTCCGCCAGCCCCGGCCCGGTCCGCTTCGTACGCTGCTGCCAGCCACCTTGTCCGATCCGTCCTCTCGCCCCTTTTTTTTTTTGGGTCCGCCACCGTGTCCTTGGCTCCAAAACCCGGTCCGGGACGGGATATTTTAGCCGGACTTTTGGTGAGCAGACGTTAAATCCAAAAAAAAAAATCAACCAGATGTCTCGTTCGGAAAAATTGTTTGTAGATCAACGCCATACAACCTTGTATCATGCCATGCTTCTTCAGATAACGACGCTAATAGAGTAGAGGGCAGGGGATGCGTGCACATTTGATTTAGGAAAAAAAATATTGAATGTCATTGAAACTTATAACTTTTTCTTATATGCCATTGAAAATTAAGACTTTCACTGCTATTGAATTGTTTTTTTCTGTTTCCCTTATAGTATGTCATTGACGTTTGAAATCAGTTAAGATGAATGTTAAAGGATGGACGAAGTGGCAATTACACTCGTACCATCAGCATAGGTATAACCCACAAAACTTAGAGATGTTTCTTTCATGCCAGCTAGTAGCACTTAGATAGTACCGCTACATGTATTTTGAACCCCAGACAAATTAAACACACACCCGCAAAAACACACACACACACACACATTTAAATCAAACTAGGGATTCTGAACTAAAACTCGATCTACTGCGCGATTAGCACAGTCGCAAAAAAAAAGTGCACGATTAGCACGATCCATCCTTTCAGCCCAACGTTGGTTGCTTAACACGTTGGCTTGTGACCAACGAGCGGCGACCAAATCTCATCAGGGATAGATGAGCACTAAGCTGGAATTGGACATGATGACCCTTTTTTTTTTCTCTAGATACTCGTGGATCACGAAGGGCCCTTTTAAAAGTGTTTTTATTGCGTGGAATTACTAGAGCCAAGTGGGGGGTATAGTACTACTACAAAGGAATCAAGGATTTCCATTTCCGCCACACGCTGCGATTTCCATTTAGGTCTCCTCGTCCCGACCAATTACCACCCCCAAGCTGCTGGCGATCGATTCCGACGGTCATTCGCTGGCTGCTGCTTTCTCACTCAGGGCTTGTTTAGTTCACCCTGAAAACCAAAAGGTTTTCAAGATTACCCGTCACATCGAATCTTGTAAAACATGCATGAAGCATTAAATCTAGATCAAAATAAAAACTAATTACACAGTTTGTCTGTAAATCACAAGATGAATCTTTTGATTCTAATTAGTCTATAATTAAATAATATTTGTCACAAACAAACGAAAGTACTATATTAGCGAAAAAAAATTCGCATCTAAACAAGACCTCAGGCGGCCGGAGGAATGTGCGGCCACTTACATGTCCTTGTCACAGCCCGCCGGCGGCACTAATAACCCGCCTGTCATTTCCCGGATTACCGAATGCTATGCTGCATTCCTGCCAGTGCGTGCCCCACGCCACGCGCGAGCAACGCACGCAGCTTGGGATTGATTCGACGTGGCACTGCCTTGCATCAAAGATCATTAGGGCCCAGACAGTGTCTCTCCAGGTAAATCACTCGGTATATTCAGCGGAGGAGAATCAGCGTGCACTGCCATCTGCCAATACGTGTTGAGATCATGTCCCAAAATATATCGGTTATCATTTTTAAGATTAGCATATGACTCGTTTAGCACAGCTTCACTTTATCGGTAAAGCTGTTTTTCTTTTTTGGACTTTAACTCGATAAACATTTCTATGAGTGAAGCAGGAACTCTTTTACTAAATTATTTGACAAACTAGCTCCACATGTAGAACTTCTTTAAAACTAGCTCTCAGAGAATGCTATATAAGACGAGATGACGTCGGTACAAGCCACTATTTTTGCTTTCTTCCAATCCTAAAGCTCTGTGAAAGCGTGTTTTTAGGGGTTTTATTGGTAGAGACGTTTTATTTTATCATGTTTGGCACAAAACAGCTCCAAACGGCTCCTTAAGCCGTTGGAGAAGCTCTTCCAAACAGTACCTATATGTTTGACTTACTCTTCTAAATACTTGTTGCTGATATAAAAAAATTCCACAAACTCAAAGATCGAACAACTTAACCCACAACTTTTAAAATAGGGCGGAATACCTCTTTCGCTATTTTAAAGTGGTTTCCTATGGATATGCAGATATGGCGGTAGGCCCATATCTCAGGTGGTTTCATTCTTTTTTTACATAAAAAATTCATAACTTTATATTAAGTAGGATGAATACAAACTTTATATCAAAATTATAAAGATTGATGTGATCTATAACTTTGTAGTTGCGAAATTTTTTCTTTGTGATCTTTTATAAGCTCAAATGTCCATTTTAAGTTACCACGTTTTTAGATTTAAATTTTAATTTTTCAAATGACCTACGATGTTGACATAGTAAAACAAAGTTGTCTCTCCATACGATCTACAACTTTGTTGTTGATAATTTTTTCATCTGAGATCATTTAGAGGGCTAGGTATCTATTTTTAAGTTCTCATATTTGAAATTTATTTTTTTCAAATGACCTTGCATGTTGACATGTTCTATACCAAAGTTCGAGCTGTAAATGTAATCTACAACTTTACAGTTGACTTATTTTTATATGAGATCATTTAGAGGCTCAACTATTCATTTTGAGTTCTTAGCATATTAAATTTTAGTTTTAAAATCTTTAAAATGACCTTGAATGGACAAACACATTTGTAACACACTGTAGTTCCTGTAGAGATCTAAAACTATACATTTGATTTTTTTTCCCCATATGAGATCATTTAGGAGCCCAAATAATGAATAAAACATGATATGCCTAAAAAATTGAAGAAATGTAGGGCCGACATGCCACATCAACCAAGATCACTATAAACTATTCTTAGTGTGGGGTGGGGGGGGGGGGGGGGGGTTAATTTACCTAGTTTTGAAAATTAAAGAGACAAGATATGGTATTCGAGTTCGAGAATATTTTAAAATCCAACGACAAGTTTAGAGTGTAATCAAACTTGATGATATGGCAAGTGGATCACCCAAGTCATTCGCAATGTTAGTATGCATGTGTGCAAACTCTATATGTTTATACTGTGTTCAAAAGAGAGAAGTTCAAGTTTCCAACTAATAATTTATTCAACTATGCCTACATATAGCAGATTTGCTTAAGTCTTATTTGACATAGCTTTAAACGGCTTTGGCTTCTTGTTGCAGTGCGTGGAGAAGTCAGAGCTGGAGCTAGCGAAGTAAAAAATAGTGGGTTCACCGGCTCTTAGGTCATTTTTAGAGAAAAAAGGCTCCTCGCTATAGTGTACCGAGAAGCTAGAGCCTGAGTCATCCAAATCGTTTCTAATAGATAGAGGCTTTAGTCTAATTTATTTGGGTTAACATGGGCTAATTTTTGGGCCAGCCGGCTCAGCTGATGAAACGGAAACAGTGTACCAGCTGCCAGGGAATGTTAATATTAATATCACGGTGAGGCCAGGTATGATGTGCATATCACACTGGAGTTTTCCCTGTCCAAATACTACATCATTGTGTTCCTTAGAAAAAGATCAATCATGCATGATGTTTCTCTACCCTGCGAAAAGGATGCCAGTTGTTGATGTTTTTACACGTACATTCCTACAGTACAATTCAGAAATGATTGTACTTGATCATAGTATAGCACCCTTTCAAGTCTGTTCTACGTCGATTTATGGTCCAGAATACGTAGCCTCTTGTATACATGAAGATTTGTCTCGCTCACATTAGGACCCATGCATCCGTGTGAGCAGTTTTCATCATGAGCCTGCAGCAGTGCACAGCTAGCAGCACGACCTGACCTGACCTGACCTGACCTGGATTAGGGCCTGCTTGGGCTGGGTACAGGTTAGTTGATGTAGTAGGCGTGAAACCTGATAGGCTGATAGCCCGTCCCGGTGCTGATTTATATAGGTTTTAGTTTGCAGACTAAGAACTATAAGAGCTAATGTACTATTGATGAACCAATCAAGAAGTGTCATGCAAATGTTGTTGTTGTCAATCCAAATCCAAATGATAAGCAATCACAGTGGCAACTACCCATGTCTTTAAAACTCTGAACTGTTTCTGGTCCAAGCTAAGGAAAAAAAAAACAGAGAAAAGAAAAATGGCAGATGCATGCAAGGGCCATAGTCTTTTTGAAGGTGAATTGTATATAGGTGACAAGTGAGTGTCATCCGGGGGCATGTGCATGTACCGCAATTATTGCAAGCAATGTTTTATTTTATTTTTTTTGGCCTTAGAGTACTGGCCAAGCAGGCATAGTGATTTCAATAAGCAAGTTTATACACACTTAGTATTCATTTGTATACCTTCCTGGACTTCTATTCATGACAAGTAGACAATGTACTTGTCCCCTCCAAGGCTCCAACAATGCATTGCTGTGGGGCACTTAAAAAAAACGCATTGGTGTGGACCTGTTGGGACTTGGGAGTTAGATTAGCGCCAGCTAGTACTGATCCCGGATTGGAGCCAAAAAAAAAGCCTTTTCAATAGGTAAAGTTCAGCGTTATGCTGCTTAATTAACCGAGGCTAAAGTTAGTTTATTTAAAGGGACGCCGTTTAGAAGCTGCCGGCCGGCGGGCGGCGGCATCGGCCAGGGAGAAAGAATACTGGACGTGGCGGGTCGGCGGGCCGCGCGGCCACGTGAAAACGAGTACACGACGACGCCTTGGATGGTTAGGGCGCAAATTCTGCGGTCCGTGCTACAGCTAGTGTGATGTGCTGGTCTAGGAGAAATGAAAAAAATTAAAATACTTCCTCCATCTCAAAAAATATATATTTTTAACTCTGTGACATCGTGTTTGACCGCTTGTCTTATTTAAATTTTTTATACAAATTATAAAATAAAAAAATTATTATTAAAGTATCTCTAATGATTAAATACTATCAAAATAGACGATATTTATATAAAAGATTTTAATAAAACGATGGTCAAATAAGATGTTTAAAAGTCAATAACAATGGTCCTTTTGAAACAGAGGGATTATATCAATGTGATGGGCTAAGATAGATGCTTTCAGATGTGAAAAAAAAATCACGTAGGGGTCCCATCCCATCGCCCAATCATTTTGGCTATTATCTAAATATATATTATCATACGATCCAGCGTCTTCAGGCACAAATGATAGTGATCAGTCCTTTTGTACTTTAGGAAAATGTCAGCTGCGTGCTTTTTTGCGCCGCTGTGCAAATGGGATTTGTGAGCATGCACCTTCGCGGTGTGTAGATAGCACGAGAGAATATATAAAGGGCATCGAATTATCTGTGTGTATATATATCCATGCATGCAAGGAAATTTAGATGATCTTTGGAGGAAGTTGTGAAGCATTGATCAACATAGTCCTCGTTTGGCAATAGTTTTTTTTTCTTTTCTTTAAGACATAATCAATTTACAAGAAATGAGGGTCCGTTAATTATTTTTATGGGCAAAATATAGTGGAATTAGTTAAATAATATAACATGCTATATAAATGTGTGGCAATATTGTTATATACAGTGAGTTATTTGGATAGATACCATTATAGTTTTGCAAGTTTTGGGAACCATCATCACTATTTACCTGAGATTTGCCACTACAATTTGCTTTGTACCTAATATATAACGTGTTGTATGCTGTGGATACCATTGGACCCATTCGCAGGCCAACATGTTTTTGTATCACCCAAAATACCCCTCAATCCTTCTCTCCTTTGTCATTAGCGTGTGGACAACACACATCACCTTCCTATCCCCATCTTCTTCCCCACGATAATCAGAGGTTGTATGTTGATGCCTTCTCTCTCTCTCACATTGCACCACACATGGAGCCTCTCACGTCGGCCTTAGGCTAGCTCCCACCACACCTATGCTATCGACATGTCTCTAGTGCCTATACAGCTCCACACCCATGCAGTTGCCCATCAATGTATTTGCTTCTTGCCCTTGGCTCGGTAGTGATGATCCGCATGGTGCAAAACACAATTGTCGACCTCACGATGCTCTGGTACGTCCAAAATGAGCATCGAGTCCCACGTGCTCAAGGAGCGCAAGGATGATTAAGGGTGCCTGCGGAAGTTTCTGGGGGAGGAGGATGGCCAAGGACCGATGAGGAGGTGTGAGGAGATTGACCATGATGCCCATGGAGGACGATGCCTAGAGGAGGAAGAAAACCACATGAGTACTTTTGTTTAGACAAAATTTTGTAGCCATTGGACCCAAGGTCGTGAGAGACGTAGAAAGTGGCGTATTTCAGGTATTAGTAGAATTGTAATGGAAAATCTCAAAATAGGTAAATAGTAATGATAGTTTTCAAAATTACAAAACTATAATGGCACCAATCCGAACAACCGTATAGTTGGTGCCGTGTAATTATATGGCAATCAACTAAAAAATTTAGGTCGTGTTTGGAATGTTGCAAATTTTCTCTACTATTGAATTTCTCTGTGAAACTAATCCAAACTCCCGCGACAATTCCATGTAATTCATGTGAAATTCAATCAATCCAAATAGCTACACAACAAAAACTAGCTACAACATGGAGCTAGGCTACTTACAATGGGCAAGACTGAAGCTATGCTAGTTTTTCCCCCTTTGTTTTTCTTTTGGGTCGTTGGTCTAATGCTACGGTTCGATAAGATGGCCTTGTTTAGTTCACCCTGAAAACCAAAAAGTTTTCAAGATTCCCCGTCACATTGAATCTTGTGGCACATACATGAAACATTAAATATAGACAAAAATAAAAACTAATTACACAGTTTAGCTGTAAATCACGAGACGAATCTTTTGATCCTAGTTAGTCCATGATTGGATAATATTTGTCACAAACAAACAAAAGTGCTACAGTACCGAAAACTTTTCACTTTTCGGAACTAAACAAGGCCGATGTTTGAGAGTCACTTTTGTGTCCTTGGTAAGGCCTTGTTTAGTTCGCAAAAATTTTCAAGATTCCCCGTCACATCGAATCTTTGGTCGCATGCATGGAGCATTAAATATAGACGAAAATAAAAACTAACTACACAGTTTACCGGTAATTTGTGAGATTAATCTTTTGAGCCTAGTTACTCCGTGATTGGACAATGTTTGTCAAATAAAAACGAAATGCTGCAGTAGCTAAAAACAAAAATTTTCGCGAACTAAACAAGGCCTAAGCCCAAAACAACAAAAACCAGCTACAACATGGAGCTAGGCTACTTACAATTGGCAAGACAGAAGCTATGCTAGTCCCCCCCTTTGTTTTCCTTTTGGGTTGGTCTCATGCTATGGTTCAGATAAGATGTTTGAGAGTCACTTTTGTGTCCTTGGTAAGCCCAAAACAACAAAAACCAGCTACAACATGGAGCTAGGCTACTTACAATTGGCAAGACCGAAGCTATGGTAGTCCCGCCCCCCCTTTGTTTTCCTTTTAGGTTGGTCTAATGCTATAGTTCTGATAAAATGCGTCCCCCTATTTGTTTTCCTTTTTGGGTTGGTCTAATGCTATAGTTCAGATAAAATGCTTGGGAGTCATTTTATATCCTTGGTAAGCCCGTATATGTATTGTCGACCTGACTTTAATGTGCAAAGAAATGTGTCAACCTAAGATTAAGGCATGCTAGGGGCTTGTAGAAGTCAGCTTAGGCGTACTTCATTTCAACTGCACTTTTTTTAAAAATAAAAAAGGTTTCAGCAGCAATGTGTTACATATATTTTCTGTACTGATACCCTAACATAATATCCCAGTAATAATTCTTTCAACAAAATACATCTCAGGTATTTTATTTCTATAATAAAACACACAGGAGAGCCGTGTACCACGTTACCACTTGTAAACGCTATGACAATGCAAAACAAAAGTGGCAAAGGTAACACGGCACCGAGAGAGGCATTTCGGGGCTCCAAGACGAGAGGCTTTCCTTTGCACCAGGGCTTGGCGATAGCAATAGTGGCGTCGACGGATACGTCCAGCGGATAGCCCAACGTCCACGTACACCGTTTTTGGTCCACCTACCAGCAGTTCTCGCGCGCCGCTCCGTCCGTCCGTCCAACCCCCGTCCGTCCCACCGAGAGACGACGACGACGAGGGCGACGGAGGAAAAGGCAAGCGACGAGCACGAAAAGCAGGAGGGAGGGCAACTCTCGTCTCGTCCCCAAAGGGCAGCGGCGCGTCGGCCCTCGGCAGATCCATCCAAACCTTCTCGCGAAACCCTCCAAAAGAAATAAAAACAAACAAAACAAAAGCCAGGCGAGGAGAGAGAAAGGAGGAGAGATAGAGAGAGAGAGGGGGACGGAAAAAAATATTTGTGGGTAGAGAAGAGAGAGAAGTAGTAGGGGGGTTGGGCGCGTGTGGGCCCCGCATCCCCCCGCGGGTTTTACTTTTGGAGCCGCCCGGTTTTGTCGTCTCCTCCGTCCGTCCGCCCCCCGCCCCCCGCTATTACCCCGCCCCCCCTCTCCTTCCTGTTCCCCTCCATCTCTCCCTCGCCCCCTGTGCCCGCCCCCGCCTCACACACACGCACACACCCCACAGCCTACAGCGCTCCCTTCTGCTGCCTGCTTGCTCCAGCGCCCGCCTCTCCTCGAGCTGCCGCCGCGCGCGCGCGCGCCCCCGCCCGCTGCTCGTTCCTCCCGCCTGCTTGGCTCGGCGAGCCCTGCCAGCAAGAGGTTGGTGGGCGGCGCGGGGATTTGTATTGGAGGAGCCGAGGAGGGTGCTTGGCCGCGAGGAGATCGGGGGCGCGGGAGGGTGGCCGCGCTCGGTTCAGCGGGATCACTTGGCGCGGGGCCCATGCCGTGAGCAAAAGCCAAGCTTTTGTTGCCCGGGGGAGAGATCTTGCACTTGCCGCGGAAGTGAAGCCGGCGGTGCGGTCCCGAGCCGAGCGGCGCCCGCCCCCCGCCGCCGCCGCCATGGCCGGCAGCGACGAGGTCAACCGCAACGAGTGCAAGGTGCGCGCGCGCCTCCCTCCCGTCGCTTCCGCTTCCTTCCTTCCTTCCTTCCTTGGGCTTCCTTGTATATATACTAGTACTAATTTCGTCGCGCGGGCATGTCACCCCGCCGTCCTTGCGTCCGGCTCCCGCCCCTCGGTTGCGCGTTTCGGAAGGGGGAGGAGGCGTTCTTCGGCGGGCGGGTGCGCCAGGCCGCCGCTGCCGCCTGCCGCTTTATGATTCGGTGGATTGGGGCCAGCGCTGGCCGGTGATTTCCCGGTCAATCGCTGCCTTTTCTTTCCCCTTTGGGCTCAACCCGCAATTTTATCCTCTTCGCACTTGCCCCCGTTGTTTTTGGAGTTTGGGAGGGAGTGGCGAGGAGGGATGCCCACGGAAATGGCTACCCAACAAGAGGGGAAGCGACCAAATCATGCCAAAGCTTCCATCTTTTCGGGCAAGCGGAGGCCAAAGATCGCCGCTCGCATTGCCCTTGTCACCCATGCGAGGAAACTGCAAAGGAATACTACTAGCCGAATAGCCGAATAGGAAGGATGGGAGGCGCTGCAACGACTGCCATGTGTTTGTGTTTGTGTTTGTGATGAGAGGGGGACTCAAACTGTTGCTGCTGTTGATGTTGTGCAGGGTGCGGTGCCGATCCACACATGGGTGCTCATCTCCAACTTCAAGCTGGCGTACAACATGCTCCGGCGGGCCGACGGCACCTTCGACCGCGACCTCGCCGAGTTCCTGGACCGCCGGGTGCCGCCCGACGCGCGGGCCCAGGAGGGGGTCTCCTCGTTCGACCACGTCATCGACACGTCCACCGGCCTCGAGGTCCGCATCTACCGCGCCGCCGCCGCCGCCGCTAACAACAACGGTGGCGCGGCCGCGGTCACCCTGCCCATCCTGGACTTCCTCGCCGGCGCGCCGTCCCCGGACCCGTTCCCGGTCATCCTCTTCTTCCACGGCGGCAGCTTCGCGCACTCTTCCTCCGGCACGGCCATCTACGACAACCTGTGCCGCCGGTTCGTGAAGCTGAGCAAAGGCGTGGTGGTGTCCGTCAACTACCGTCGCGCCCCGGAGCACCGGTACCCGTGCGCCTACGACGACGGCTGGACGGCGCTCAAGTGGGCCATGTCGCAGCCCTTCCTCCGCAGCGGCAGGGGCGGGGACGCCCGCCCCCGCGTCTTCCTGTCGGGCGACAGCTCCGGCGGCAACATCGCCCACCACGTTGCCGTCCGCGCCGCCGACGCCGGGATCAACATCTGCGGCAACATCCTGCTCAACGCCATGTTCGGCGGCACGGAGCGCACCGAGTCGGAGCGGCGGCTGGACGGCAAGTACTTCGTCACGCTCCAGGACAGGGACTGGTACTGGAAGGCGTACCTGCCCGAGGACGCGGACCGGGACCACCCGGCGTGCAACCCGTTCGGGCCGAACGGGCGGCGGCTCAGGGGGCTACCCTTCACCAAGAGCCTCATCATCGTGTCGGGCCTGGACCTCACCTGCGATCGGCAGCTGGCGTACGCCGAGGGCCTCCAGGAAGATGGCCACCATGCCAAGCTCGTGTACCGTGAGAAGGCCACCGTGGGTTTCTACCTGCTGCCCAACACGGACCACTACCACGAGGTGATGGAGGAGATCGCCGACTTCCTCAGGGCTAACCTCTAGTACATACTACTACGACATCACAGCTGCCTGCCTGCCTGCCTGCTGATCATAAGACTCATCGACCAGTGGTCGTCTCAGACACAAACTTCAACCTCTTGTTATAGCAAGAAGATGGTAAGCTTGACTTATAGTTGTACCGATCTGCTCTCCTCCTCCGCCTTATACTGCTGCTGCTGCTGCTTGGGGGTAATCTGCTGAATTCCGGCGACGACGGCAAGGCATTGCTGCTGTCCATGGCCAAGTGGTGCACTCAAAAGGACAGCCAGCTCCATATTTCTGATCTGATGATAAAAGCTCTAGTAGGAAAGGAATCACGGTGACTTTTTGTTTCGTCGTCGGGTGAAAGTCGTTCTGCTGATCAACAAAGCTTTGATGATCTGCGTCCTGGTTGATGGAGAGAAGCCTATTATTTCGCCTTCAATCACCCTCCCTCCCTCCCTCCCTCCCTCCCCGGAGGGAATTCATCATCTAACATTCTGTGTACAGTGGTGGACTGACGGACCAACAAGGAGGTGGACGGCCTTTTTGTTGTTGCTGTGTTTGATGTATTACTACTAGTAGTTTTTTTCTCATCTTTTCTGGATTGGATGCTGCCTACCCCTCACTCTATGATGAATCTATTATCTATCTACCCATGTTTTGTGAAACATGTTTCCAATCTACTAGGCAATCCCTGAAGAAATTGTGCTACTACTAGTGCTGGCCTGTCGTCTCCTTTCTTGTCCAATCTCTGTATACAATGCTCAACTACTGATATGTTGTATTGCGTGTACCTTGCATGCCTCTGGGTTTTTCTCCACGTGGGTGTCGGTGAAATGTGGTGAAGAGGATGGCCTGATGACTGTGTGTCCTTTGCACCCGTGCCATGTGTCATTCCTTTTGTATCCAACCTCCGATCCGACAGCTTAAAAACTTCTGTAATCGCCTGTACTTGCCACGGGGGCGTCTGTCAGTGTAGTAGCAAGGTGGTGGAAGGATTGCGATCCCAGGCAACCCAGGGCCAGGGGAGGAGAGAGTGTACTAGTACCAGATAGATCACGTCCCATGTCAGTGACATTTTCATGCTCCTTTCGCTGTAGGTGCATGGATCGTGTCGTTTCGTCCGTTTTCAGTAGTAGTTGGGGGAATGGATTTGGCTCCGGTTTGTCTCGTCTCAATCCTCGATTCTCTCCTGATCTCCCGGGCTGCTGCTGCTGCTGAATTCCTGAATGTGACCTTGTTCCTGATGATGCGCCGCGCGTGGCATTCCCGCACAGCGGCATGCTAATGGTATTTGTGTCACTCCTAAGTTTCCATCCATCGATTGAAAATGGAAAAGCCTTGCCACGGACCGTTTGGATGGAGCTTTGGAAGTCCACAAGCACAAATTGAACAGACGGCAGCAAGGACGTGTCTGGAGCACGGGTAAACAGGACCATTAGCCGGCCCTTTTAATTTGTACAGCGGCCGCCGGCCAGCCGGACGGCTGTAAAGCAGGGAGGGCGGCCCTGCTCGTCAAAAGGCCGAGACTTTCTCGTGCAACACCAGCAGCAGCAGCAGCAGCACTTGCCAAAAGCCGCTTACGCTCACGGCCGGGGAGGAGAGCACAGGCTGATCTCTCGGCGCCGCGCGTGGAAAGGTGGCGTGGCTCTTCCGCAAAAAGACAAGCCGAGCAGAGCCGAGACGAGCACGAGGCTCGTCCAGGGCCAGTCAGCACGGCCGACCGGCCGGCTCGCATTCCTATCCCATCTCTATAGCCGGGGTCTGGGCGCCTGCCTGCCCAAAGTGCAGTGCCGCTGGCACATCAAACAAAGAGATGAGTCTTGGAGGCGTTCTGGAGCCTGGTCAGCACCGCCTGGTTAGCGCCCCCGCTCGTTCTCGTCTCTTTTCTCGGCTTCTTTTGCTGTCCTCTACTCCAGTCCAGTGCTGTCGCCACCAGCCCGCCTGCTGTCACCTCTCGCTCTCCGCCGGCCGTAATGGTGTGTCTGTTTTTGTGTTTGGTTTTGGGGGTAGAGTGGGATGGAATAGCCACTGTGAAATGAAGATTGACAAACCGTTGTTAAATCAGCATCACGATCGCAAACGGTCAGCGATGAGCTCCACACGCCTATGAATTTCGATGAAGGTCCTGATTATTGGAATTGTTAAGGCCTTGTTTAGTTTAAAAGGTACCCAAATATTTTCAAGATTTTCCGTCACATCGAAACTTGTGTCACATGTACGAAATATTAAATATAGATGAAAACAAAAACTAATTGTACAGTTTGCCTATAAATCGCGAGATGAATCTTTTGAGCCTAGTTAGTCCACGATTGGACAATATTTGTCAAATAAAAACGAAAATGCTACAATATCTGAAGACAAAAAATTTTAGAAACTGAACAAGACCTAAGTATCTGCATGGATTTAGATTTATAATATGAATAATGGTATCTGCATGGATTTAGATTTATAATATGAATAATGGTAGCAGAAACAAAATTCAAAAACTCCTATTATACTACTATGTCCGTAAATTAGCATATACATATATAACATGATAGAAACCACAAAAAAATGTTTAGAAGAGTATACCTGCAGCTGTGTATAGCAGCTTGACGCGCAGTGACATCAGTGCAATAGTCATCAATTCAATCAATCAATTAAAGTATAGATCAAAGGCATATTGTTCTCTCAATCACTCGTGCACACTGGTGGCAGTACTTATAGTGGTTTCTAGCGTGCCAAGCTTTCACAGGAGAGGTTATTAGTATATCTAGGCATGAAATCCTCCACCTTCACGTCAAACAATAATATGGTACTATTTTTTTTAGAAAGTACTGTAATACGGAGTAAAGTAAAGGGCATTGCACCTTACATTTTTACTCATGGTCTTTAATATTAAGCCCACTAGAAAGCATAGGTAAAAGAACCTTTGAGAATTATTTAAATTTTCTGCATTTTATTACACAAAATCTAAGGGTCCAGCCCATCGTATAAATTCTAACACTGATCGACTAATGCGGCTGTTAAATCACCGGTACGATCGCAAACAATCGGTAATGAGCAAAACAACCAGACTGTTGTTGTTTTAATAGGGAGTAGGGATGCAAAATTGTGCTTTTTCGAGGGGGGGGGGGGGGGGGGCACAGCAGGAAGGAGCATGGGCTCTCCCGGGCAGTACGGGGCCCCAAATAGTGCGGGAACAGTGCGCAACGTGTCACGTTGGCGCGGCGCAATTATATGCGCGCCCCAAGGACGGTACCGGACCGGACAGGACCGGAGCGGCTAGACGCCTACTACTGGGTACTGTAGACCACTAGACCTTTCAACCTTTCCGCAAGCCGACGACGACGACGACGATCCACGCCGGCTCGGGGGAGAAAAATCCCAGGGCTATCCGGTTGGTCCTGCCGATCCCGACGAGAGCCAAGCAAGCAGGCAGGCAGGCAGGCAGGCGCCCGGACTGGCATCACATGTGTTAAACGAGAGATGTGTCCGGGCCGGCGGACCTAACGCCCAAGCTCATTTAATCCGGAGCGCGTACGCTGCCGAAAGGCACACCTTTGCCTTTGGATTGATGAATTGAATGGGTGACGGCGAGGCCTCCGGCCACCCGTTTTGAGCCGGCCGGGGGCCGGACTGGACGGCCGTGAAGCGGACAGGCAGGCGGTACGGACTACGGAGCCGGTGAGCCAAACGTTTCGTCTACTACTATCCCCGGCCGCATTGATCGCTCCGGCACGAATCCGCCCACCGGCCTCACCGCGCGATGGGGATCCTTTTTATGCGTGATGCATGAGAAGCGACTTCACGTACGGTCAGACGTTTGTAGAGTCACAGCCGAGGCGATTTGTGGTAGTTTTTCTCTCATGTGTGTGTCACGCTTGTCACGAGAATCGAATGCATGTGTTACTAGAAAAAATACTGCTAGTGTTTTGTCCAGTCGATCGGTCGGTGCCGGTGGCTAGCTGCTCGGTTTGTTTGGTCAGTCGTCACACGAGACGCATGCTTTGCATCATCAGCGCCCGGATCGCGGTCACACTGCCCAGACGGAGCCGCGTGGTCAACCTTGTGCAACCGAGTTTTTGTTCTGTGCTGTGCGGGAGAGCGGTCCATGACACGACACGGAAGCGCGCGCGCGCGGTCGCAGGCTCATCATGCATGCTCCTCTCGGTTGATCACTTCGATCTGATCCGACGACGTGCGGACGCCGGACGGGAGGGCTGAATAGTCCCCGCCGAGAGCCGACGCCGACTGCTGTGTTCTGTCCGGCGTCGGCGATACGCGTGTGCGGGCGGGTCGGCACGGCGGCCGCTGGCGAGCTATAGCGGTCGCAATCAAGCGACCAGCTGGTGCCTGGTAGTGCTCGCGTCCACGTGACGGAGCGTGGAGGCCAGGAGGGGGGGAGGGAGGGCGTCGGCACGGAGGTGCTGGGGACGGGGTTGGTTGTCTGGCTGGCGGCTACTTGGCGCGCACACGAGGAGCGGATGAGGATGAGGATGGCTGTCTGGTCTGGCCGCGCGGGGCCTGACCGGCGGCCCCAGTCTCGGCTCGCCTTTTGTTTGTTTTGTTTTCTTTCGGGTTTTGTTGGCTTGTGGTGGGGAATCCGCGTCGCCGTAGCCTCCCGTCCCCCGTAGGCTTTGGCGCCTTGCGCCTGGTCGCTGCTACGTGTTCGCTTCCTCCGCTCGCATGCCGGCCTGCATGCAGCCTGCCCCATCCCACTCTTTTCACACTAGCGGCTCGATGAACAAAGGCGTCTACTAAATTCGTACATACTCCCTCCATCTCAAAAAAAAATCATTGTTTTTGACTTTCAAACATCTTGTTTGACCATCCGTTTTATTTAAACTTTTTATATAAATACCATCTATTTTAATATGACTTATTTGATCATTAGAGATACTTTAATAATGATTTATCTATTTTAGAATTTGCACAAAAATTTTAAATAAGACGAGCGGTCAAACATGATTAGTCAAAGTCAACAACAACGGTCTTTTTGAGACGGAGGGAGTACAGAATATCAAATATAAATAAAAGAAATTATCTATAATTTACCAGATAAATCTTTAATATTGTGACAAAACAGTTGGGACGAGCTTTATGTCTAATAATAGTCATCCAAAATACAAGATCCATTTGTCCTTTGGGTAGCGCTATAGGTAAAAAGTTCGATACCTATTTTTAGTCTTCTCCAACAACAAGACCTAAAAGACAACACTCTCTGCAAATGAGCCTCGAGAAAAAAAGATACCCAAATTTAGGTTATGTCTCTCCTGATATCCAAAATAAGTCTTCTATATGGGTACTCTTTTGAAGGCTACACGTATTGCGTTGGAAAACTATTTTAGGTTTAGGTTCACAAATGCGTCTGCTATTGGAGACAGCCTTATATGGCAATTAATGGGGCGCCACGCCCCACGCACCGAGGCGCTCCCTCCTCCGTCTCGCCCTCGCTCGCTCGTGCGCTTTGACTTGTTGTCCTCTGCCGTTTGGCGCTGGCGCTGGCACTGTTCTGTCCACCAATGGGATGGGGGGCTGGACGCTACGCTAGTCCTCTCGTTCGTCGGACGTATGTAAGACACTTTTAAAAAGATTTCTCGTCACGTCGAATCTTACGACAGAATATTAAATATAAATAAAAAAAAGATAACTAATTGTATAGTTTACCTGTAAATCACGAGACGAATCTTTTAAGTCTAATTGTTTTGTAATTGGATAATGTTTGTCAAATAAAAACGAAAGAGCTACACTGTCAAAATCTAAAAAAAATTTGGATCTAAACAAGGCCTTAGGATGCAAGAGTTTATTATAGAGTTTAACGTAATTAATTATATATTATTTATGATATTTTACTGATATAGAAACATATTTATTAAAGAAAGAGGTAGAAAAAATAAGGTCCTATGAATTTTTTTCGGATGTCATATCGGATATGTCGGAAGGGGTTTTTAGAAACTAATAAAAAAATAAATTACTTAGCTCGTCAAGAAACTGCAAGACAATATAATTAATCTGTTATTAGCATATATGGGTTACTGTAGCACTTAAGGCTAATCATGAAGTAACTAGGCTTAAAAGATTTCTCTCGCGATTTTTCAACCAAACTGTGTAATTAGTTTATTTTTTATGTATATTTAATGTTTCATGCATGTGTCTAAAGATTCGATGTGATGGATGAAAATTTTTTTTAAGTGAGTAAGTAATAGGGCCTACTAGAAAAATACTGGTAGGCCTTGTTTAGTTCCGAAAAGTGAAATGTTTTCGGTACTGTAGCAATTTCGTTTGTTTGTGTCAAATATTATTTAATTATAGACTAACTAGGATTAAAAGATTCGTCTCGTGATTTACAGCTAAACTGTGTAATTAGTTTTTATTTTTGTCTATATTTAATATTTCATGCATGTGCGACAAGATTCGATGTGACCGGGAATCTTGAAAATTTTTTGGTTTTTAGAGTAAACTAAAGCCTTGTTTAGTTCCCAAAAAATTTGAAGATTCCTCGTCACATCGAATCTTTTGTCACATGTATGAAGTATTAAATATAAACAAAAACAAATACTGATTACACAGTTTATCTATAATTCGCGAGCTGAATCTTTTGAGTCTAGTTAGTTCATGATTGGACAATATTTGTCATAAACAAACAAAAGTGCTACAGTAGCCAAAACCAAAAATTTTTCTCAAAGCCTTGGGAAGGCAGCAGGCAAAGCCGATCACCACACCACTCACGGGCACCACACCGGTCAAAAGTTAACATCTCTCCTACTGTAGGTACGTGTAAAAACTAGTACTACAATCACTTTTCCGTGTTCGTTCGTTCCTTGCGGCTAACGCACGCCGGCTCCGATTCGAGCGTGTGCAGCGTGCAGCCGGACAAAACAAAACCGGCGAGAAAAGTCAAAACCTCTCCCGCATCCCGGCACAGTGAGCGCGGCAGTCGCCGACGGACGCGAGCGAGCCAGAAAAAAAAAGAAAAAAAACACGGGCAATGCGCATGTGCCAAAAGCGTTGCCAATGGCTGGCTTGGCGTGCTGGTGCCGCCCCTCCTGGCCGTATTTTATTTTATCTTGCTGCTGTCCGCCGCACCGCACCGCACCGTCGTCGATGGGTGCTTGGGCATCATTTGCGGTGGACGACTAGTAGAAAAGGAGAGGGCCGGATCTATGCCTCCCCCGGCCCTCCTCCTCCTCCTGTTGCGGGTGATAATGGCGAGCGAGGGGGCATGGATGGATACGCTATGGTGAGGCGTGAGGGGATGGGCAACTTTTGAACCGGTCGCGCCACGCCGTGTCGCTTCTGGAGCGCTCGGCATAAACCCGCCTTTGGCGTGGCCTCACACCCTCCTTTTTATTTTTGTGCACGCGGTGGAGTGGTTTGTTTAAATTACTATGATCGTTGATTGATCGAAGGGAATTTATACGGTGGGCGCCAGTAGTTTACATAGAGTATTATGGATCGGTACGTCATAATAAACATTGTAATTTGGCGATCTAGGCCTTGTTTAGTTCACCCCCAAATTTAAAAAAGTTTTCAAGATTCCCTGTCACATCGAATCTTGCGGCACATGCATGAAGTACTGGACAATATTAAACAAAAACTAATCACACAGTTTGACTGTAAATCACGAAACGAATCTTTTGATCTTAGTTAGTATATGATTGGACAATATTACCACAAACAAACGAAAATGTTACAGTTCCCAAAACTTTTTTCCGGAACTTAAACAAGGCGAATTGTCTTGTGTTTTTGTCCTCTTCCTTGTACGTACGTACCGCTGGATCCAGCGACTCACTGTGACAGCGGGCCTGGGATGCAGCTATCGTGTCAACACTGGCGCAGAAATTCGATAGTACTAGTGACGATAAGAGCGACGAAGGATGCGACGACAGATACTGCAACATGGATTGACTGTGAAGGCGACAACGCATTCACGTCGTCTCTAGCGCGCTTTCTTCCACATAAAAACTCAATTTTTTTTTTCAAAATTGACCGTCATATCGAATATTTAGACACACGCATAAAATATTAAATATATACAAAAATAAAAACTAATTACACAGTTTGGTCAGAATTAACGAGACGAATCTTTTAAGCCTAGTTAATTTATAGTTGGACAATAATTACCACAAACAAACGAAAGTGATACAGTCGTGAAATTTTTTTACTTTAGGAATTAAACAAGGCCTCACTAAACCCCCCATTTTGCCCCGTTAAGGCTTGTTTGAATGTTGTCGTATTCAATTTAATATGTATGTGTTAATGTGGATTAGAGTCGTATTTAATTCAAATTCCATTTTAATTCATTTCAAACTCATGTGGATTGATTTGAATCCGACTATATCTAAACAAGACCTATGATGAAACAAAACAAAACCGATGGTCCAAAGTCCAAACCACACCACCGGACCGGATAGTTGATACGTGTTCATCGCTCGACCACGTACGCGCCTAACAAATATACGGCCGAGAATCCATCGGACCCAAACCGGCCTCAGTGCTTGACGGGTAGTACCAGAACCGGCGTCGCGTCTTATGACGATGATGACAAAAAAAAAAAGGTGCAATGCCGCCGGCTGCCCACTGGATCGTGACGACTACACCTACGACCCGAACCTCGGCGCGCGTGGTTTTTGTTGGGCAAAACAAGCTGGATTAGGACCGTCCAGCCAATCAATCAGGAATCAGGCGCTGATTAAGCGGGGCAGGGATATTCCTAGGCCGTGGCGTCGTGACAAGACGACGCGGGCGCCGCGACAAATAGAGAAAAAAAAAAACCCCCCCCAAATCGGGGTTATCGGCCTGCATGCGCGGCGAAAAAGGCGAGCCATGCCGGATGCCGGCGGCTGGGCTATGCCTATAACTTTCGTTCGTTCACACACTAGTACACTACGCTGTGACCGTGCCACCGGGCGGCTCGGCGCCGGCCGGGATTCGAATTGATCACGTGCACGGCCAGGACGGCGTCGAGTAGTACTGACTGACTCGTGGTCGCTAATCGCGGTGCGTGGCTTTGGCGCTGGCGTTTTATCGCGGCCTCGGGCTAGCTAGCTGGCTGGCGTCGACCGCGACGCCGGCCGAAGGGGGGGGGGGGGGGGGGGGGGGTGTCCGTGCCCGTGCGCGAGCGTGGCGTGGTGGCGCGTGCGTACGTGACGAGCGAGGTTGCGACAAAACGGGGGCGTCGTTCCGCGACAAAACGGGGGTTGCGAGGGCGGGGCCCGGGCACTTGATTACTACACGCGGCGTACGGACCGGCAAGGGTTTCATTTTCCGGCTCCGCGACAAAAGGTGGGGGCCGCGCGTGCGTATTATTGGGTGCTATTGGAGTTGTACGTAGTACGTGTAGTACCCCCTACGCGGCATGCCTGATTATAGATTAGCGAAGAAAACACATGTGTCTAGGATTTTTTTTGTCAGTGCCAGTGCCAGCGAGACAAACCAAAAACCACCCCCCCACTTGATCGAGACCGGCCGCCGGCCGGCCAGGCGCCGTGCTTGACTTTGTGCACCCCAGGAGCTGGAGCTGGAGTCGGTGAGGGCGGGATGGAGCGAGCGTGAGAGCTGGTTGTGCCCAGCACGTTTCGCACAGACCAAAGCAGGTCAGGCAGCACAAACCAACCATGAGCAGGAGTGGCTGGCCGGCGGCCGGCGCAGCGCAGCACCGAGTAGCGGCAGCAGTGCTGTAGTAGTACCACGCCTGCTAGCGTTAATGCGGATCCCCATGCCCACATCAAGCGACAAGCGATCGAGTACCGCACCGCTAACGTCCCCGTTGCCGTGCGCCTACCACCCACCCATTCACCCAGAAACCCAGCCACCGGACCGGAGAGAGAGCAAGAGCAAGCACGCACGGCCGGCCGGCCGGCGTCGGTTCCCTTCCCCCTCCTCTCGTGGTCACGGTCCGGGCATGTGCGCCGGAGCTGTAGTGTACAGCACAAGCAAAGCAAAATCCAAGGAGCACACCCGTATCGATCGTACGGCCGTCCAGCCGGCCACGGCCAGTGGGCGTGCCGTGCCGACCTCCCCACCCGGGAGGCCACGAGGACCACCACCGCTTGCCGCCTGTAGCGTACTACACAGTACGTGTACCCGGGCCGATCGAGCAAAAGTCATTTGGAAGCCAGCGACACACACGGCTGCGGCGTGCGTGCGTGCGCCGTGACAGGTCGCGACAAGGACGAGACGGAGACGGAGACGGTGACGACCCCCACCGCGGGTGGACGCGTGTACGACGCCGACGCCGGGTGGATAGATTGGGGTTTGGCGTCTGGCGGCACCGGCACGAAACGGAGCTGGGCGCGTGGCGTGGGGGAATTGCTTTGCTGTTGCGGGGGGAGGCCCATGCGCCGAGAGACGTGTCTCTCGCTCGGCTCCCCGGCCCAGCGCTTGCCCTGCGCGGCTCCGCACTAGAAGGGCATGCCATAGGCGTGCCGCTCTTCTTTAGTTCCAATTTTTTTTTCCGCACTTTAATACTTTCATTTGTATTTGATAAATTTTGTTTGATTGTAGTTTAATTAGGTTTAAAATTTTTTGAAAAAAATTTGTAAAATTTTCAAATTTTCCGTCATATCGAATATTACAGCACATGCATAGAGCATTAAATATAGATAAAAAAGTAACTGATTGTGTAGTTTATCTGTAATTTACGAAACGAATCTTTTGCATCCAGTTAGTCCATGATTGAATAATATTTATCAAATACAAACATAAATGCTATAGTGTTCATTTTGCAAAAAAAATTTGAAACTAAACAAGGCGTTAGAGTTTAGTAATACAATATACAGTAGCTCACAAGCACAATATACATCATAAAATTGTAGTCCGCTCCTTCGTGCTCATAGAAACAACACAACGCAACACAAAGAAACTAAGACCTTGTTTAGTCCCCAATTTTTTTTTTCAAAATTATCCGTCACATTGAATTTTACGGCACATGCATGAAACATTAAATATAGATAAAAAAAGATAACTAATTGCATAATTTATCTGTAATTTACGAGACAATTTTTTAAGTCTAGTTAGTCTATAATTAAATAATAATAGCTAAATAGAGCCGAAAGTGCTACAGTAGCGAAATACAAAATTTTTCGCGAACTAAACAAGGCCTAAAGTAACAAGTTAACAGCTCATACAATGACAATCATTTTAATCAATCGTCCATAAAATAATATCTTTATAGTTCGATATATTATGCATATGCTTTAAATTACATGTTAAGGGCTTGTTTGGCACAGCTCAACTTCACTAGTAAAGCTGTTTTTTTTTAGAAAATGGCTTCATGAGTGACTTTCTAGTTGAAGCTGAGCTGTTTTGAAGAAAGTGTTTGGCAAAATAGCTTCATCAACTACTTCATGCATAGTTGAGAGAGAGAAATGAGGGAGAGGCTGCAATAAGCTACTTTTTTCCAGCTTCATCCAACTTATATCTTTGTGAGAGGAGAGTAAAAACAGCTTCACCCATGAAGCTATTTTGAAAATAAGTGTTTGGCAAAAAACAGCTCACAACAGCTCATGAAGCTGTTGTGAGCTGTACCAAACAGGCCCTAAATGTGCTAGTCCAAACAATATGCATGTCATATGTTACAAATATTCATATTTAATTTTTGGGCCACCTATCGGTACCCATGGGTAAATTTTGTTACCCGCGTGGTACCCATATCTTTGCGTGTACCTAACTCTTATATATCCGCAGTTGAGTTTTCATACCTATATCCACACCCATTAGGTATGAAACCTATGGATATATATGCCTTACCTCTAACGCAGGGCAGACAAAAAAAAAACACAACATATGTACATATGAGACCAGCAAATACAAATCTACCAAACACAAGGAATTGCATCAGTCTATCCTACCTAAGAGTACCTATATTCTATTCATCTGTCCAGATCAACTCAGTCCAGGCAAACAAGTCGAGGCAAACAAACGTGCCCTCAAATACCGGTCCACCATGTCCTGAGCTAATATGGTATTGGCATAACGGACTATGTTGTACCGTTGGACTACTAAAAAAGAACATGCATATTCCATGCTGATAAAAAGGAGGTCCTGATCCTGACAAGAAAACCGAAAACGACTGGGAAAAAATGTCATATTTCAACCCGTTTTTATTTTGCCAAAAAAAGAAAGATGAAAAACTATTTCAACTAGCTTTGTTTAATGTATAAAAATCAGGACGGGACACACGAGATTTATTCCAACCGTTTTTTTTTCATGGTTCAGTTCGTAGTTGCTTCTGAGGCCTTGTTTAGTTGCAAAATTTTTTGCAAAATGGGTACTGTAGCATTTTCGTTTGTATTTGATAAATATTGTCCAATCATGGACTAACTAGGCTTAAAATATTCGTCTCGTCAATTCCGATCAAACTGTGCAATTAGTTTTTATTTTCGTCTATATTTAATACTCCATGCATGCGTCTAAAGATTCGATATGACGGGGAATTAAAAAATTTTGCAAAATTTTTTGGGAACTAAACAAGGCCTGAGCCAACGATTTCAGCAGCGCCGTCTCACGGTTAATGGCTAGATCTAGAGTTCCACACCAGCAAGCTGCAAACCGCCCCCGGCCCCCGCCTTTTTTTTCCCCTCGTGTTCGGTGGCTCCTCGCCTGTCTAGTGTTTATTGGGAGTTAGGGCAGGTGGGCTTGACCTTAACATTGTAAAAAAAAACAATAAAATTTAGCTGACTTTGTTTTGAATTCATTCAGTTACAGTTTCATGCATGACCACCGCCAACCACCTCCGCTAGTTACGAATATTTCCAAACCTGTATGTGGTATAAAACTAGCCTCATACAGTCATATACTCATATTACAAAGAATAGAGTGCCATGTGTGCATTCTTATCCATTCAGATCCAAGGATTGCTACGGGTAGAAGGGTCATATTATTATACTAGGATGATTGCAGTAGGCCCCTTGTGGTGCTGCACAGTGGTGCCCCAAGCCATTTATCTTAGCTGTCATCAGGACAGACAATTTGCTTACCTTTCCTGGAACACGACCCCACATGAACGATGTTCTACACTGTTCTCTTTTCTGTCTTCTTTTGCATAACTAATTGTTTCTGATTTCTGAAGGGTGCTTACGTACAAGTAGATACTAGATCAGAGAGCTTTAGTAAAATACCAAATAGAGGAAAGATTCGCCATGGCCAACATGTATGAAAGTGACGACGATTGTAAGGCCAGGCACAGCTTATAAACTCAAATTCTTGACCTTGGCCTAGTGGCGGCACCAACTGATAATGTTCAGCAAGAATTAGAAAAAGAATATAGCCATTGATCGTCAACGTTTCAATTATCCCGGATTCCACACGCAGATCAGATCGTTCTACCAGCAAGGTCTATAATCATTGGCCAATAACTTATATATTAAACAGGATCTGATTCCTAGCAAAATTGTGTAATAGACACTTGATATCAGCTTTCGATCTTAAAGTTGAAAAATGATACTCACTTTATCCACTTAATGGATGAATTGGCAGACAAGTTATTAATTCACAAATAAATCACATAGCTTCCTTTTACAGGAAAGATAAAATTCCGAGAGCAAGGGCATATGATATACGCATTCCAGGTCACACAAGAGGACAGAACAAGTTGTGCGAAGACCAAACAAATTGGAAACACCTGGATTCCAATCTGAAGCAATAAGACAGGCCTACAATTATTGGCAGCTGCTAAAGGAGAGGCCACACGATACATGGAACGAAGACAAAAACTATCAGACACGCTCGACAACTACAGTTCTCCTGAGTACAGCTTGTATGATTGGCAAAAGAATGATTGCACGCACGTTAAAAACTGGTGCAAATGTCAATTATTAGCGGGAAAAGGCGTAACATTATATGTCATGCCTTTTAGCCTGAAAATGAGAGAACCTGGAAGTGCCTCGGCGGCACCACTATAATGACCCTAAAGAAAATCTATGCAGATCAGTAGCCCTATTATCTCCTACTGTTTGGTTCCTTTCGTTCCATGTACATGTACATTCCGCATGTATCACCCACCACTTGAGCTTCTGTGAAACCATAAAGTGCTTTGCAGGCTATCAATTTGGTCATTACTTGCCCTCTAGCACCACTATAGAGATTCCAAAGGAGAGTGCTGATTGCTTGATCTTCAAAGTTCAAAGATGTACTGCCAAACAAGCTTCACATATCCTCATTTCCCAACAGTCCGAATATGGGGCAGAAAAGCAAGGCAGCAGAATAAATATTCAGTCAAAACCTCCATGTAGTACCTCCGCTATGATAAAAAGCTAGAACCACGATACCAATCACGAAGGCACCTCATCTTCACCTTGCTAAATATGTGTAAGTGTGATGCATCATCTTAATAAATGCACCGGATGTCTTCTATGACTCTCCCATGGCCAGCTGTATAACTTGTGCAGAACAAGAATGGGCAACAAAAGGCAGCAGGTTCAAAATGTAGTTGCAGGGCCAACATGTCCACATCAACTTCAGCCGTCTGCACAGGTACTACATTCCATAGACATCACTGCTGCCGCACACTTCTATCAACTCTGGAACTTTAGGGTTTCATGTAGTCCTTTTGCTCTTCGAGTAGCAAAGGCATTGAAAGCTCATTTCAGTAAAACAGGTAGCTTGCCAGAAAGCAAAAATTTTCACCAATAGGTGGAGCAGATAGATCCTGCAAATGTATGATCAGCACTACATCAGTGAGTTAATATAATAGGTAAGCTTCAGTTTGATTGCAAAAAACAATCATTACAAATAGTTCATTGCCACTAAGAAGAAACTTGTTACAATACAATTTAGTGATCACAAGTTCATTCGAAACCAAAATGTATTTAGGAATTGTCGTGAGCAGCCGTACTGAAGGGTATTATTAGGAAAAACTCATCATCTCCAGCAATTCTTCAATTAGAGCTTAAAATAGACAAGAAAGTAACCATGAAACCACAGTCTGTTAGCAAGCATGATTTCAAGACATTTTCAGTGGATACTGTCATACTGAATACTGACATCCCCCACCTACTTCCAAACACACAGCTCTCATTTTCCATATTTCATCCTGTTAAAAATGGATAGTTGTGATTGTCCTGACACTTCCCAAATTTAAGTTTATCAAACAAACGTGGTATATAAAAGTAGAAAGGAACAACACAGACAAAATAAAATAACATCCTTATGAGCAGTTCTCGATTTCCATTTTACGTCGTTGCTAATAAATCAAAGCTTTACCAGAAGTGTACCTCAAAGACCCATCAGCTAACATAAGAGGCAGAAACTCTATTTGACCATTGAAAATTAGAATACAATATGGCTAAACTCAACAACAGTATTTTTTTTAATTGCAGAAGTGACTTTCACTGATTATATTGATTGTTTCCCTATCATTTTGTTTTGGGGAGGGGGCAGTGATATTTTCTCAAAAAGCCTGTAAAAATGCATACAGACAACTTAGGGCTTGTACTTTAAACATGAACAGCTATTACTTATTCTATGTTTGAAGTACATATGCAACTCAAATGACTATACTTTAGCTGAATAATTTACTCCCTCTGTTACAAATTATAGCTCATTTTGGCTTTGTCCTAAGTCAAAATTCTCTAACTTCGACCAAGTTTATAGAAAAATGCATGAACATTTACAGTATCAAATTAGTTTCATTAAATTCCCCATGAAATTAGGTTTTGACAGTGCATTTTTTTGAATCTGTGTATGTTAATACATTTTACAGAAACATTGTTACAGTTAGAGAAGTTTGGCTTAGGAGTAACTAAATAAAGTGAACTATAATTTGGAACAGAAGCACTGCAACTAATGCAAATAAACTTGAAGCCATGCGCTATAGTACCAATGGTACTCACTACTCACATGAACAAGGGATCAATATGTCGTGCACTAGTGTGCATTCTTAACCATATTTCCAACAATTAACTTTGGTAGTAATATTCATGAGATCCGTGTTGATAATACAAAAGTTGAGAAGGCTATCTATCTTTTTAGGTAAAACTTTGAGCAGATATCACTTATATTAACCATTATAATAACTTTAATCATGGATCCCAGAAAATATCGAATATGTTCTTGCTAGTGAAAATATTTGTGTTAGGTGCCAACACAATTTTAACATTAAGAAATTCCAGAAAAGGAAGGCACTAATATGGATAAACTAGATGCAGATATACTGAATTTCTAAAATGTGGAATAGTATGAGCCTTGATACCTTGATATAACACAAAATCATCCAGGGTGCAGTTAGCATAGCAAAAAGAAGTTCACCCTCTTTTATCTATGCAGTTGTGGTAGTATGAATAATATCATGTGTGTCACGAAAAGAATCGATAAAATAATAACCTATCTACCAGACTATTCTCTCAGCCTGTCACAGAACATGGATGGAAAGTCATTGTAAAGTACAAAAGGGTTTGTTTCAGGAAGGGTGAAGAAAGGTAAAAACAAGTACATATGATTCATAATCTGTTCATTAGCTTTAAAGTATACCCTATTCAAAAATGAGAATCAAAGGAATAATTCTTTATTGTAATCTCTAAGTGAAGAACTAACATACAGGATACAGCCCCTAGGCAAAGACTCTAAGAGAACCACAGATGCATGACAGAATTACAAAGAACTGCCTACGATAGTGCTTGTACTTTAAACCTAATCACAATGTCATGAGGATGTTGCATGTGGTACTTCTAAATAGAGCCTTACTGTTTATTTTAAACAGAAAATGTACTGTGACAGTTTGAATTGTAACAATCGCACTTATGGGGTTTTGGGGTAAACACCACACAGAGGAGGACCGACAGAACATGAATTGGATGGATTTAATGACAAAGATGAAACCATAGATTGGGGTGACCATAACATTTTAGCCTAACTATTTATAAAGGGGGGCCCTTAAATACTTAATCCCAATATAAACCTACATACATCATCTAAGATGCAAAATAATAACTAAATAAAACTATCCAAATGAATGATCTGTAGCTACATTACTTATCACATGAGCATAGCAATTAGCTTGCAACGCAATTTAAAGCTACACACACATTACAAAGTACTCAGTAATCACTTGGATGATAGTACCCTAAAGCCTAAAGGTCCTAATAGGTTGCACAAAAAGCTTTCGAATGCATATACTTGACATTAAAACACTCATGCACATCAGCTTCATGTTGATATACTGAGAAAAACACAATTCCCCAAAAAATAGAATAATACGAGCCTCAATATAAAAGAAATTTCCCAGGGTGCAGTCAGCATTACAGAATAAAAACTTCCTCTAGTATCGACATGGTTGTGGTAGTGTCTGTTACAGTGCATGTTACAGAAGGCATATATATCAACAATGAAACCTAAATCTCAGATTATGCTGTCACAGAATCTAATATATAGGGGATAAATATGCAAAGAGCCGAAGACATAGAAATCTGATTCAGGCATCATTCTGTTCAGAATCAAGGGTCTTAAAGCTAAAAAAGAAACATTATATATCCCCCTGCTCGTGAATTAAGTATCATGATCAACAAGATAAAACAAAAAACATTTTTCTTTGTTTTAATCTCTCAGCGAACAGCTAAAAACCTTACAGGCCCTTAGTCAAATACTGCTTCAAGAACCTCGGTCACTCCAGCACCATTAAAAAACTTGTTATGATAACATCTCCTACTTTAGAACCTTACCAAAATGTTAAATGGATGTTTATGCGGTACTTCTAAATTGCACAATTTTCTTTCTACACAGAAAATGCAGTAATACGAGTTGAAAATTTAGATATGCTGTACTCTCATCATTGTCTAACTATTCAAAATGCTAATGTCAACAGCTATAATTGCAGCTATAAAGATATATTATATAAAAGAAAAGCCACATAAACTTGGTCAATGAAAATGAACTTAAATATTCAGAATGAGTATCAACTCACAAGTTATTGAACAGATATGTTGCGAGGAAGTCCAAACCCATGCTTCCACATCATGCCAAGTATAGTGTTGGCCTCAGCCCTCCGCCCACAACTAACATATGCCTTGTACATGATCCAAAATGTCTTCTTTGTTCGATCAATCTTAAAACATTCCATCTCATCTAGCACCCCATGCATCTCTTCCAATCGATGGTGATTCCCATACATTACCATCTTGCAGTGGTACAAACTCCGGCACAGCTTCCAACCAGCCTCCTCAGCCAGACGTACAAAATGTACAAGTTTGTCAACTGCGTCATATCGAAAATAGCTACATATGATGGCTCGCATCACCTTTATTGTGTTGACAATGGTATTGTGTTGCAATGCCTCAGAAATATGCAGCTCCATCCCATCAACCAACCCCTCCTGAGCGTACACCTTAATTAAGAGCACATTTAGCCACGGCCTATAATCATCAGGACCCAACTGCTTGAGCAAATCCTCAATCTTTTGGATTCTACCTACATGGTAAAACTTGCAGTATGCGCAAAGCATTGCACGTATATGCACAATGTCAAACTTTCTGACAAGTTTGCAAGCATGCTCATAAGCTTGCTCCATTTTATAGATCCTCCCGGCATGTGCATATCCTCTTAACATCAACAGATGCGTAGTAGCATCTGGAGCAACATGGCCCGACACCATCTCATGAAACACGGCTTCCATTTTGTCCCACATCCACGCGGTGAGGTAACCAGAGATGATTGCATTGTACGTACCAATAGTGCGGGGTTGGCCAGAAGCATCCAGCGACTGGAGCGTGGCCTCCATGTGGTCAACGAGGAGGGAGCGACCGTACAGGGCTATGAGGATGTTGTACGAGTCCACGTTGGGCGGACCGCACCTTGGGTCGCGCTCCAGCGCGTGGAAGGTCTCGATGCAGCTGTCTAGGAGGCCGTTGTGCATGTATGCCGCCATAAGAGCGTTGTACAGCCCCTGGTTCGGGGAATGGGTAGCGGTGCCGTCGGCAAAGAGCGCGGCCGCCGCGTCATGGTCGCGGGCGCGGCTCGCGAGCGAGATGGCGAGGGCGAACTCGCCGAGCGAGGGGACCGGGGAGAGCGCGCGGCGGAATGAGAATACGGCGAGCCCTAGCCGCGGCCTGGACCGGAGCAGCGAGAGGAGCTCGAGCGACGCGAGCGGAGAGACGGCGAGGAGGGTAGGGAAGGAGTGCTCGTGGAGGGCGGGCACCGGGTCCGGGTCAGGCCCCGGGATCGCGGTGAGCGAGGCGGCGAGCGAGGAGACGGCGGCGCGGAGATGGGATGCCGCGAAGGGCGGGAGCGGCGGCGACGTGGAAGAATAAGACGCCGCCGGGCACCACGACCCGGTGGGATTGGGCGGAGGAGGCGGCGGCGGCGGCCAGGTGTAGGAGATCACGCCGGGTGGGACGGAGCCGGCGGTGAAGGACCGAGGGGTGGTGGCGTCGTGGGGGCAGCGGCGGCTGCGGAGCAGGGGGACGAGGGAGCAGGCGGGGCGGCGGGACATGGGAGGAGAAGGCAGCGGCGGCGGAGGCCGAGTAGATCAGCGGCGGCGGCGCGAGGGGTTTAGGGGGGGATCCGTGTGGGGGAGTGGACGTGGAGGAGGCGAGGGGCGCACGAGGCCACATCGTCCTGGTGTGCTGGATAGGTTTCTTTAGGCGGGCCTATGTCGGCCTTTGCAGAAAAAGAAAAGTTCGGCCCGGCTAGGTTGGCCACGAAGAGTCCAAACAACATGGGCTTAGTGACCTTGTTATATATTTTTTTCAGCACCAGAGATATAGCCCGTTTTTCATTACTAGGTGAAATGCCCGTGCGTTGCAACGGGACAATGATCTTTTTTACACGTACATTTCATATTAACAAAATATGACCCAACATTTTATATTAACGGTTTTCAAGATACATCATACATTCCAAATTCAAATCATGTATCAAGAGCATGAAAAAGCAATCGTTCCCTTCCCTTCTCATCCATGAGAAAGTGTTACCGATTCCAAAAATAGTAGCTCACACAAAAGTTTTCAATTAGGGACATTTGTTGTTGAAAAATCTCAGTCTAGGAAAGACTACGTACCAAAGAATAGTTGCTTCACAATAGGATTCTGAAATTACAACAGGATTCGGAAATCAATCAGAACCCTCTCATATGGCTAAAAATGCATGTAGTCAAGAGAAAACTAATTACCTAATTGATTACAAAATCAAGCAGCAAAAGGAGATTAAATAGAAAACTGTTGTTCATCTGTTTAAGGGTAAACATCACCAAATGTTGAAACTTGTGTGTTTGACGGTCCACTCCATCCAGGCACCTGTGAAGAAGATACCCACGACATTACAAAGAACAAAAATTTATGTTCTGCGGCTCTAGAAGGGAATACTGAGAAACATCAAACCTAGAAACCAAGCATGCGTATTGGGTCAGCGAATAAGTTTTTCATATGGATTGCTAAGGGCGACAGTGATTTTTTTCGAGGGAAACAGGAGTAGTGATCCCTTACTGGGCTTTTACTGCACAAGACATCAACAAAGACAATTGGAAACAATGACCTAACAGAGTTTACCATTATTTTGTAAAATTGTACCAATAAGCAAGTAACTCACGGTCCATTGAATCATTAGCAAAGCCGATAAGTGAACAAAACCGATATACACTATGGTAGTGATGCATGCCAGACATGACAGAGTACTGGTGGCAACACAAGATACTTGTTCCATCAAATTGTGAACAACCAAAGCTGGCTAAGATAAACCATGGGCAAAAGTTACACCCTGCAACCCACTTAGCATTGGTGCTCTAAACAGGCCAGCTCTTATCTACAGATGGATACCAAGATGACATATGAAGAGAACTCTTATGATACTATCTAACGTATTTATTATAACTATAGAATTTTATCGGATAACCGAAATAAACAACTAACACAACTCCGGGTACCTTCTTCTCACTCATGATCCAATAATTAGCAGGCTCTGAAGTTCTCATTTAGCATGAATGGCTTGTACTACTGATGCATACCGGTCCTTATCCTTATTCAGGGACAACCATTTCAGCTGAGCACTTGGATTCAGGAGTTCGTACCTAAATCTGTGCAGACCAAAAAGAAGAGGTAAAACAGGATCATTCAAGTGCATAATTACAAAACAGACATAGATCACCCATATTTAAATATTTAATAGAAATGAGTAGTTGGTTAAGTCTCCATAAAAACGATACACATCCAAAAACTTGTTTTAAATTTACAGACAATATAAAATTGTCATTTCATAATAGCAAAGTAATGCTTTCCAAACCCATTTGTGCTAAAACCACAGGCATACAACACATCCCTAGATAACAGCTAGTAGGCCGCTCACAATTTGTTATTTCATCCAGGCCACAAGGCATGCGAAAATCTTAAATAAATGAAATGCACTTGTCGACAGGAATGATTCTTGAATGGTTCTTCAGTTTCTAAGTTGCTAAGACTATGGATGTGGTAGAAGAAAGGCATAGAAAAACTGGAAGTCTCTACTTGATATAGGGGTATTTAAAAATGTAAGGATTCAGTTTAACTTCTGGAGCGATTCCTAATAAATTAGTTAAAATTAAAATAATTCAATGGTTGTTCCATGAACTCGTCAGTCGTCGGCATTGAGCTTAAGCTCTGCTCTGAACCTGCTGGTGATTTCTAACTACTGAAACATTCATCGGCGTTGAGCTTAAGCTCTGCTCTGGTAATGCTCAGTGCACTAATGCGTTGCATAACCCAGTGATTTCTAACTTATGACAAATGTAGTGCAGTCATGAATATTATTATTTTTTTCCTCTCAAACACACGGGCATGATTAATAAAACAGAGCATGATTAATCTATCATTCATTGAAGGAAGGAAAAAAGTAAAACAATCACCGAGGGTGAGATTCCATTCATGCATCCTGTAACGTGGATAGAAAAATCACCATGTTTGGCAGAACCATACACGCATCCACGGACGGCTTCACAACGTTGGCATCGAAACAAACAATTGGTGGGCATGGAATGGCGGTGGCCAATGAGTCATCATTTGTTCAATATTGATCCGTCACGTTGATTCTTATCAAGCAATTCAGATGATTCTTCTTCACAAAAGAGAAAAGACGAAGGAAGGGAGAGAAGAGATGGAAGATACCTTGAACGCCTCGTCAGTCGCCGCTCGCTGTTGGCTGCTGCTGTGGAGTGTGGATTACGGGTGGGAACTGGGAAGGATCCGTGCCTCGTCAGCCGCGGCGAAGGGCGAGGAGCGAGGGCGGGGAGCGGAGGCCGGGTCCGTGTGCAAGGGCGGGATGGAGCTATTGCAGCGGGGGCGGGTGGAACCAGGGTGGCTCATCGTCGTCGGCCTCATCCACCTCCAGCTCCGCGTATGCAGTATTGATGGACACGAGCTCTCAGCTCGTCCTCCCACCACCGGAAGGGGCGCACCTCCATGGGCGGTAGGCAGTTGGAGCACGAGAGGTTGGGCGTGGTCGAATCCGTGTGCAAGGGCGCGCGGGGCTGAGCTATTGCGTCAGGGGCGGCCGTGGGCATGGGCGGAGTAGGCAGACCGCAGACATGGGTGCTCGATCTTTTTTTCTGTGGAGGATGAGGGCAGGCGACGGGAGAGAGAACAGGTAACCGTCAGAGGCCCGCATGCAACGCGGAGGAGGCAGGCCGATGGAGGTATGACGATATCATTTGGGTTTTTTTAGTTGTAGATAAGCAGAAGAGAATTATCAATACTGTAGATTTACATATTGTTGAGATAAAAAGATTTATAGATAATCTATAGATTACCAACAAAGTCCTTAACATAGAAAAAAAAAGCAAGAAACAAGAGGAGCGGAGACCCTCCACCTTGTTATATCAATGACCACAACTTATTCTTCGCCATCACGGAGCTTGTTAGCACAAATTGATCCTGTGAAGACATGACATGCCATAGAGGCATATACTAGTTTACTACGAATCTCTTGTTTTGTAGCTCGAATACTTTTGTGACTGAGAATTCCATAATAGCTTGTGTCGCCACTAGGGTTGTGACAAAGCCAATAAATTGTATATGTATTACTCGCTTCGTTCTAAATTACAAGACGATCCGGCTTTTCTAGACATATAGGGTGTGTTTGGTTTGTTGCCCCAGTTAGCCTGGATAGCCCAAACTAGCCAGGTCAGCTCAAACATAGCCTCAGGTAGCTAAGATAAGGTGTTTGGTTGTTAGGCTGACCCTGGCCTGGTTTCAAGATTGAAGTGTTTGGTTTGATGTATTTCTCCTTGGCTAGCCTAGTGTAGGTCACTTATGGGTGTTTGGTTGCTACTGATCTTATTGGATGGCTTCACCAAAATACTGAAGAGGTAGCCTTACCCCTGCCCTTTCTTCGCTGTAAAAAAAAAGGACGGCAGACCCCTCCCACTCGTCCCTTCCCTTTCGCTCACCTCCCGACGCCTCCCACTCGCCCCTTCGTCTCCTCTCGCTCAGATCCGCCGAGCCCTCCGTCCTCCGTCGTCGTCTCGACCCGCGCTCGACGATGAGCGACTACCAGCCCGCCGCGGACGCCGAGATCCGCCGTGGCCTACTCCGGTGCCAGGGGGTCTAGTTGCGAGTGCGTCTCGCATTCTGCGACCGAACGCCGCGCCTAGGCAACTCCGTCCGAGAGCGATTCCGTACGCAGCTACTCCGAGCCCGTCGGTGACTCGTCCGACAACGGCGACTCCGACCACGACGCTTTTTCAGAGGTAGGCCGCTTCAACATCGCTCCCAATCCCTCTATGTGCTAGGGTTTTAGGTTTAGGAACCGAATAAATTGTTCCCCTTTTCATGGGATTGAGCGATGGATTAGAGTTGTACTTTAATCCGCTTCCGAATCGGGATGTATTGTGCAAAACTGTAACCTACGAACCCTCAATTTCATGATTTTGATACTGGTTGTTTGGTTTGTGTTGTTTGTTCGAGCACGAATCGTAGGAGGAGAGCGACTCGTTCGTTCCCGATGCTTATCTAGAAAGGGATTGGTCCGGCCTCACTGATGTTCATCTTCCAAAGTGCGGCTGTGGTCTGAATGCTATTGTGAAGAGAGCCTGGGGAGGCAAGAACACAGGCAGGCGCTTCTTCGGTTGTCCAGTGCAGGTGACTCTATAGCACATCCATGTTTATTTTTTGTGCATTTCACCCTCAAGATCTAATCAAAGCATGTTATTTGTAGGACAACATTGAGCGTTGCCAGTTTGTTGAGTCGATCGATGCTCCCTGGCCACAGCGCCTGCAGCATTCCCTCAAGGAGCTTTGGAAAGAACTCAAGACCACCAGGCGTTGTGAGGCAAGGGCAAATGAGGAGTTGATCGAGGCGATCCGCCTCAACTACGTCGTGAACAATGCCAAGGTCGAGCTGGAGCAGGAGGTCAACCGCACCAAGCGCATGGGCTAGATGATATGTTCGCGCTATAAGAGGATGGCTATCAGCATTGCAGTCGAAGCTGGGAAGCTCAAGTATCTGGTGTACTGTTTACTGACAGTGATTGTTGTCTTGGCGCTGGCCTTGTTCAGGAAGAACTGATGCTCAGGTAGCTGGGATTTGCAGGACATTTTGCTGATGTATGATCGTAGGAATGTTGATCCACTTAGGACTCAGCTGTTAGTAACCATAACAGCTTGTAGTCTAGGACTTTTGGTTTAGGCTAAGTTAGCTTCAGGCATAGCAGACGGTGCTAATATGGTAGTACATCCTACTGGTGTTGGGACTTTGTACACCAATCTCTAGAACTTTGGTGAAAACATTTCAGTGCTACTGAGAATGGTTCACCGGCCATGTTGTTAGATGGCACCTTTTGATGGAACCCATGTCAGTTCAACTGAATGCCGTTGTACAAATCTATGAAATAGTGTTTGTTCTACGAAATGGTGTTTCTTCGAGCGAACCGAATGGTGTTTGCACTCATAATCTAGTTTGAATTACACTGTCTTCATGACGAAATGTACTAGTAATGAAATAGGCTTCCAACATTAGAGCTGACCATTAATCTACTTAAACATGAAATAGACTTGTATGATTACAGTGGCTATCAGAAAACCCAGCAAACAATCCTTCACATTGACTTGGAAGACCTTCTTCTCGATTGGAAATTCTTTTGGTACCCTTTCATGTGTCTTTGCCATGCTTGCATTTGCCTGGAATTGAAGCAAGGCCTTTTCTGCATCATCCCGAGAAGCAAAACTGCAATGCAGATTGCGTGGGTACCCTGACACTTCACGGTTGCAGTCCATCCAAGTCGTGTACACACCTGGGTTGCGCCCAACAAAAACGACATAGAATTTGATCTTCATCACTGCAAGGATATAGAATTGTAACTAGCCAAGACAAACATACTCAGTACATCACACAAATTAGAACATGTAACTAGCCAGCATAAACATCCTCAGTACATCACACAAATTATAACATGGTGTTTATGACAGCAAAATGTAGCAATCAGACTATGATAGCTAACTACAAGGATAGTTAACTATCATGATCCACCCAGGACTGCCCTAAAATGATAGCTAACTACGTGCCAATGGTCATCAAAATGGGTTGAACTGCTACATTGCTTGAGCACCAACTGCCCTCACTGGAAGGCCATCTGAGTCCTAACTTTAGCAAGATGAGTACTGATCCACAGTTCCTTGTCCTCTGCAGTCATCCCCACAAACACCAATGCTGACGCCTTGTTCTGCATGAGATAGTTGAGGCAAATCATCACATCAGATCTAGCAAAGTTGGGGCACGTCATGACAGCATCATAAATCCCTGGTGCAGCTTCTGAATGGTTGCCTTCCTTGATAGCACTGCTTAATCCCACCACTGCCTCTGTCGTTCCATGCAGAAGTGCTGCATCATCCTCATTCAGAACCCTCTTCCTCTTCCCACTGCCATTGTCTTCACGCCTTGCGTTGGTGCTTTCTTCATGCTTAGTCTTGTTGATCCTCGCAGCTTTCCCTCTGTTGAATGAATGTCCTGCGTCTCTGTTGTCGTTAACTCCTTCTGCCTCAAGATCAATGGTCTCTGTTGCTGCAGGCTGGCCAAGTGGTTCATTGGATCCCATAGCAAACTTCCCAGTTGCGACACCACTTCCAAACACAGTTTGCATGTACTGATAATGCATGATGGGCACATTGAGGAATTCTGCATCTTTGGGATGATCCTGCAAAGTAGATGAGTTAGCAACAATTAGACAGTGCAAAAATGTGATGAATTGAACAAGAGTTGGAAAACATTTACCTTGACATGTCCATGGTAGTGTTCAGGATCAAGGGTTATCATGCACAGATCTTCATCCCAGTTGGCTCCACTGAGCTCCTTCAGTTTGCACAGTCTTTTCCACTTTGCACTCCACTTACGAAGATGGTTGTACACTTGTGATGCAGTCACTGGGGCATTGATGAAGGCCTGCAGGTCCTTTGCCACACCCTAAACATGGATGTCTTTGAATCCTTTATCAGTTCTCACCCCATCTGCAACCAGCATCGAGAACTTCTCTAGCATTCTGGCAGACATCAGGGTGCTCCAGTTCAACCTTGGTACCTGCACACTGGCTTGCTATAACACCCCGAAATTTCTATTTCGGGTTGTTATTAGAAAATATTAAAAAAAATGTATGGTTTTAATATGTGGATAAAATTTGCCAACAATAGTTTAGATTTCACATATTTTTATCAAAGAAAAATGGTCCTTTTCAAATATTTTGGAATTATTTAGACGGGCTTTTGTTGATGTGATGCATATCTATTGCTTCAGTTGGTTGATTTTGTATGTGCTATGTTCTAAAAACACGTTTAGACGCCGTCCGATCCTTTCTGAGAATTTTCTAGACTTTTTCGAGCTTTTTCCCATTTTTTCTAAAACAAAATCTATTTTTTTATATGCTCTAAAATTCTTTTTCATAGACACCAAAAACTTTATTTAGATGGATCAACTCTCAATATATCTCTAAAAGTTTTCCTTTAATTTTTAGAATTTTGGAAATATTTTTCAGGGATTTAAAATGATTTCAGCTTTTTCTGGAATTATTTTGGAACTGAAAATGATTTATTTAAAATCCCGAAATTAAGAAATTCCAAACCTTTTCCAAACCCTAGACCTATATATATGCCGGCGTAGCCCTCGACGCGCTGATTGCAGAAGTACAACCCTTATTCCGAGCCGCCGCTCGTAGCCCCGCAGATCCATCGCCGAAGTTTTGGATCTCACTTTCGGCGAACTTCTCCGGTGAAAGTTCGGCGAGCTTTTCCGGCCGTCTCCGTCATCCCCTGCGAAAACCGTCACCACCCCGAGGTTCGTCTCGATCTTCTCTACACCGGCACGCCGTTCCTTTCGTGAATCCGTATCCGTTCATTTCCCTAATCTCTTCTTTCTCTTTTCCGGTGAAAAGCTCCATGGACGCAACCATCTTCTTCGTTTCCGGCCACCGTGACCTTGTGCGCTACCACCGGCAACCCTGCGCCTGCAGCTAGCCCCGTGAAGCCGCCCTGTGCCCATGGCCCCACGTCTCGCCACTCGTCCCACGCGTCACGCTGCAAGCAGCAACGCCGCCGCCGTCTGTCGCTGCTTAGCCATGGTAGTAGACGTCGAGCCTCCCCTGCCCCAGCCCGCGTGGCCCTTGCGCTGCACAGCCCCGTGCCACTCAACCGGACGCCTAGGCCCCTGCTGGAGCCTCTCCTCTTCCCTGCGCCTTGCAGCAACTCAGCCTGGTGGTTGCGTTCGTGACGAACATGAACAGAGCTAGGAGAAAGGGTATTTACAAGTTTGCCACTGGTCATTAATCCTTCGCCATTTAATCGTTCTAACTCTGTTTCATTCCGTTAGTTTCGTAACGTCGCGCTCTACGCAGTAGTGCTAACTTTTATTATGTCATATATTTTTTCCATATTTAATTGAATATTAGATTAATTAATATATGCACCTAATTTTATAATTAAAAGCAATATATAGTTATAATCCTGTTTTCTATTGTTTTATGACCATGACAACGTAAATGACTTATTAGCGATACTGTTTTCCATGTCCCATGTTTATAAATATAATTAGTTTAATTAATATTTTTTTTTGAATGTCATTTTTAATTAAAAAAACAATTTAGGTTTACACTTCTGTATTTTTATAATCTAATATTAACTTGATTGAAGTTAACTTAAATATTTATTAATTATAATTCTTTTAGTTAGACATAAAGTATATAATTAATTTGTTTAATATTTATTTAATGTCTTTTTGATTAAAAGTAACCTATGTTTATAATTTAGATCTTTTATAAATAAATAAATGTTAACATTATTAATATCAACTTAAATGGTTCTTTATTAATTATAACTTGTTTATTATAAATGCGACGCATGTTAGGATTTGATTAGCTGCTCTTACTTGCTTTATGTTTTCTAAAATTACAAAGGCGTAAATGGCTTAAATGATATATAATCATCTACAATTAAAGTATAACTAAAATTTAACTCTGGCTTTTATAATTCAACATAATTTGGTTAATCTAAAATTAGGATAGTTCTATTAAATGTCTGTCATTTTATTACATTAAATAAAATACGACCAGCGTATAGTCATCTTCTCCGTTACACTTCGATCCTCGATAATCGTGTCTATTTAACTATAGCTCAGTTCTCAATCGTTCTTGCGTTGTCTCGATCGTAGCAATAAGTCGTGTCATTTAGTGCGCTCTTTCTAAGCTTTTCTTGTGATTGATGTTTGTTCTTAGTAGTGATTGTTTGTTTGTCTATTTGTGTTGCTTGGTTGCTACGAGTAGAAGCGTGGTTCGTCAGCAGTGAAGACCAGGAGCTAAGGATCGACAGTCGAAGCAGAAGTTGGAGATCAGAAGAAAGAAGCCAAAGAATTCTGAGCAGATAAACACTGGGAATTAAGGCAAGTGCAGACACCCTTTGATCATATTGTACCTATGAACTTTAAATACATTTACTTTCCATTGCATGTGTCTTAATACTGCAAACCATAAGGACCTGACTAGTCTTCTACTATATTCCTTGTACTCCTGGGTTTTATACATGGGTAGTATAGTGAACAATAGATATGCTTAGCTGCTCTGCTCATCTATTCCATATAATAAATGAAAGTAAATAATCTTGCCTACTGAATTCTTCAATGATGATTAATGATTAAATGGTGAACAATGGTCACTTCGGTGATGGAGATGTTGCGTTGCTTGCGAGCATCGTGTTTTGGTTGAGGACAGGGGGAGCGGGTACTGTTGGTGGTCCGGTTTGCCGGGCGTACCCGTCTCTGCTCTCCGTAAGGACTTAGTCAGGGAGCGGCCCCCTGGGACTTACAGTGCAGCTCCAAGCTATATGGCTCTAGCTTGACTAATTAGCAGGACCTCCACTAGTAGGGTGTTACTTTCCGGGTAGGCGAGAGGAAGTAACTTGGGTAATGAATATTAAGTTGTCGGTTGATCGGTACGCCATGGCTATGGGTATCGACTGCCGAGCACCCCGGCGAAAACTTGCGAGTGGCATCCTATTAGTTGGACCCTATGAAAGGTCTCGTAGTGAGACCCTGCCTGCTCACCTTGGCAGTGTTTTGGGGAGTCATGACCCCGGGCAAATGGGAATCACGACTTGGAGTGAACGTGCACACCTCTGCAGAGTGTAAAACTGATATATCAGCCGTGCTCAAGGTCACGAGCGGCCCAGACCCTCACTTGATGAGCAAATTGGATTCACTGGATACTTGGAGATGGAACTTGGAGAGGTTGCTACCTCGTGTTTTGGCGGAATGGCTATTCCGTGTTGGCAGGATTGCTATCCTGTGTTAATAATTGGGGTTAATCCCTGGACTACTACAATTATTAGAATAGTCTCTTAAAAGATGCTAATTATTACTTACACTAATTAAGGGTTGGGTTTATGCTACTCATACTTAGTAATAGGTTGTTCTAATAATAGTCATAATTAAAAGTGATCAACTAAAATGCTACCGCAGTCAAACCAAGTCAGCTTTACCTTGTTTTAAGCCTTGCATGTCATTATTTTTCCGTCTGTGCTTGCTGAGTTCGACATGAACTCACCCTTGCTATTTCCCCCACACCCCAGTGTGTAGTAAGTGCTGCTCAGAAGAAGGACATAGATGCTATGGAGTTTTCCAGAAGCTTATCAGAAGTGCTTGGCGTACGGAGCCCCCAGTCAACCGTCCCTGAGAAGGTTGGAGCCTAAGAAGTTTTAGCTACTGTTTCCGCATACTCTGATGTTTGTAAGTGTTATTATAAAGATGTTTTCCGCTATATATAACATTGATTCTGATAATTCTATTCTTTTGTTATATGTGTAGACTTCCTGGGCACACATATGACGACTCTGGTCTTATTTTAAAAGTCAGGGTGTGACACTTGCTGAACAGGTTGCACCTCTGGCACCTCAGCAGCATTGGGCCCTGCAAGATCCTCCCCAAAGATGTGGAAGGCATCCATACCCTCCATAGCTACCAGAACCATGGAAAAGTACATAAAAACGAACAAATGCATGGAACACTTCGAAAATTAGACAAATGGATACACAAACATTTCAACGTAGTTCAAATAACAGAGTTCGAATTACAAAATACATAACCAAACAATACAAATGAGACTTAGTTCTACAACACAGGCATCATAGTCTTAGGGATTGGTCTCAGCATTAAATAATACATGTTCATTGGGTCTACAAAACATACTGCTGCAGCAATGTCAACTAATTAGCCCCAGTCCTAGTAGCCCACATCTGTGATGCCCATTCATCTCTCTTGGCAGCCCAAGTGGTGTTGTCATAGCCATTGTCATGGGGTCCATGGTGATGAGGAGGGTTGGGCTCCCATTCTGACTCCAGAGGAATGATCTCATCTTGACCAAACCTAAGAATCCAATTGTGCAGGATGCAACATGCTAGGACTAGCTTAACCTGAGTCTTGTAGGGATGGAATGGTTTGTTGTATAGGATCCTGAACCTATTCTTCAGAGAACCAAAAGCTCTTTCAACAGTAACTCTCAGCGAGGAATGCCTCAGGTTGAACAACTCCCTTGGGTTCTGAGGGCTTCTAACACCGAACTCCCTAAGATGGTATCTTGTGGCTCTGTATGGGGGGAGGAACCCAGGCTTGACAGCATACCCAGCATCAACAAGGTAAAACTTCCCTAAACATGAGGGGAGCACAATATTAGATCTTAGAAGCAGTACCTAGTGGACCATGTCTAACAGATTGTCAAAGTAGGAAAACTACCTGGTGGCACTCTAAGGCCATCCTCCCTCTCCAAGGCATCTCCAAGGATCCTAGCATCATGTGCAGATCCCTCCCAACCAGCCAACACATAAGTGAATCTCAGATCGAAATCCACTGCAGCAAGGACATTCTGTGTAGTAGAATGCTTTCTCTCCATGAAAGCAGCCCTATACTTTTCAGGGACTCTAGCAAGTACATGCATTCCATCAATAGCCCCCACACAATCCTATGACAATATGCAAGATTAGGAATAAGGACAACCTACATGATAAACAGATATTGGGTGTAGTGAAGAACTCCAACCTTGAAGAAAGGGTTCCACCTCCTACTGTTGTTAATTTTTGGAGCGACAGCAGTAGATGGTGGTAGTATCATATCATTCCTCAGCTCCCCTACTGCATACAGGACTTCTTGGAAATATCTGCTCATGGTTTCTAAAGACCTCCTAAATACAGGAGTGAGAACCCTGAATCGCTGGTTATGACCAACAACCATCAAGAACATTGCTACCTGTTCTTCAATACTCATGTGGATGCTGTCTCTGAGAAGGGCTCGGTTGCGAAACAGGACACACAGCTGAAGAAGGGGGCTTTCCTCATCCTAAGAAGCTCAACACAACGACGATTGTCGCTGTGATAGATGAAACTAAGATTCCTGTTCCTCTCTTCATCTCTGGCACTCAAAGGTCCATAGGTAATACCTCGCCTAGAGGAAGACAACCTCCTAAATCTGATAAAAAGCCATGCAGTGATGACTGCAACCAAGGCAGCACCCCTACTGACAAGCTGACGGCGCCTAGTTGAACGAACCATGGTGCTAAACAAGAAATTAGACATGAATTAGAAACCAAGAACCCCGTCTCCAAGGATCAGCTGCACCACCACTAGGTGTGCCTCCCAGATCCGAAAAGAACACATGACTTGAACATGAGATGGACTAATCTTTTGCTGGGTAAACAAAATTAGGGACATTTGCAGCAGTATGAGTACAACCCTAACAGATTACTCGAATCGGCTGCGTCACCAATCGGTGCGCTACCCAGATCCGTAAACATCATCGACCAAATCCCTAAAGCTTAGCGCAAAAAAACTAGGGAAATCGCCACAACAGTGTTCGCGCAACACAAGAATACACGGAGAGGAAATAGAGGGGAAGAGGAGGAGTGCTGCAGCATACCACCGCCACGGGGCCTTACCAGGAACACCGACGAACTCCGCCGCCTGGGATGGAACGGCCAAGAGGAGGAAAACAGGGGGACGCGAGTGAGAGCGAGGTAGCGAGAGAGAGCGGCGGATCAGGAGAGGGAGAGTGAACAGTGGCCCGAAACCCTAGCCAAGCGGTGAGGCTGTGCCTTTTATTCGGTGGCCGTCCAAGGCCAAGCGGGCCTCGCGTGGGGAGCCGGACGGAGCCTGGCTCCAGAAGAAACACCAACCCCGTGTTTCTTTCTGGGCCAGGCTCCAGCTGTACGGGTGGCCTCCTGGAGCCTGGCTAGATGGGATGGCCTGCAAACCAAACAAGCGAAAACTGGCCCAACTGAGCCAAATCCCAGCCTAGCAGTCCAACCAAACACACCTATAGGTTTTGCTATCCACATAGATATATGGCCTCGAAAAAATGCTTCTTCCTTCTATATGGCCTCTTTTGAAAAAAGTTTTGAAAAAATAACAGTACTTTGCTTTGAAAAGGTAAATTATTTTGCTGAAAATAATTTATTTTTAAAACAAAAATAGTTTTTTCAAATAATATTTTGCTTTCAAAGCAATAAATAAATAAATTATTATATCTACCAAGGGTAAAATGACCCCTGACTTAGCACTATCGATTGTAAAAAATGGACAGAAGGCCATAAAAAGAAGGAAATTTTATTTCGAGGCTACACAGGTAAGTTCAAACAAAAAGAAGCTATAGAAGAAAGAGACATTTTTTTGAAAGATATACAAGTAAAAAGCTTTATAGTAAACATAATAGATATAGAAAGGCCAAAACGTCTTATAATTTAAAGTATTATGCTACTACCTCCTCCCACCGTTACGAGTCAACTTTTAAGTTTAATTAGAGCTATAGAAGTAAGCATCAACAATTATGACATATAGTAAGTATCACTAGATTAATAATAAAATTTATTTTGATATTAAACCTATTTAGAAATACAAATATTGATAATTTTTTATATAATTATAGTTAACCTTGTTTTTGTTTTCAAAATATAAAATATGTGTTTTTAAACGGAATGAGTTTACAACATCTCCAACAGTTTGATATTTTTTCTTTGCCATTTGTTGGAGTTTGCCAACTCTGGAAAACAAATGGGAAAGAGAAAAATAAGACATCTCCAAGAGTTTTGTAAATATGACTTACCATTTACCAAAATATGGACCCAACTGCCGAAAATTTTCACGCGCGGTCTCGTTCCGTTCGCAGGCTTTCTTCGCGTATTCAGGAAGTCGGTTGCCACTCGTGTTGAGGAAGTCTACCGCCATTCGCGTTGAGGCGCTCGAAGAGGACGAGAAAGAAGAAGAAGCAGACGAGCCAGCGGAGGAGGCGCGGGAACACCGGCGAGTCCGGGAGTGAGCAGCGCAGGAGCATGGCGCCCACGTCGGCGAGCGTGACGGTCAAGGACCAGAGCGCGGCGAGCGGCAACACGAGCAGTGCGGCGCTGAGGCCGCCGCGGAGCGAGGGCTCCTAGAAGACGACGAGTGCGCGCTGCGTCTCGCGGAGCGTGTCGGAGCACAGCAACCGCCCACTGCAGCGGGCGGAGGAAGTCGGCGAGCAACAGGTAGAGGCCGTAGAGCACGAGCAGCACGGTGGCGAGGCCCACGTGCGCCATGGCGATGTAGAGGGTGGGAGAGGAAGGGGTGGTTGATTTGGGGGGTTTCCGATCGCGTGCGAAAGTCATGGATGAACTTGCGTAAATGCCAAGCCTCCTTTAGAATTTGCCAAGTTTTTAAAAATACAAAACCAACGTACAAAACTGTTAGAGAAATGTTCTTGTAAATCTTAACGAAAATAAAAAATGCAAAAATAATATAAAAAACTGTTGGAGACGCTTAGGGGAATGTTTGGTTTTGAGCCACGCCATGCCATGACTCAACGTAGGCGCAGAAATCCTAGGCCACACTCTATGGCGGCAAAATGAGACTGGTGCTCTCGTGGCTGCCTTCACCTACGCATGAACTAAACAGCAGCGATTTCAACTACGACGTGCCACAACTATGGCGAGGCGAGCTGTGGCCCGAATCCAAACGCACAGTTCCAGCCTATTGTCCATGCATTGCACGCAGCCGGCATTGTTTAGTTCTCAAAAAATTTTACAAAATTTTTTAGATTCCCCATCACATCAAAAATATTTAGACGTATACATGGAGTATTAAATATAGACGAAAATAAAAACTAATTGCATAATTTGGTCGAAATTGATGAGACGAATCTTTTAAACTTAGTTAGTTCATATTTGGATAATATTTGTCAAATACAACAAAATTGCTACCGTGTCGATTTTCTAAAATGTTTTTGAACTAAACAAGGCCTTACGGGGGCAGAGTCAACTCGCGGGAAAGGAAAGGAAAGGAGAGAATCATGACCGGTTGCCCGCTCCCCGTTGGCTACCGAGCAACAGTGGTTCGCAAAAATGGATGTCGACCACGAGGTCCACGTCGTCCTCTCGTCGCATGTCGACATTTTTTTTTTTTTGAGAATTCGTCGCATGTCGACATGATGGCACGCGCCAGCCGCCCGTCCGCGTCCCAGCCCAGAGATCGCCATCCCCTCACGGTCACGACACAAGCGCCGCCGGCCGCCCGTTCAGGACTTGAGGAAGTCCCGGTCAGATCCACCGCACGGTCCCTCACCCCGACGCATGGGCCCCGCCTGGACGTCGCTGTGGCGTCAAGATTCCCCAACCTGACCAGCCAACCTTCCCACTGCACCCGCAGCCAACAACCGCACACCGGTCTGGGGTGGGTTGGCCCCCTCCCGTCAGCGAGCACGCGCGGCGGGATAGCCCCGGCCGTCCAGCGCCGCACACCTACCAGCTGTGACTGCGACGCCAGGACCAATTCCATTCGCTCCAGAACTCCACCCCGCGACCGCGAGTCCCCTCCCTCTCCCTTCCCTTCCCGCCGCCTCCGCGGAATCGTGAGGGGGTTGCCTCCCAAATCGCCGGAGTTGGTTGATCCTGCCGTGCACGCGCGCGGTGGTTAGGGCTAGGCGATCTCCGGAAATGGACGTCCCCGATTCCGGCGGTGGCGCGCCGGATGCCGGCGAGCCCATCTGGGACTGGGGCAATCTCCTCGACTTCGTCGTCCAGGATGACGACTCCCTGGTCCTCCCGTGGGACGACGCCGCCGCCGGTATAGCAGCAGCAGCCGACCCCACCGAGGCTGCCACGGCACCACTGCTCCCCGCCTCGCCCCCGCTACCGCAGCCGGTGGAGGTAGAGCCGGAGCCGGAGCCGGAGCCGGAACCGGAACCGGGGCCAGTGCTTCCGCCGCCGCCTCTTCGGGTTCAGGGGATCGGGCGCCGCGTCAGGAAGCGGGACCCGCGGCTGGTGTGCCCGAACTACCTCGCGGGGAGGGTCCCGTGCGCGTGCCCCGAGGTGGACGAGATGGTCGCCGCTGCCGAGGTGGAGGACGTGGCCACGGAGTTCCTGGCTGGCGCGCGGAAGAAGACTAAGACTGCAGCTGCTGCTGCTCGCCGTAGCAAGGCGGCAGCTGCAGGCGCTGCCCCCGGAGCTGCAGGAGGAGGAGCTGCCCGCGCGGCGGCGGCGGAGATGAAGTGCCAAGTGCCTGGATGTGAGGCCGACATACGGGAGCTGAAAGGGTACCACCGCCGGCACCGTGTGTGTCTGCGCTGCGCGCACGCTGCTGCTGTCATGCTCGATGGCGTCCAGAAGCGCTACTGCCAGCAGTGCGGCAAGTAAGCCCTAGTTTCTCTCCACTCCTAGCTGTTTTATTAATTGGCACATTCGTATCAGTTAGTTTAAAGTTCGTTTGTGATTGTTTGATTGCCTTTCGTCTTTATCCAAAAGTGATTCAGAATTCATACGTGATGTTTGGATTTTAATCCAAAGATAAGTATAAACTTAAACTTTGTGTTTTTCAGAGGCTTTCTTTTTTATTAGAATTTCATGGATTTTTTATGCTCCTGTCAGTTAGATTGCATCAAGACATTATGGTACAATGCTAAATTTTCTTTTTTCTTCTGAGTCTTTCCTTAGGGGTATATCCTGTTTTGGTGCAATTTTGGAACAGGTCTACTTCTCAAGGTTTGCCTTGGTGTTAGCTTTTTCTTGACAATATATTGTAGCAGAATGTACATTTCTCAGCACCCATATAGTTTAAAATCTACTATGTCCTGTTGCCAAGCAAAACGAATTAGTTACTGATACATGTCCACATGGCTGATGAAGATGTAACCAAAACATTGTGCAGTATTCACTCATGAAACTCATCATTCATTTTTGTTATTTTGGAAAGCTATGGTGCACTTTGGTGCTTATTCTTTTGGTGTATGGTGTTGGCACAAGGATCTTGGGTCACTTAACGAACAGATAGTAATGCAGAAATGCCATTCCTATGCCATTGGTGTATGGTGTTGGCAACTTGGCACAAGGACGTCGAGTCACTTAACAAACAGATAATAATGCAGAAATGCCATTGGATTGACTACTTTGCAGTGTTATGCGTGTTTATCCTTATGCCATGTGTTGGAATTAGAACACGATTGAGTACTTGTTAAGGAAGAAGATACTAGATAGAGTGTGTAGTTACAGTAACAACAGGAAAGAGCGCTAAAGAAGATTGGAGTTATTAGTTCACGACACACTCCTATCGATTGCAAGATTTGATTCTCTGTACACCCGGTTGCTCTTATGCACTCCTGTTTTGTGGGGGTTAATGAACCCAAACTGAACAAAGAACAAAAGGAAACCAAGAGAGAAGGATCATGGCTGATGAACTGTTCGTTAGTCATAATTATGGTTGGGGGCATGCATACTCCCTTTTTTTTGCGACTGCATACTCCCTTAGTTAGGATGAATTTTAATAGGGCCAAAACACAAAAGAGGCAAAAAGTTTCCTTGAAGTTGTTTATGAACTTGTATTGTACACGTGTGAGTAGGGCAAGATGGATATATTTGGATTGGAGCAGGCATTACCATATTGGGAACCATAATCAGTTAATTACTAGGTTTGCAAGCCCTGTATCTGATTCACGAACTAAATTGGTATACCTTCTTGATGGCCTTACTTTCATGATGAGGCATGCTCCAAACAGCAAATGAGGTAGCTCTTTGGTATGGGATGCAAAATAGGCGTACAGGGGGTGATGAAACCCAAAAAGCCATAACTAATTTACGTACATAAAAGGTACACCCCTTGGGAACATCACTTCCATAGTTCCATGAAATGGCATGCTGCAAACCACAAATCAGGTAACTGTTTAGATAAGTGTGTTCTGGGACGGCGCAATAGACATGCTGGGGAGAGCAATCTATATACAGGTGCTGGTTTATTTCTTCCTGAGATTGGTACTCCTCTACTTTTAGAGAGGATCCCCTCAACATACTAACTGATTCTAACATATTGGATTCCAGATTTCATAGAGTATAAACTATTGATGTTCAAACTTTTCTGAAACAGACTAAACCATACTAAAGGTCTCCTTGACTAAGCTAATTCCTCCTGACAATGTTGCTTCTCTAGTGTATGGGTCACTGTGATGGCGTCCAGTGCCATAACTCCCAATGAATATCCGCAGGACTTGATTTGAGCATTTGATGTTTTTTTGGATCAGTTTACATAGTGGTACTTAGACAGTGATTTGATATTTTTGTCATGGCTATAATTTGAATTATGGTGTGCTGTAATAACCTTGTGTCTTAGCTTCCTTTTGAAAATGTATTTTCATTTCAGGTTCCATATATTACTAGATTTTGATGAAGATAAAAGGAGTTGTAGAAGAAAGTTGGAGCGGCATAACAAAAGAAGACGAAGAAAACCTGATTCCAAAGGAACATTAGATAAAGAAATAGATGAACAGTTGGATCTGTCAGCAGATGTTAGTGGCGATGGTGAACTTAGAGAAGGTGATACCATTCAATTTCTTCAAATTTACTAATTTTTAAAAAGAGTTATTTTACCCATTTAGTACTATTATCATTGGTTCAGCTATTCATGGTTTTGGTGTCGCCTAGGCAGCAAGGTGCCAGCGTCGCCTTACCAAAATTAGTGAGAGAGGGAAGTTGAAGAGAGTTTCACATACAAAGAGGAGCCAGAGGGAATCAGCAGTGCCTGGTAGCAGAAGCCTCTAGCATCTCTGTTGGCTCTGGTGGCGATGGTTGGTGCAGCCCTCCAGTCAACTGCAGTGGCAGTTGTTTCAAATAGAGTTGGCAGTCGCGGCCGATCTGCAGTAGCTGGCAGCAGTGGTGGCTTTGGTAGGGGATCAGATACAGAGAGGCTTCCTTCAGTGGTGGTGGCAGCAAAGGGGATAGAGGAAGAAGCGCTCCTTGATGTGGCTGGGGAGATCTAAGTGGCACTGCTAGATATGGTTCATTGGTCTAGCAAGGGTGATGAGCTGGATATTTTAGGATGGCCCAGCCTGTTTCCATTTTTTTAATCTTTTACTATACTATATATGGTTCAAGAATATAGTTTACAGTATCACCTGGCCCAACCTTACCACCTCACCTAAGTGACTAGGTGGTAGGAAGGGGCCTAGTTTCCACATCTCGACCTGCCGCCTTAGGAATATTGCAGCTATTAGCTTTTTCTTAAAAAAAAAAACAGCAGGAGAGCTGCCTATTATATTATTTATCTGATTATACATGCACACTGAAAATAGAGCAATTCATGGCTGTTTACCTATCAATAGGTCACAAGTACATTTCTCATTTCTAATTATAGGTTTGCCACAAGCCCACAACAGAGTATTCTCTATTTTAAGTATAACAGCAACACCTTACTATTCAAAATTACTGTTGAAGCTTAAAAAAAGTGGAGAAAAGGAAAGTAAGCTTTCCATGTTAATACCTTGCAAAGATATGGTTAGCGTATTTTACTTCCCGTGAAAATGGCTTCACTGTTTATATAACATTTTATTAGGTAGGATCTAAGTATTTGGTTAACATGCTTTCCTTAGTCCAGTCTAACTCAATAGTCAATAGTCAATACTTATGATTTGGTTAGGATACATATACCGATGGTGTGGGTTCATCTATGGTCTTGTCCGAGTAAACAACCTATTATACTGTATTTTAATCTGATCATTCTGTAGTTTGTGTTGTACAATGTACAGTGTACGATATCTTTGTTGACTTATTAATTTTGTGCAGAGAACATGGAAGGCACAACCAGTGAGATGCTTGAGACCGTTCTTAGCAACAAGGTGTTGGACCGAGAAACACCTGTGGGATCTGAAGACGTGCTTAGTTCACCTACCTGTACACAACCTAGTTTGCAAAATGACCAAAGTAAAAGTGTAGTGACTTTTGCAGCTTCTGTTGAAGCCTGCATTGGTGCAAAGCAGGAAAGTGTGAAACTTGTCAATTCCCCAATGCATGACACCAAGAGTGCCTATTCATCCTCGGTAGGCCCTTTCTTTGTTCTCATGAAATTGTTTATTTATATTAATATGTATGATTCTGCGGTTGCAATCTGTTTAGTTTGATGAAACTTCTCATTCCTTCCACTCTAATGGTTGTAGTAATGTTATACCATCCATTCTAGTGTCCAACAGGGCGCATCTCATTCAAGTTGTATGACTGGAATCCTGCAGAATTTCCTCGACGCCTACGTCACCAGGTATGGTCCTGCTATAAGTTCATTTAACATAGAACTATATTGTTTTGAAGGGATGCTATATGTGAATGTGTAGATCTTCGAGTGGTTGGCTAGCATGCCTGTTGAATTGGAGGGCTACATTCGTCCGGGTTGTACTATTTTAACTGTATTTATTGCAATGCCGCAGCATATGTGGGACAAGGTATGCCATTTTTTTATTACACAACACAGTTATCTTTTCAAGTCAAATGAACAGATGCTGAATAGTTTTGTATTATTTTATTTTATCATGTATCAGTTATGAACGGCTAGCTATAAACCTGTAATAGTAGCCCCATTCCAGATAGATTACAGATGTTCCTACTACATGCATACTATCAACACCTGCCACTTCTGACTAATAACATATGTTTTAATTAACAACTTCAAAAGTGAAGTACTACCTCTGATCACAAAAGGGCAATTCTCATTTTTCGAGGAGTCAAACGATTTGAAGTTTGCCTATAGTTATATAAAAAAGTACTAACATTTGTAATACAAAATAGGTATCATTAAATTAATTATGAAATATATTCTCATAGTAAACTGTAAACCTAGTTGGAGACACAACACAAGTTTTAATACTATTTACTATAAACTTGGTCAAAGTTAAGCTATTTTGACTGGGACAAATCCCATAGTTGTATCCTTTTGCGAGCAGAGGGAGTATATATTTGGTGCAAAAAATTCCAGCGTACTATTTTGTGATTTTACCAGCATACCATGCAGAAATCAGAATGGAAGTATTCTATTTTTATTACTTTGCCTTCATATGGATATATATTATTATTCTCACTGAAGTTTGGCAGTCATCATTTATTAGTTGTCATGTGTTCACTGTTGATTGGTTTGTTTGAAGTATATGTTCCTGGGATCTATCGTGCGTCCATTTTTAATGTTTATCTGGAACCTGTAGGTTGGAGAAAACATTTCTTGGTATAACAGCAACAACTTTGTACTGTTTTCAAAAAACTGGTGACAATTATAGAAAATCCAAAAGTAAACTGTATTGTTTTTTCACAAGATATTGATGATCCCAAGCTCATGAGAAGTATACACCAAAAAATTTAACCTACAGCACGTAGGTTAAAATTCAAACCTGGCAATTCCAAAATCCTGGTACACATTGTATTGCTTATTTATTTGGAGGTTTGAAGCAATAGATAGAGAACTGTGTAAACGGAAGTGACATAATAGGTAGTTAATTGTACAACAAAGAACTCAATCAGTTGTACTAATGAAAAATTACTTCAAGCTCTATTCACCTTTACCTTTATATCCAAACCCTTTATTGAAAAATCCTGGTATTTTTCCCATCTGTTTTAATTTTCTTAAACTAACAGCATTTGACAGTAGGGGAAGACAGTTGCTTCAATTGCTCAATCAAAATAGCGGCCACCATGCAAAGGAAAATACATGGGCAAACCGCTAATTAGGTTTCTCAGTGGGTGCATTGGAGTTGTTGGTGTCCTGAAAAAGGGCAGGGTTTAATGAAGAAACTATTGTTGAAGTAGATGGGGAGGCACCAAGCTGAAGTTCTGAACAGAAATTTGTTTTCTTTGTGTTCCTTTTTTTTTCCTTTAAAAACAAAAACACCTATCATAGCCTCCAAACCATGCACAAGGATTTCCTAGACTTTTTCCCATTGATGTGCTAATTTTGTAGATGAACTCTCACTCTAGATGATTTGCAGTTTTTCTTTTCTTATTTTTTTTCACTTATATTGTTAACAATTTATGATTGCATCATAAACAAAACCATGTGTTGCTAATAAACTGTGTAATTTTTTACAGTTATCAGATGATGCAGCAGATCTTCTCAGAAACTTGGTAAATTCCCCAAACAGTCTTCTGTTGGGTAAAGGGGCCTTCTTTATTCATGTCAATAACATGTTATTTCAAGTACTAAAAGGTGTGTATGCAGCAACTTGTTACTATGGCATGACATAATAATTAGTGCTTGTAACTATATCAATTGTACATGGTACCTGAATTACCGTGTTTGTACATGTGAATATCCGTTGCCTTGGATCAATCACAGGCTCAGGGCTATCAGAAGAAGTTCGGCTTTCAGTTATACCAATGAAAATTAATGTTCTTTGCTTATTAATTACTATCTGTGCAAACACCTTGCCAAAAAACCTTTCCTCAGCACATAAGAATGGCCATTTATTTCACATTACTAGATACCTGATTTACTTTCCTATATTTGGATGCAAAGCTCCATGTGTCCTGTACTGACATGCATAGTGTAATATTGTAAATGTATGCTGTCTTAGAAGTTTTTAGTTGTGCTTTGTGCATATGGGAAAACATTTTTTTTTCATCTTATCTGTGCTATTACGGTAGTACCTGCTCAGAGACCTTTGTCCTCCAACACAAATGATTATTTATCTCATGACTACAATCTATTTTTTCTTCAACTGTTGGATGCAAGACTCCTTGCGACCTATACTTACAGGCACATTATTATTATCATAAAACTAATCATCTCATGTTGAACTGTAATTGATGAGGGAACTTGTATAGTTAAATTCAGTAGCTTATTGCATTTCCATTACTATCATGAAATAAATACCTGACTAATAATCTGTTCTTTTATCGGTTGAACATAAGATGGAGCAACACTGATGAGTACCAGATTAGATGTACAAGCCCCAAGGATTGATTATGTTCATCCAACATGGTTTGAAGCAGGGAAACCTGGCGATCTTATCCTTTATGGAAGTTCTCTTGACCAACCGAACTTCAGGTACAAGCTCTGTTGTAATCCTTAGGAAACAGTAAGCCATTGTATCTGTTGAATACTTGAACCCCTACAAAATAGCTTGGATGTTGGACAACCTTGTTTTATGCTGAACTTTACTCAAAGATCAGCTAGGCGCTAGGCGGAATCTAGGCGCTGACCCTCCGCCTAGCGCCTAGTCGGGAGTAATCGCGCCTAGGCGTTCCTAGGCGTTTTGCTAGGCGGTGACTAATACATGTATAAACACTTAAAAGAAAAGAGAAAACAATAGATAAGTAGTAGTAATGGAAGGGAGAAAGAATAAAAGGCCCATTTAACGGCCCACTTTAGCCCAACTCTACCCCCGTGACCCCCCGTCTCCCCGCAACCGCAAGCCGCGTCGCGAGTCCCCGAGTCGCGACTCTGCCCGCCGCCGCCGCCCTCTCCCGCTGCTCCCTCTCTCTGCGCACGCCGTCGCCCGCGCTGCTCCTCCCCGCCGGCGACTGTCTTCTCCTCGCGCCCGCGCCTGCGGCGCTCGCCGCCGTCTGCGCACGTCCGAAGCTCCGCCGGATGCTCTCCACCCCCACCGCCGCCGCCGCCGCCGCCTAGGTTCCGCCTACCCCCATAGGCGAGGCGGGGAGCCTCCAATTCGCGACTAGTCGCGCCTAGTCGTGCCTAGGCGAGCGCCTAGCGGAACTATGACTTTACTAGCATACTCCCTCTGTTTTTTATTAAGTGTCGTATTTGGTTTTTAGAAAACGTCGGAATTAGATGTCGTATTACGGTCTAATCGCTTAATTTGGAGAGCTGCGCAGTTAACGCCACCTCATTTCTTCCGCGTACATTAAATCTGCATGCAGCCATGCAGGGTAGTACTACTCCCTTGCGCAAGTGCCAGCGGGACATTGGCGAGCGCTAAGAATTTTCAGTGGGCGTGAGCACGGCTCGCATGGAGCCACGCTGGGAGGGCTGTGAATAATTGCATAGCGCTCAGTATGAAGTGGCTTAATCAGATGGAACACAGACTTAATCTCCACCTTGGTCTGTGCACCACAACGAAATATGACACTAAAAAAAACACGGGGGCGTATCTGACATATTCTGTTGTGACATTCTTGGTGTTAACTTACATGATTTTATTTTATTGCTATTTTTTATTGGAATAAATTTACTTGTATTGATTTCATTTCACAACCAAAATATACCTATGAATGCGTCAAAGGCAAACTTGTGCTGTTTACTATGTTGCAAAAACAAAAACTATTGTTTCAATAACCATGTGTATTTGATCAAATTTTACAAGAACACTCTTGAACTTCAGTGTATTCTGATCAATCCGAAGAAACACTGAAAGCTCAATTTATTTCATCCTGTCATATTCCATGCACAGAATGTCTAGAAATTGGTGCTTTCTGCATGGAATAGAACAAGTAATTCCCAAAAGTTTAATGTTTGTTCTTTTCATGATTCTCATTCCAAATTCTGTAGCAAATGAATGTTTGAGATTTAGCACAGCATTTATTCCTATGAGATGTAAGAAGCATAATGCCACCCTTTGGATTCCAAAATCACCAGCAGTAGCCAGTCTTCTCTTGTCCGAATCATATAGATAATCCATGAAGTTGGAATGATGCTTGTATTTGGCTTCTACGCAACAAAGGCACTCTTTATGTTGTAATTTGGTTTTACATAATACCTATGTATAATGTGTTATATTGGATGTGGTTATGCTCAATCTGCATGTAGCAAAAAGGATTTGATTTCTTTTAATAAAACAATTGTAGCTATACCTTATACACCATGCATCCGTATTGTTGAATTTGTTTTTATAACCAACCATGACACTTGTGCAAAATTGATACACATGGATATGTTTGCTAGTCTGTATAAAGTGAAACAATCTGTGAATTTTTTTCCTGTATAGAATCTATTTCTTAGCTGACAGCTGTCTGCTTGAATTGTGGCTATGAAGGATGAAGAATTTATTGAATTTTGTTCTCATGGTAGGTCACTTCTGTCTTTTGATGGGGACTATTTGAAGCATGATTGCTACCGTTTAACATCGCATGATACCTTTGACCGCGTTGAGAATGGTGATCTTATTCCTGATTCTCAACACGAAATTTTCCGAATTAACATTACTCAATCAAGACCAGATATTCATGGACCTGCATTTGTGGAAGTAAGTATTGTTTTCATTGGCAATTTTGACCAATTTCATCATTTAACTATAGTCTGGAGCATCCTATTTTATTAAATGTTTTTCTCCATCCAATGCTTTTAAGTTGTAATCTAGTTTCAAGTCAGGCTTGTTTGTGGGATTACTTTGTTACTGTCTGTCTGTCTCTTTATTTCTAGTAAGCTGCATTGCTGCTCATTGCAGAGTTTGATCTACATGTTCCTAGACCTGAAACAAACTACAATGTTAAGATATAAGGAGGGCATCTCCATCTACTCATAACAAAATCTGCTATTAATTTCAACTCCAAAAATTTTGCCAACAAGATTTTTGCCGTACCAAAAAAACAGAGAAAGAGAGCTGGCTTGTTGGTGGACTCCGAGGCTGTATTCTCTCAGTTGTCCTTTCTGGTTGGTAAGCCACCAGACGTACCCAAAAACAGAGAAAGGGATTAATGGGATCCACCTCGTCATCGCCGCTGCCTAGCGCTTCTTGTGGCGGGTTGGTCCGTGTCTTGGCATGGGCGGCTTGGACGATGGCGGTGGTGGCAGTGAGTTCTGCCTTGTGAGGGAGGAATATGAGATGATAAAACAATAAGAAATATAACTGAACACCTTTTAATACTTAATATTGCCCCCTCCCTCTCAAATTGAATGCTGTTTAATGTATCCATATCAGATTGGTTAAGTCAGTGATGATGTGTAGTTTGGATTTTCTGAAAGAATTTCAGTAAATATGATGAATTCTCTTTATAATCTAATAGTGTGATTTACTTCAGCTTATCCAGTAGGTTGATAGGTACTCTAGTGGAAGTCTGTGTAATTAAAATTTCATAGTAGAGCAACACTTCCGAATACATAATTCAAAGAGGACCTCACAACAAATTTTACTTGTTAGTTTATTTTACTGGGAAATTTGTTTGTGTCTTGCATCATCCTTATCAAAACATTTGAACATCAGGATAGGGATACAAGACTGATTCATTCTGTTGCTAACTGTCCAGCGCAAGAAGCAACAAGCTAATACTTTGTCGTTGTTCCATAGTCTTAACTAACAATGTTTCAGCAATTACCATTTATCTGGGTACATGACAATGGTCCACTGTCAGTTTAACAAATTATGTTTGCTGTATATGGTTACTGAACTTTTAATGTTTAGACTATATGGATTCTCTTTTGCAGGTCGAAAACATATTTGGGTTATCAAATTTTGTTCCTATCCTTTTTGGTAGCAAACAGTTGTGTTCTGAACTAGAGAGGATACAGGATGCTCTTTGTGGTTCTTATAGTAAAAACAATGTACTTGGTGAGTTACTCAGTGCTTCTTCTGATCCTCATGAGCGTCGGAAACTTCATAGTTCTGTGATGTCTGGATTCCTGATAGACATTGGATGGCTTATCAGAAAGACTACTCCTGACGAATTTAAGAATGTGCTGAGTTCAACAAATATCCAGAGATGGATACACATTTTGAAGTTCTTGATACAGAATGATTTCATCAATGTTCTGGAAATAATTGTGAAGTCAATGGACACCATCATAGGTTCAGAGATTCTTTCAAACTTGGAAAGGGGGAGATTGGAAGATCATGTAACAACATTTCTTGGATATGTAAGCCATGCTCGGAACATTGTTGAACGGAGAGCTAACCATGATGAGAAAACACAGATTGAAACAGGAGGCATTATTGTTAATTCTCCAAATCAGCCAAGCTTAGGTGCTTCATTGCCACATGCTAGTGAAGTAAGTGCTACTATGCTGCAAAGTTTTTTTGTGATAATTAAAAATGTAAAATAGGCTGAATAAGTAACTAGAAACTTTCAATGAAACATTTTCATATACCAACCTACTGTCATAACTCAAGGTTCGTGCCCAGATTTTTGGCCTAAGATTTTACCAGCTGCCCCTAGCTCGGTATTGACATTCCAAGTCAGCCAAAGCATCTATCGTTAACAACTATTAATTAATTTATTCATGCTATTAAGAGAAATTGGGGTGACGAACTTGGAAACAGCGACTGCCCATGAGAGAAATATAATCATGTCATATTTCCTGCTCATGATATGAAGCTACCTCTGTGCCCTTTCACCATCTGTCACCTATGAAAATACATCAAAGATGCAGCTTGAGAAAAAGAAAAATGCATCAAGTTTTATCTTTTTTTTTCAAAAGCTTTAGTTGTTTATGATCGAAATATACTCTGCCATGAACAAAATTAATGTGGTAGGGTATGCAGATGTATTTGTTTGTTGGGTATGTAACCTCAATCAATGGCGTAGCCATATAAGTTGTGCAGGGGGTGCTGAACTAGACAAGGGGGGCTGGATTGATTCAAAATAGATCAAATTTTGATTTTTAGTCTTATTTTTCTCCTAGGGATGATTTTATAGGCTTATATTTCTCTTAGAGGCCGTTTGGATCCTTTCATTTGGAGGATTGAAATTTACTTAAATCAATTAGGCTACATGGCTTAGAATTTGATATTCCACTACTTTCCAAAGTTCACATATAAACCTATCTCAAATTCATAGGGTAGGAGATTGAAATTGATTCTACACTATTCTATGTTTCTATTTTGCAACTTATAACACGCTCGTCAACTCGCTCCCCTACACTAGAAATGCAACACATAGGTATCTCTTCCGTATAGCCAACAATAATATACAAATATAATCCATGTGTCTAAGTTATGATTATATTAAAATGAATTCAATTCCTAGGATCAAATGGGGCCTCGGCAACACTGCCCCTGGCCTCAATATCTATTTTATCATCTGAGTTCAATTAATCAGACAAATTTATGATCCATAGTTAGGCGCCCAAGCTAGAACCAGTGCAGTTAGATTCTGTTGGAAAGAAGATAGAGTTGACACACACACACCACCACCACCACCACCAGCACCACCACCACAAAGGAACCAAGCAGCCCCCAGACTCTGATGGCAGAGACTACTTTCCTTTCATGGAAGTATAGATTTCATGCTATCTTGTAGCAGTATTATTTTGAGCTTCTGCATTTTTGTGGTATCCATGTTAACTAATTTATGTTTGGAACTCTTTGTAGAACACTGATATTGGTGGTGATAACAAACTGAACTCAGCTGATGAGGAAGAAACTATGCCACTTGTGACTAGAGATGTCTCACACCGGCACTGCTGCCAGCCTGATATGACTGCTAGGTGGCTTAAGCCCTCATTAATTGTTACTTATCCTGGTGGTGCCACGAGAATGCGACTTGTCACGACTGTGGTAGTTGCAGCTGTTTTGTGTTTCACAGCTTGTCTTGTTCTTTTCCATCCGCATGGGGTAGGGGTGCTTGCAGCTCCAGTGAAGAGATACTTGTCGAGTGACTCAGCATCATAGTTGATGTTAGATCGGATATGACTCCGCATCATAGTTGATGTTAGATCGGATATTCTAATTTCCCGTGCCGCTCTCCTCTGTATCATATGCGCTTTGTTGAGGCATAGCTTATGCATCTGATTTTTTTTTTTTTTTTGGGAAGGTAAAAAACATACAGGTGCTTTTCCACCTGTGCAAAACTAGCATCTTTTGTTTTTCAGACTGTAAGTACAAGCGCCGGAAGTTCTGAGCTGCTAATGTTTGGGTATGTAAACTGCTAAAGTAGTGCATCAGTTAATGAAAAATAGCTGCACTGCTGCAAAGAGTAGGTCTGAAGTATTGGCAATACAGTTGTGTCTGCAGTGGGTTTTATTGGCCTACGCCTTGGAGAATGTTATGTATCTCGTTGGAAAGAAACGTATCCAAAGATTTGGTCTCAAAGAACAGGGATGCACATCGAGTGCTCTCACTAGATGCAAAGCCTGGCAACCCAAAGCCCACTTGCATCCCTAGCTCTCACCAGCTGGATCTATCTGAACTCGTTTCTTCTGACTGTTGTAAAAAAAAACTCTTTTCTTCTGGCTTCCCCGTTCTCGTTGTTGCACGGGCGATAAATTATGTCATTCCTATTGCCTAGGTTTCAAGCATTAAGTCGTGATCATGATAGACACAGGTGCAAGAGCAATACTGTGGAATCGTGATTACAACAATGTAACATGGGGCAAGCCCCATGGGTCCTCATTCCTCAAGATATTGTCCCAGAGGTCCTTGTTCCTCGACATACTGCCCATGGGTCCTCATTCCTCAACATTATGAAAATTCCTCCTCATTTCTCAACATACTGAAAATTCTATGGATGATTGTTTTTGGCCACACAAACCCTTCTTCAAAGAAGATTTGGTCTCAAAGAACAGGGATGCACATCGAGTGTTATCACTAGACTAGATGCAAAGCCTGGCAACCCAAAGCCCACTTGCATCCCTAGCTCTCACCACCTGGATCTATCTCAACTCTTTTCTTCTGACTTGTAAAAAAAAAAACTCTTTTCCTCTGACGGGCCACATCTCAATTTTGTTACCAATGTCTAAGCCTGGAAATGAAATTCGGTTGTTCATGAAATGCCTCAAGTACTCCCAGATTACGTGCTTCCCCATTCTCCTTGTTGCACGAGCGATAAATTATGTCATTCCTATTGTCTAGGTTTCCAGCATGTCATTCCTATTGTCTAGGTTTCCAGCATTAAGTCGTGATCGTGATAGACACAGGTGCAAGAGCAATACTGTGGAACCATGATTACAACAATGTACCATGGGGCAAGCCTTGTTCCTCAACATACTGCCCCATGGGTCCTCATTCGTTAACATACTGAAAATTCCTCCTCATTCCTCAACATACTGAAAATTCCATGGACGATTGTTTTTCGCGACACAAACCCTTCTTCAAAGAAATCAACCGTGGTAACGATAGTTTAGAACGGTTGGAGTAATTGAAAATCCAAGGACAGAGAATGATGGAGCGACATTAAGTAGTCAGTGTTCATGGAGTCACGACAGACAACAACAGCAACTGCAAGCATCGAGTTGCCTAACATGATTGTGAGCTGACGAGACATCTCTATCATCTTAGGCCTTTCTATAAAAAAAAGGCAAAGAAGAAAACACAATGTATCACACGAGAAAGGAAAAAGATGTGTTTGGTGCTACTGGTAACAACCATCGATGATACTTATACCTGCATTTCCAGCTGGCTGCCAGGAGACTCCTGGCAAACAAAGATATCCAATCCTTATAACTGCCACCGAATGGAAATCATAATTTAGAACCACTTCTTTTCACTAAACCCTGCTACTACTGCAAGTCTACAATGTTACACCATCCGTAGAACCATCTATATGTCTACATATCACTTTTTGAACGTATGTAGACTTATCATAGCTGCAGTCAGGCCATAGGCAACTGCGGATCCATCGTCTCCTGTTCATTCATGGTAAATCAACACTGCAAGGCAAATCTTCTTGCATTAGACTGTATGGCGAAGCATTAACTTGTTACCAGTCTCCATGAACCCCATTCCAAGAATTGGAGAAGCAAATATGCTATTCCCGTTCAATCAACAATATAATTTACAGTTAATAAAAATGCTGTGGCACCTTGTTTCTCTTCTTCCTATGTACTACCTACAAATACTTTGTCTTAGTTCTGCTATTGACTTGTTTCGTTTGGTACAGTAGGTGGGCTCTTCCTAAAGGCATGCTTTCTGCAGCGCTGAAAAATGCCATCGTACAGCAAATCGAACTGCACTCCAGCTCTTTCCCGATTCACAATGAATAGAATGTGGTCAGCTTCAATAATCTTGTAATACCTGCAGAAATCAATGGAAAAATTATGTTTCCATTAGTGAAGACTGAAGAGCGGTAATAAACAAATGGAATCGCTTCGAAGCCTGACAGTTGACCAGTTGGATTCAGTGTGGAACTTGCTAAATATTATCATGAGCGCAAATTCATGATACAACAGGTGTACTTCTCATGAAATAACTAAGAAACAAGCAACTTAAAAGTTTGGAAAAGTCTGAATTGTAGCACCAACCATATCCCAGGTTGCAAAGGATGGCAGTCAGAATCGTCCACTACCAGACGGTGTGGATGCTCAATGGGAATGCGGGGGTGTGTCATAGAGATTGTGTTCAAAGCCCCATCATTGTCTTCCCAATCTTCATCCCTGCAAAATGGGCAACAAGATTAAAGGAATGCCAAACAATTACAAGTGAGGTTCTTTTCAAGAGATGTATTTTGCCTTAGAGCAGAGGATTCACCTGTATCCTTTGTAAGGCAGAGGTGCACTTTGAGGGTGCCGCCACATACACATCTGGAGGACTCTCAGAAAGAGCATGGGGTGCACTCCAAGAACACTTGAAGGCACTGTAATTCCAAATAATTTTCTTGTTTTCTTTGTAGCATAACTGAAGTAGAATGTATTGGGAAAGGTCCTAAGTCTAGAGTTTAGTTTCATGGATCCTTGGATTGTAAGGTCAGGTAGAATCCAATCTCCGCTGGCAAATGGGCCCGTGTGCCCCACAAGCAGATTAATTAGACCTGAAAAGCCTACTTTCCTCCGTGACATCTCATAGTGGTCAAAACCAAAATTGTAGTAATTCTTCAGCCAAGGAATATCTAGCCAATCGTACACAATAACTCCGAGCCGGCAGAGCTGAAGAAGACAGATATATTTCATGGACCTACCATCTTCAACCCTGAAAATAACAGAAAAGTATAAAACAATAAGGAGGCTGGTACCAAGATGGAAGAGTCCATTGATCTTATCTGTATTTGTTTCAGCAGCACTTACAGCATGCCATCGTAGTAAGTTCTTGTGGTTCCATTAAGTGCGCCCGACAAGGAAGTCAGGCTCAGAACCCAATCTTCAGAAGTATCATGACCAGGGAAAGCCTGAGATCAGTATCACGGTATGTGTTAGAATTACATATAGTATATCCAGAAAGTGCTAAAGTTCACATGTTTCGTAACACTACAGCATGCCAGCAAGCTGCCGGCTCAACATGCAACAAGCAAGACTGCAAGACCAGCATGCCACATGCAAAAAGCCCATAGAGGGTCATGCAATCAAACACCGAAGCTAAATTCAGCGGCAAAAGTGCACTTCAAAATCACATAAAGTGGGGGAAAGGGTAAAGTAAGAACGGATTTTGGCCATACTAAAAACAGATTCTTGGACCATCCCTACAAAGGCGCGTTAACAGAGGCCCAAGTTAACAAAAACTGGCGTAAACTCATGCTAATTTGGGTGCTCTAATCATGTACTCCAAGTCACAAAAACCATCCCTTTGAAAGCACATGATAGGCATGACTAATTCCACCAGCAGCATACCACTTGTGAGTAAAGGTGAAAATCTCTCGTTTGTGTACCTTGTCGGCAAGCATCTGATGCAGCACCCTCACAACCTGTGCGCCAGCAGAGTGCCCGACAAAATGCACCGGGCTGTGCTCGTCCCACGCAGGATAGTGCCCTGCAACAAAATTAGAACAGCCATGTAAGAACTAATGGAAAAAAGAAATCTATGAAAGGCCATGGTTATGTATTGTGTTCTTCGGAGTCTCTACCTGTGTGATATATTCTCCCAAACCTGCTGTGGCCGCAAGCCTTGCTGTGCTCCTCGCCGTAGTCCACCTGCCCGCCCTTAAGGTAGTAGAACAGCTCGCGCGCCCTGCATCGCGAAGAACAATTTTAAATCTCCAGCGATCTATGTTCAAGAGGACATAATTTTTCTTGTTCAGTCACGGAGAAGATACCAAATGATAATAAGCAGCATAATAATCTACTAATAAGGTGGTTGATTGAAAAAGGTAAAGCAATGGGCAACTACCAAACGGGAATATTTGGCAGGTTTTTTATTATGATGATAATGATCAGAGAAGTATCTCTGCTAACAGTAGTAGCTTTTTTTCCGAACCACCCACCTGTCATGGATGCTGGTGAGCGACCCCAAATCCGGGACGAGCACGCGGTCGTCCTTCTTCTCGGCGCCGGCGAAGTAGGAGAGGCCACCGAGCCTCTGCGCGCGGAAGCAGAGACCAAAGAGGGGGAAAAAAACACGTGAGAACGCTGCCGCCGCGGCATTTCACCGAACACTCGCCGCCCTCGTCAGGAAGGCCGGAAGCCTGGAAGAGAACCGAGAGAGAGAGAGTTTCTGAGTTTCCGATTGGTTTCGTTTCGTACCCCTTTGCCGAATCCGAAGATGCCGTGGACGAGGACGATGGGCGGCGGCGAGGCGTGGAGGATGACGGGCGCGGCGCCCCTGCGGTCGTCGCTCTCCCCCGCGGCGGCGACGTCGACGAGCGGCGCTCCCTCGGGAGGCGCCCATGGGCGGCGCAGCAGGAGGCACCCCGACGCCGCGGCGGCCTGCGAGATGTCGGCGGCGACGGCCGTGCTGAAGACGTAGAGGCCGAAGAGCATGTGCACGGTGGCGCTGACCCCGAGCTCCATCAGGCTCAGGATGAACCGCGCCATCGCCTTGTGTCGTGGCAGCGGCGACCGACCTCAGCACGAGCGTCCGCGGCGGCGGCGGCGGCGTGCCGTTGGTCGTTGCCCCCTCTGGCTCGGGGCTCTTGCTATTTCTTCTATATTCCTCTTATTTGCCGCCGCGCCAAGAAGAGGAACGGAACAGGAGGAGGAGGAGGCCAACGAACGAACGAACGGAGGAAGGAAGGAAGGACAGGACCGGACCGGTCGCGCCCTCCGGATTGGGCCGCCGCCCGCCGCGTCTGCCTTTTCTCCGGGAGGGAGGCGGGGCGGGTCTCTCCCTCCCTGTGGCTGCGGTGCGGTCTCGTTCGCAGTCGCAGCGGCTCGGTGCCGCGCTGCGCTGCGGTGTCCGTGCTCGGATCGCGCTCGCGGAGTTTGGTCGTGGGGGCGGACCGGCGGGGAGGAGAGGGTCTCTCGCTCTCTCTCTGTCTCTGGCCCCAATCGTACGCTTGGCTATTTATAACCGGCGGGCGTGGGGGTGGATGCTGACGTGATGTGTGCCTCGGCGTCGTGGCGCGGTGGTAGTTTCGAGACCGTCGCGTTCGGGGCTGCCGGGCTGGACTCCTGGACCGGATTGGGTGGGCGGAGTCGGGGGGAGAGAGAGACCGCGCGGGGCTGTGCCGGGCTGGGAGGGTATGGGCAGGGCAGGGCGCCAGGTCGCGTGCGGTTGGTGGTTGGCGCCTCGGATGGGATCGCGGCTGGCAGGCAGGCGCTGGCGGGGCATCCTGCTGCCTTGTCATCAGTGTGTCACAGTGTCAGGCAGATGGGGTCCGTCCGTCAGTTGTGGGCCGCAACGGGGGGGTGACGGCCAGGGCAACCAGCACAAACTATTGGATGGTTGGCCTGTTACGTGGGGCACGCACGGCACGGGCGGGGTGGTCCTGGCCGCACCGCGCGTTGGTTTCGGGATTACGCTGCGCAGGGGACGGTTTTCCGTGGCCAATACGCTTCCGTGTGGCTGGACGAAGGGACAGACCAGACCACCAGGAGGCCACGGTTTTCAGGGAACACCGCCACGACGGCGACGCCGCCACGCGACGGTTATTTTCTCGTTACAATTAGGGGCACTCACAATACAAGACTCTATCACAGAGTCTCTTAATTACATATTATTTATGATATTTTGCTGATGTGACAGCATATTTATTAAAGAAAGAGATAGAAAAAATAAGACTTCAAGTCTTATTTAGACTCCAAGTCCACATTGTTCGAGGTAATAAATAATTTTAGACTCTAGGATAGAGTCTGCATTGTGAGTGCCCTTAGACCACCCGCGCACCAAGCTAATAGTCTTCCACGCCTGCACCCGACGTCCATATCATTTCGCAATACTCTCTTCGTCCCAAAATTAAAGAGGTCCTAGCATTCAAATTATATATACCTAAAAAAATATGTTTTAGCTCTCCCTCCGTCAGTGCAAGTGCAATAATCTCGCTAGCTCCTACAACGAGTAGCACTCCCTCCATCCTAAATTGTAAGTCGTTTGACTTTTTTTACCCTAAGTTTGACCACTCGTCTTATTCAAAAAATTTGTGCAGATATAGTCAAATTTAAGTCATTCTTGAAGAACTTTTATTAATAAACCAATACACAGCAAAAAAAGTGATATTTTGTACAAAACTTTGAATAAGATGAGTGGTCAAACTTGATATTAAAAAAGTCAAACGACTTACAATTTGGAATGGATTGTGTATTTTAGAATAGAGGGAGTAGGTTATTGTTGTTTCAGAGGCTGCATATGCCTCTTCTAACAAAAGTTAGAGGCACCAACGCATGCATGCATTGTGAGCGATGGAGTGGCAGAACTAGCTTGTGCTTTTTCAGGGGTTGAGAGGTAGAACACAAAAGAAGTCTCTAACAAAATATTGAATGAAGAAGTGACATTTTCTGTAGTAGCGGGTGGCTTAGATCGTAAAATCGGTAGTCCTGTGCGCACTATGTCTACGTGTCATGTAATTTTGGCCGAAGCATACATTATTAACTGCTCACATGGTGTTGGCCTTAGGGATATGTTTAGACCACAACTTGCTATGTCACAGTTTTTCAAAAGTTGTTTGGTTCATATTGTCATAACTCGTTTTCATGCCAAATTTTGTCATAAGTGTGGCTTCGATTTTGCTCGCCACACTTTCTATGGCAGCCATAGTTTGCCAACAAATTAGGCGTGGCAAAGTATGGCAGTTGGCACAAACCAAACAAACCCTTGATTAGATGGGAGCCACAATGGAATGGAATACATATAGTAGACAAAAGATCGCCATAGATACGGGATGAAGTTGTCCATCCAAAGCGAAGGGCCAACATTAACAAATCCAACCCACTTGAACAATGTGAAGCGTTGTCTGTTGTGCGGGAAAGCTCAAGGATAGTGTGGTCGTCTCTGGTGAGGGCATGGGTGAGGCCCAAGAAGGTATGAAGGATCTCCGACGAGGACGCTAAATCAAACACTGCGACCTTCATTCATTGGCTCAGGGAAGCTCGAGTAGGCAATATAGTTTAGGGAAGATCTAGAGCATTAATGTGGGCTGGCATATAAAACCTCAGCAGTAGGCAATGACAGCAACACGGGAATATGCGAAGAGACCTAGGACAAAGGTGAGTCACACGTAAGGAGGCCTAGTGACTAAGTGAGCAGCGGCTAATTAATCTAAAGATACACAAGGCCATGAACAGAAAAAAGATGAAAAACAATATGTACAAATAAAATGGCATGTAGGACTTATTGATAAACGAGCTAACAGTGTTAAAAACTACATAATCACAACACACTCAATCCCTCGTAGCAAACAAGAAACAAAGGTGAACCTCTAACCCCTCAACCAAAACACAGAGCTAAGATGATCTCATAAAGAAAAAGACAAATTCTCTAATTTTTATGTTATCCCTAAACCAAATATACCTAATTTGTCTCGAATTAGACCAAGCATCCAATATCATAGTCTATCAGGCCATAGATCTACTCCTTCCTTCCCAAAATAGAAGACGTTGTAGGATTCAAACTTTATCCTAAAATACTTGACACTTTTGTTTCCCCATGCACCTCTCTCTTTTCTCAATATTTCCTTTTCTTTTCCCAATATATCGCTATCTATCTCTCTTCATCTTATTTTCTGCGCATAATGCCTTTTTACATCTCCTTATAATTCCTATGTCCAAACCTAAAATGTCATTTATTTTGAAATGTTGGGAGTATGTTAATTGAATAGTAGGGTCAGCAACTTCTAGAAGCATCAAATCAGTGGCTAAGCCCACCAGATTCTACCTTTGTCCATGGACTGCCCTGGCCCTAGCTAACTAGGCCAAGGTAAACTCTGCAGCAGCAGGCAGAGCTAGTGTAATGTACTCCCTCTATCCGAGAATAAAAAACATTTTCATTTCTTAAGAAGTCAGTTTTTTTTTTTTTTTACTTTTTGACCAAATATATATAAAATATTAGATAGATCGTTGAATATTTTTTATAATAAATTTATTTAAAGATATAAATGTTGCATCTATTTTTTATAAATTTAGTTAAAATTGAGAAAGTTTAACCTACAAGTATCTCATAACGTTTTTTTACAAGACTGAGGGAGTACGCGCTGCACTGCACTGTCCGCCTCAATTGAGTGCAGTGTGAGAGAGAGAGACTTTGGGTGAGGCACCGAGAGTAATTTTTCATAGCCTCTCACTTTCTGATGAGGACACGGTGAATTGGTGACATGTGCCTAGCTCTAGGAAATCCCCACAGACAATGACATCGTAGTGGAGCCATGGAAAAGGCTCCGCCCTCCGACATTGTGCAATTCGCCCGTGATTATGTTTACTCTAAACCATTCTCTGCGGTTGCGCTCACGGCTTCGGTATGTGTCGCTGAGACCGTGATCTAAAAAAAAATGTGTCGCTGAGACGCTGACCAGATACCGAGAGTCACCGAATTGCCAGCAGCTTTCGTGTTGCGAGACTTGCCGTAGGGAGTAATGTCATTCTTACTTTCAAAAAATAACTTTAACTAAATATATAATAAAAAATATTAATATTTACAGTATATAGTTAATATTATTAGAAAGACTTTTAAGTCTAGTTTTTAATAAATTTATTTTAAAAAATAAATATTATATGTATTTTATATAAATTAAGTGAAACTTGTGCTACGAAACATAAAACGACACTCTTTTTTAAACAGAAAGAGTAGGTCCGTAGCAGCTAGTAACACATGGAATGCGTGCGAGTGCGGCGCAAACATTTCTAGTTTTTTTTTTTTAAAAAAAACGTCGTGATCCAGGAACCAGGATTCCGGATCGGCTTCCTTCTGTCGTCAGTGACCACGCACGCACGCGCTCTTGTTTTGACTTTTGACCGATGCTGTGGACTTGGGGATCGACCACGTACTCCTACGCGAGATCTGTGGCCCGCCCTGCCGTGCCAAACCTTTTGTCCATCCGCTTTTGCATCTGTAGGAGTACGAACGAAGGTCCTGCTGCATCGTAGGAACCCGGTTCGCGAGTAGTGACGCATGTAGCTCTGTATAAATAGAGGAGGAAAAGTGGTCACGGTAAATTAGTTTGACCTATTTTTCAGGTTCTAGGTTCTGTTGGCACGTCTTCAAATGGTTTCAGCTGCTTGTTACAGTGCACAGAGTAGTTAAAGCCGATAAATAAATAGTGACTTCACTAAGGAGTTTGAGCCAATGAAAGAAAAAATATATTGATTCCACTAACACCTATTGGCTTATAAGTTATGGCTGCAATACATAGGGCTAGCTTTAGTACAATTGGGTTATCGGGAGAAGTGTGGCAAAAAAAAAAAATCTTCTTGTAGGTTTTGTTTAGTTGCAATTTTTTTTTAAAAAAGAATGAACATCGTAGCATTTCCATTTGAAATTAATAAATATTATCTAATTATAAACTAATTAGATTTAAAAGTTTTGTCTTGCAAATCACAGACAAACTGTATAATTAGTTTTTTTCTATATTTAATGCTCTATGTATGTGCTGTAAGATTCGATATGACAGAGAATTTTGAAAAAATTTGAACAATTTTTGGGAAGTAAACAAGGCCGTAATAGAGAGAACAAGTGAGAAGTTCTAAGACGTCCGACGGTGCTAAAATATCTAGACGTCATTAGAAATGGTTGTTGACTTCTTAGCCCCGTTTTATTTTGCTTGACAATGATTTCCGCCCACCTCCCTACCCCCAAAATAGACTTGACAATGATTCTACATGTAAATAGACTTGACAAATTTGAAGGAGATTGGCTTATGATAAAACGATTTACGTTTTTTATGTATATACACGTTTGGATGGAGTAGCATGCACGCGATTATTTCTTCCTTCCTTGAGATATTTTTCCAAAATGTAAAAATCGGAGAAGAAATAAGCTAGCGTGTGTCAAAGTGGGGCCATTACTTGTGCTGGCTGCCAAAGCTACGAGTTCGTCTGGCGTGTCAAACAGGTCCGGCAGACCTTAAGCTTTGTTTAGTTCGTAAAAATTTTTGGTTTGGGGTATTGTAGTATTTTTATTTAATAAATAATTGTCCAATCATGGACGGACTAGAATGAAAAGATTCATCTCACGGTTAACAGATAAATTGTGCATTTAGTTTTTATTTTATTATTTAATGCTTCATGCATGTGCTACAAGATTTAATGTGATGGAGAATTTTGAATTTTTTTTGGTTTTTTAGGTGAACTAAACAAGGCCTTAGCCTGACCAGCACTCCGAAATTATGCCTTGTTTAGTTTGTAAAAATTTTCGGTTTTGGCTACTGTAGCACTTTCGTTTTTATTTGACAAACATTATCCAAACAAGGTGTAACTAGGCTCAAAAGAGTGATCTCACAAATTACTGGTAAATTGTGCAATTAGTTTTTATTTTTATTTATATTTAATGCACCATGCATGCGATCAAAGATTCGATGTGACGGGAAATCTTGAAAATTTTTGCGAACTAAACAAGGCCTTACTTACAAGGGTCCAAATTCAAGGAAAGCGAACCGCTCGAAAAATTCTACTAAGGCCTTGTTCAGTTGAGGAAATTTTTGGTTTTGGCTACTGTGGCACGTTCGTTTGTTTGTGACAAATATTGTCCAATTATGGACTAACTAGACTCAAAAGATTCAGCTCGCGAATTACAGGTAAACTGTGTAATCAGTATTTGATTTTGTCTACATTTAATACTCTATGTATGTGCCACAAAATTCGATGTGACGGGAAATCTTGAAATTTTTTGAAAACTAAACAAGGCCTAATAACCAAAAAATAGTAGGAGTATGCATGTCATCAGCCAGCAAATCGAGCGTGTCAAATATCGGTTCACCATCCCTGAACCCAACCGAGCCACCGGCCCAGTCACCTCATCTCATCTCGATCCCAACCTTAAAATAAGAAGATGGACTTGCTCAAAATAGGCAGGCGATGCAGGGCTGTCACCATGACCCACCCAGACTCATCATCACTGGTACTAAAAATGGATCGTGTGCAATAAGATGGTCGCAACAAACGCCACCTGCTCGTGCACGCACTGCTAATTGTAAAGCGAAAAGTGAAAAGTGATGGATGTAATGATTATCTGTATTCAGTGAACAGTATATATATATATATATATATATATATATATATATATATATATATATATATATATAGACACAAGAGGCAGTTATTTCAGTGGCACAAGAACAATGCCTTGGCGCCCACGGAGCCTAAAACGATGTCGCGACGGTTCGGTCATTAGCACGTGCCTAATGACAGGAAATATACTAATTGATCATTTAATTAATTATTCTAATTAATCCTAACACTCCCCCTTGATCAATTAATCTTCTTGTGGGTACCGTTTCTTGTTCATCAGTAAATGTCTTGAAGCTTTGGAAAAACCCTGTGGGAAAAATCCAAAGTATATCGATATACCACGTAAAACTTCCTATAAAACCCAGTGGGAAAAAAATAAGGAGAAACCCCATGATATATATAAAATCAATGTTAATAGACCCTTTAGGTGACCTAAAGACTTAGTCTAAAACAATTTGATCAGAGATCAAAATGTCAAATATTATCCTTGAAAAACCTCAATGAGGAAAAATAGATAATATGACAATCACCTTGTGTTACTATTACCTCATTAAAAACTTTATGTGAGAAAGCTCTTAATAGAGTAAAACTCATATAAAGGAA